>NC_138381.1:81506692-81535202 GCF_054177405.1 Leptonychotes weddellii
GAGGAGGGTCAGAGGGAGAAGCAGACTCCCCGCCGAGCAGGGAGCCCGATGCGGGACTCGATCCCGGGACTCCAGGATCATGACCTGAGCCGAAGGCAGTCGCTTAACCAACTGAGCCACCCAGGCGCCCCTGGCACCCCTTCTTGAGGCAACATTCACGTTCGGTCTGAGTGACAACTTGACGACCATGGGATGGCGGGGGTAGTGGGGAGGAAGCATTCCAGACTTTTATTTCTAGGGTTGTATTCCAAGCAAGTGGCAGCTGCCTCAAGTGGAAAGCAAGGCCATGGCTGGAGTGGAGAGGGATGGTGCATCAGCCGGGGCCAGAATGGTAGGGCCCTGTAAGTGAGGGGGAAGATCGTGCTGGAAACCCCTAGGAGTTTTTAATTTTATTTCATCTTGGAAGAATTTTGGAACTGTAGAGAAATCACAAGAACGGTATAAAAAATTCCTGTACAGTGTTGTATAAAAACCTCTTCACCCAGAATTGTCAACATTTTGCTATATTCACTCTATTATTTTCTCTTTGTGTGTGTATGTGTTTGTGTGTACACGTGCATATACACACTCTAATTTTCCTCCCTTCTTCTTTATTGTTCTAGCCCGCACCACTTCACCTCCGTAGACCAGCTCTTGCCTACACACCTCATCTTTTTTCCTCAGTCCTCCTTCCCTCCCTCCCTCCCTCCTACCTTTTCCTTCTCTTCTTTCTCCTCTTTTCCTTCCCTTCCCTCTTATTTTTGTTGATACAGATATTCCAGTGTAAAAGAGTGCTTCACCCCTCCTGTTCTGCTCCCCAGAAAAGATTGCCATCCACAGTGTGTTATGTAACCTTCCCATTGTTTTTCTCTGTGTTTTACGTGTCTGATCATGTACACTGCTGTCTGTTCCACATTTTAGTATGGAAATGGCTTTATTGCTTTTCCTCTTTAATATAAAACCATTTTTAATTGCATCGTTTTAGAAAATGGGATTGTAAGTAACACAGCCAAAGCTCTTTGGTTATCATTTCCTTCCTCTAATGTCAAGAGGTAGTCAGTAGCAGGTGCCTGTTCTCGGGGTCGTGAGTCAGGCCCCACATTGGCGTGGAGCCTACTTAAAGTAAAAAACCCAAAAGTTTAAAAAAGAGGTAGTCAGTAGCTTGGGGGGTTTCCATCCAGACCCTTCCTACAGGAAACAAGGTTTTATGTTCTCTTCTATAAATTGTGCAGTTTGCCATTTGATTTACATTTATTTTAGAATTCTTCATAGCAATACATATAGATCAGGGTTTCCTTTTATAATAGCTCCATTTTATTATCCTGCAGTATGATTGGGCCGCATTTTATTGAGCTGTTTCTCCACTGATGGGGGTTTAAGTCTGTGGACTCACCTCCTCATGCCCACAGCTGGTAACCACTAGGGCTTCTTACTTCCTGCTCTCAGGCCTCTCAGCTTTTGATCTGCTGAAATTTTGTATTCCTTGAGACACAAAGATATTTAAATTTTTTAAAAGAACTGATTAAAATTACTTACGAATTTATAGGTGATTGGGTGGAATTTTAGGTGTGCTTAATTCAACATTTGAAAAGTTTGTTTGTTTGTTTGTTTATTTATTTATTTATTTGTCAGAGAGAGAGAGGGAGTGAGCACAAGCAGGGGGAATGGCAGGGAGAGGGAGAAGCAGGCTCCCAGCCGATTGAGGAGCCCAACGCGGGACTCGATCCCAGGACCCTGGGATCATGACCTGAGCTGAAGGCAGACCCTTCACCGACTGAGCCACCCAGGCATCCCGAAAAGTTTTGTTTTTATATGAGTTGCATCATACTGTGTGTAATTATTCTACAATTTGAAAAATGTCTCTATAGGATGAATGTACCATATTTTTTAGCTGTTCTCTTATGGGTGGAAATTTAGGTTGTTGAGCTTGTCACTGTTGCAAACTTTGAAACCATGAATAACTCTGCACATGTATGGATATTCCTGTCTCGTTAATTTTTGGTTACATATTTGATACTTTTCTACATTCTCTTAGAACACAGTTCAGTCTTATAATTACCCTCCTGTCCTAATCCCTTTTCTCTCTTCAGAGATAATCAATTTGGTGTATATTCTTCTAGATCTTTCTACATATGTTTGTCTACAGTTGTTTATATCCTTAAAATGTTTGGTTTGTTTGTCTGGGTTATTACATAAGTGGGTTTCACACTATGTAACATTATTTCTGTCTTTACCCTCATGCAAAAAATATATTTGTAGTTGTATCTGTGATATTTTTATACATACATATCCATTTGTGGCTTCTTTTGCCTTTTTAAAAATTTAATTGAGTTCTAAATTACAGTAAAATGCATAAACCTTAAGTGGAATATTTATATTCTTTTAGGTTCCTGGACCAATTCCAGCAAGAGGGGTGGGGGTGCAGTTCCCCTACACACAGCATCACACAGTTCTTGGACACCAGCAGGTTGTCTGAGAATTCAGCTTCAGTCTGTCACTGTCGACCCAGAGATGGGGGACAGTCTCCTGGAAACCAGCTGCCCTTTGGTAGGTTACCTAGGGGCTTTCCAGAAGTTGCCTCATTAACATAACAAAAGATACCTTGATCGTACTTACCAGAGGAAATTCCAAGGGTTTTAGGAGCTCTGAGCCAGGAACCCATGGATGAAGACCAAACACATATCAGAAATATGTTTTGGACATCTGAATGACCAAATATTCTTATAAATCACAATATTAAAGTATACACTGAAGACAAATGAAAATCAAGAATTCCAGCGCCCTGGCAGTTTCCGTTGTTCTCTCTATCGCCACTGGCCCCCACCCCCAAGGGGTCACTGCTTTATTTATATTTTTTTACTCCTGTTACAACACCATTAATTTTGCCTTTTTTTTTCTTTTTTTAACTTAATATAATTGGAATTGTACAGTAAAGTATCTGGCTTCTCTCAGTCAGCATAGTTTGTGAGTGACATCCAAGTTGTACGATCCTCTGTTGTATGACTGTTTTATAATCTGTCTGCTGTATTCATGTGTTATCATAGACATGGTCATCAGCAACACTTGGGCTGCGTCCAGTTATTGGCTATTTTGAATAACACCGTTATAAACATTTTTGTACATGTCTTTTGAGGGACATCAATTCTCATTTCTGTTAGGCTTATGCCAGGATTTCTCAGCCTCAGCACTATTGACATTTTGGACTGAATTACTCTTCATTGTGAAGGACTATTCTGTACATTGTAGGATGTTGAGCAGCATCCTTGACCTCTACCCGTTTAGATACCAGCAGCTCTACGTGACCAGCGCAGAAGTCTCAGTGCCAGACATCCCCGGGGGCGCAGAATCTCCCTCTCAGTGGACAACCACCTGGCATATATCTAGGAGTGATGGGTGTGTGTGTATTTAAGTTTAGTGAACATGACCAAACATTTTCCAGAAGTGCTGAAACCGCTTTGTGTCCCATCAGCAGTGAGTTCCAGGTGTTCTGCATGGAGGCCAGTCCAAAGTTTGTCAACTTTGCTTGGAGTATTTTCCCATAGGATGGATGTCCTGTACTCAACTATTCTATTGATGCTTAGTTAATGTGATATCCATTCTTTATTTCTAAATGTCTCCTGGTTTTTTAAAAACAAATTTCCAGTATCTTTTTAATCTATTGTATACTTTTCTTCTATAATTTTAAGTATTTGTAATAATATATACTTTGACAGTTATTTCTAACGTTGTCTGCTAACTTCTGGATCATCTGTTGAGTCTGTGTTGTGTGTTTTTCCTTTGATTTATCGGTCTTGTTTTCTTGCCTCTTCACATGTCTCAAAATTTTCTATTTTATGCCTATGTTGGTATAAAGGAACAACCGTAGAGACCGAAGTTCAGTGTTACCTTCTACCAGAGTGTTTCCCCTTTCCTCTGCCATGCAGATAGGGAGATGACTGATGACATCATCAAACAGACTTGGAGGTGGTTTGGGGCTGGGGTGCCGCTTTAGTTATTGTACATTCACCTGTGGTCTCGGTGGTAGTTGGGGGGGGTGGTTATTGCATGCTCCCCTCTAGGGTTCTTTGTGTCCTCAGTGCCTTGAGACTGTGGGAGAATCAGTCCGTCATTGCAGCCCAGTTCCTGTGCTCACCAGCACTCAGCAGATGCGCCACAGGGAAAGCCTGCTGTCAGGGGGCATCAGAGGCTCCCCTGCCTGTTCTCAGGCTGGACAGATGCCCCCAGTGAAGGAAACACCCAGCACGTAACTCACCTGGGGAGAGCTCTGATTTTTAAAAGTGTTGAATTTTACATGACTTTGTTTCATCTATTGAGATGATTGGTTGGCTGTTCTCTGCTAATATACTGATGTGACTTATTTCACTGATGGGTTTTTTGTGGGTTTTTTGTTGTTGTTAATTTTGGACTGTCCTTTAATTTTTTGGATGCATTTCCTTGTCATAGTTTGCTCTGTGTGTACAGGACTTGTACTTGAGTAGTATTTTTTTTTTTTAATTTTTAAAAATAATTTTTTTTTTTTTGCGAGAGAGAGAATGAGAGATAGCATGAGACGGAGGAGGGTCAGAGGGAGAAGCAGACTCCCTGCTGAGCAGGGAGCCTGATGCGGGACTCGATCCCAATCCGGGGACTCCAGGATCATGACCTGAGCCGAAGGCAGTCGCTTAACCAACTGAGCCACCCAGGAGCCCTTGAGTAGTATTTTTATCTAGACACTTTGATCAGAGCTAATGATAAATGAGTTAAGACTACAGTTTGTGCTGTACTTGCCTGGTTTTGTCCGTGGGGTTGTGCAAGTCTGTGTTGTACAGGCGTCCCGTGGTTTCCGGGCTCAATGTCAGGTCAGACATGATGGGAATTTTATGTTCCTGCGATGTTGACAGAACTTTTAAGTGTAGTGTGGGCACATGGCCTCTCTGAAACGGAGGGTTACCTTCGGTTGCTACTTCTGTGTGTTTTGTGATCATGGATTAGTCAGTCTTGCTTTTTTTGCTTCCTTCTGGGCCAGCTTGGGTTCTTTTTACTTTCTTAGACAGTTTTTATTTCTTCCAAGTTTTCAAATTTATTGGAACAAATTCGTTAATATAGTTAGATCTGCTACCATGTTTGCTTTAAAAACATGAATTCAGCAAAATTGATTTCGTAGGGAACAGTGTGAGCCTTCTGTCTAACTTCACACAGCCCTCTTTCCACCACCTTATGATCAGCTTTAGCCCCTCTGATGTCCAAACACCAGGTCTTTTCCAGGGTAAAGTGATGTATTGTCATTTTATGTATTTCTTAAACATTAAACATGTAAAACTGCTACTGTTTTTAATAGGTTCCTGCTGTTCTTTTTTATGTGTTGCTGACAAAGGTGTTGTGCCCCAACCCCATTCTCCCCGTATTCCCTGTGGGTTTGCTGTGTGACTTTGCATAGTGGTGATTTTTTGCAGCATACAGTAGAACTGCCTCTGTACAATAATCTCATGTATTTAAAAATCTTTATCTTAGAGCTATGGATTCTGTCTTGGTCATAATAGTTTTCTATTTTTAATTTCTTCATTTCTTGACCAATAAAAAAATTTTTTAATAGTTTCTCTGTATTTTATTTTTATTCTTATCAAGCTCAAAATACAGTAAAAAGCTTAAAATAAGCCTCACGGTTTACTCCCACTCTCTTTTTCCATCCTGTCTGCATACTCAGCCACTTTGGTCTGTGTTCACTCTAGTGGCGTCTGCCTTAAGCTTGTACACAATCACACTGGTATGCCTTGCTTGGGCTTCTCCTCTGCTATAAAGTCGCAGATCTGACAAGTGGCCTGGGCTGGATCTGAATGTAAGAAGTCACAGCCTCAGGCGTCCCTGTCCGCTCTCCCTTTCCTTGGCCCCAGGGTTTGTCTCAGCGAGCGCTCGTGATATTCCGGTCTTATCTTCTCTGGTCACTTTCAGGCATTGGGCAGTCCAGTCCATGCTCTTAATTCCACCTCCTCTGCTTGCCCCACTCAGGCTGCAGAGGAGAGATGGGGTGCTCATCTCTTTATTGCCTCCTTCTATGGGGGCTCCTCATGGGTTGGGAAGACCAGTGCTTAGACCAGAGAAGCTCCTGTTGTCAGGTGGTTGGTGCTCAGCACCAGGCGGTTGCTTGGAGCCTGAGGCAGGGCCTTACCCTGGATTTCCATATTGTGAGCAATTCTCTCACTTACTTCTGCAGACTCACCCAGAATTGCATTCACTGTCTCTTCCCTCCTGGGTCTCCCTTTCTGCAGACAGTGCTATTGGGTTAGGAGCCTGTCAGGGGTGATCAAGTCCAGGAATCTTTGGACGTCACTTCTCAGCTGCCTTTACAGAGTGTTCCAGAAGCCTCTGTCTTCAGAAATTCCCAGAGGAGAAGAGATATCAGATTCCTGGTTTACTGAAATCCCTGAACACGGGGCCAGTTCCTCCTGATTGTGGGCTCAGTGGACACCCAGACGGTCTCCTCCTTCCCTCCCTTCCCCCAGTGCCCTGCTTCAGGGAATTCTGTCCAGCTGCTTCTACAGCCCCTTGTTCCCCTCATTTCTCATCCTTCAGGCACCCTCACCTTGTTAGGGCAGCGTCTTCAGTTTACTTGGCCAGGATCCTTGCTGTCCTCCTCAACACCCTTCTCTCTGTGCTGGTCATCTCCCGTCAAGATGTCATCTACTCTGTCTTCACTTGATGCCCAGAATCCAACCACTGCGTATTACTTCCAGCTACCTTCATTGCCCCAGATCCAAGACCCTCCCTTCTCCACAGCAGTCAGATTAATCTTGGGCGGGAGTCAGAACATCCCACTCTTGCTTAAGGCCTTCGGATGGCCTCTCCTCACCTGGAATGAAATCTCAAGTCCTTACCATACCCTCTGAGCCCTGAAGTCCTGGCCCTTTGTTTTCATGCCTCTTGGAAGGCTCTTCTGCACAAATCTTGGTATCATTCTCGCATCACTTGGGTTTCTACCCAAATAGTCCCTTACCAGAGAGCTTCCTGACCACTCCATCTGCCTACACCTGCCTCCCTGGGCTCTATCCCCTTACCCTGCTTCTTGGTAGAGCACCATCACCATCTGCTTGTTGGGTAGTTATGTGTTTACTGTCACCTTCCCCTGCAAGGATGGAAATGCGCTAAGTCCAGGGAACGTGTTCATGGCTGAGCCCCCAGCACCAAGAACAGTCCTGGCACATTGTCAGTGTCTCAGAAATGTTTGTTGAATGATCCTGTGAGGACCTGTAGCTTGTTACTACTTTTTTTTTGGTCCCATGAAAGAAACTTATTATAGGCATTCTGGGTAGTTCACAGAGATGTCAGGAACCACACTTACTGTCTCACAACTGCCTGGTGGGGACTGCCGCCCCCTGCCCAGCCACAGCGGCTCTCCATCATCTGCAGCTCTGCAGCCCTAGCTCCAGGCTCAGAGTCTATGCTGGAGTGAACCCTGGTTGACCTCAGTAATGGGCCCCTTATTCTCTGGAAAGAAGGCTAGGAATTTACCTATTTGGCCTTTTTTTTTCCTTTTCTTTCCTTTTTTTTTTTATGGTGCCAAGCTCTCACTCTGTCTAAGACTTAAGATGGGTTGAACAGCTATCAAGATGTCACACCTTCCCATGTGTTTAGAATTGTTCTCTCCATCTCTGGGCAAAATATATCCTGGATAATTTTTTTTTATCAAAGACTTGTAACACCTGTTTCTTCTCCATGTATAAATGTTTATTTCCCTCTACAAGACTGGAAGCTTTTATTTTTTTAAATTAAATTTAATTTAATTTAATTTTATATCTGAGAGAGAGAGAGAGCAGGGGGAGGGGCAGAGGGAGAGAGAGAAGCAGACTCCTCGCTGATCAGGGAGCCCGACATGGGGCTCGATCCCACGACCCCGAGATCACGACCCAAGCCAAAGGCAGATGCTCAACCAACTGAGCCACCCAGGCGTCCCAAGACTAGAAGCTTCTTGAGGGCAGAAGTTGGTTGTGTTCGTCCTGAAATTTTTGGGACCAAAAACAGTATCTGGCCCATGGAAGCTCAAAAGTTTTTGGTTTTTTTCTTTTAAGATTTTTTTTATTTGTTCATTTGAAAGCGAGTGAGTGAGAGAACGAGCGGGGGGAGGGGCAGAGAGAGAGGGAGAAGCAGGCTCCCCACCGAGCAGGGAGCCAGACATGGGGCTCGATCCCAGGACCCTGAGATCATGACCTGAGCCCAAGGCAGACGCTTCACCGACTGAGCCACCCAGGCGCCCCTGTTTTAATTTTTTTTAAAGATTTTATTTATCTTTTGACAGAGAGAGACACAGCGAGAGAGGGAACACAAGCAGGGGGAGTGGGAGAGGGAGAAGCAGGCTTCCCGCTGAGCAAGGAGCCCGATGTGGGGCTCGATCCCAGGACCCTGGGATCATGACCTGAGCCCAAGGCAGACGCTTCACCGACTGAGCCACCCAGGCGCCCCGGGTTTTTTTTTTTTGTTTTATTCTGAAAGTCAGTGCTGATCTGGGCACAGGAGGCAGTCTGTGGAGGAACATCTCTCCTTCCCAGGTCCTGTACATCTGTTCCACGTCACCTAACGTAATGGTATCCAATTGAATGGGATGTATATTATTCCAGGGATTATTGTCATTCAAGGATATATCTATGGAGTTCACCTGGGAAGAGTGGCAGTTACTGGACTCTACGCAGAAGTACTTGTACAGGGATGTGATCCTGGAGAACTACAGCCACCTGGTGTCTGTGGGTAAGTGCAGCTTCTCTGTCGATCTCAGACTGTGATTTATAAATCGCCACCCTTTTTCTTTTGTTGATCTACCCTGAGGTCTCCAAAGGACTTCCTGGTTGTGGGCTTGAACTTCAGAGATCAAAGGCTCGTAGTCCCTATTTGGGCCTCATCTCCTCGTGTAGTCTTCCCCCAAGTGCCAGTGAGCAGTTTCATTTTGTAGTTCTGGATCCCTTAGTCCCTAGCAGCTTGGCCACATCCTTTATGATTTTCCACCAACAGGGTATCATGGTACCAAACCTGATTTAATCTTCAAGTTGGAGCAAGGAGAGGAGCCATGGATAATAAATGCCAAAGTTTCCCGTCAGAGCTGTCCAGGTGGGTGAGTGGGAACCAGGAAGATGGGGGTGTGGGCGTGAACCTCAGGCAGTGTTGTGTGGAAGCTCTGCTTTGAAGCCCCTGAACCACTGGGGCAACTCGGGAGGAGCCAAGTTAGCCAAGCTAGCTCCTCAGGAAAGGAAAGGACCATTGCTCTACCCATGTTTGGGCTTCCCTCTCTTGGGTCTGAGGGGCAGGCATGCCTTCTTGTCTGCACTCTGCTCAGATGTTTTTCTGGGTTAGTTTCCTTCCTTCCCATGGTCATGGACTGCATTAGCTGTCGTCGCTTCCAGAGAGTTTCTCTCCTCTCCCTTCGTGTGACTCACGCCCTCTACTTCCCTTACGGTGACTTTCTCTCTTGCCTTCCACAGATAAATCCCTCAGTCTTCCTCGTCCTTTGCTCAGCATCACCTTCTTCAGAGAATGCATTGTTTCCTTTTCTTTCACTGTGAAATTATAGCTGTTACTTTCTTGGGCACTTTTCTGAAGGATTCTGAAACCTAGCCCAGTCTCACCTGTGTCATGAAGTGATTGTATCACCTTACATTTCCTGGCTCCTCTTTATCCTTCCCTCTCGAGTCCTCCAGAAGGGTGTATTTCCCAAATCTGGCTGTTCTCTCACCAATATTGTAACAGCTGAAAGGCTCTTCTGCCTAAGCTTGCTTTCTCCCATGTCATAACGTCCCACGGATATCCTCATCCTCTTCCCTTCTACACTCTCGTCCCATGTGTTAAATGCTTGTAAAGAGCCCCGGGCTTCCTCACTTTTCATTCTCAGTAGCAGAAATGGGAAGGAGCTCTTCGTCTTTGGCCTCCCCACGTTTCTTACTGCTGCTGTTGCGCTCATGGTACCATCTTAGTGCTTAGTACTTAGTACAGCTGCGAATCTTAGTACTGTTTCTGTTTTTGCCGCTATTTTATCTTCATAGCTCCTGTCCCCTCAGTTGTCACCCAGACTAGATCAGTGTTCTCTCAGGCATGGGAAGCTCAAATTCTTAGCCATATTTGAGAACTCTAGTCTTCCTCTTAGCTATTCCTGCTGGATTTGTTTTCATAAGCATCCTATCACTAGTCTGAGAAAATAAACAAGTATCTTACATCCCTTGTTCAACCAGAATAAAGAATAAGGAATTTATAGTCTCAAATGACAGTTGTCTGCCATAGGACAGCAGCTCCACAGTGGCTTAATTCAGAAGCTTAGTGATGTCAGGGGTTCCTGGTGGCTCAGTCTTGATTTTGGCTCAGGTCATGACCTCAGGGTTCTACGATCGAGCCCTGCATTGGGCTTGTGCTCAGTGCAAAGACTGCTTGAGATTCTCTCTCTCCCCCTCATGATAGATTAGTAGATGCGTACGTACATAGATGACTAACTAACTATCTAACTTAAAAAAAAAAACAAGGAGCTTGGTGATGTCAGCGATCCATCTGCCTCCCTTTTCTCACCCTGAGAGGTTATGCTTTTCTTTTCCTTTGTCCTGGTAGGTTCCTCCATGCCAGGCATCATATGCAGACACAGCAGGAGTCACTGGATAAGTCCTGTTTCTTTCCCCAAAATCCCCTTCACCAGTCCCCAGACTCTTTCTCAGAAGCCTGCCGGCATGTTTTCTTACAGCTGACATGCCAGTGCCTGAACTAGCCGTGATGTGGGGGCGGGGAGGGCTCGGTGGGGGACCACACGGACCATGTCCTCACCAGTCAGGGCTGGTGCACGGAAGAGGGGAAGTGCGTGTGGCTCTGCGGTGAGCAGTGTGAGTCCTCCCTTTGGGTGTGCTGCACATGTGCCCTTCTGTCCACCTGTGCAGCTTCAAAAATGCTAATGTTAACACGAAACATCGTCATTCCTTCCCCAAGGGAGGCAGCCCGTGTTCTCATCCTGGGCCCGAGTCCAGTTGCAAGGCCAGGATTTCTTGAGATGGGTGTGGCTGTGGCCTCACGGTCTGAACGGACGTGGGCTTAAAAGATCAGCGGTCTATTCTGGACACATGCAGTGGTGGGGAAGGATCCGGAAACTAACGGAAGCTCCTCTGTGCAGAGGGGTGGATGGGGGATAGCGGTCCATCACACACTTTCCTCTTTGAGAAAAAAAATCAAAGACGACTTCTTGCTCTAGCATACTTTCCCTGTTCACTCCAGTCTTTTTGTCCTGTTGGCATAGATGAGACGATGCTTGGAGAGAATATGGTCCTGTCTGTTGGTGCAGATGTGGGCGTATTTGGGACTAAAGAATCATAGGCTGTTATCAGACCAGGCTTAGGTTTCCTTCGAAACCTAACAAGTGGGGCACCTGGGTGGCTCAGCTGGTTGAGCGTCTGCCTTCGGCCCAGGGTCCTGGGACCGAGTCCTGCATTGGGCTCCCTGCTCAGCAGTCTGCTTCTCCCTCTACTGCGCCCCCTGCTTGTCTCTCTCTCTCTCTCTCTGTCAAATAAATAAATAAATAAATAAATAAAATCTTAAAAAAAAAACCAACCCACCCAACAAGCTTCCAGTCAGTCTTTTTTTTCCGACTAATTCTGTGAAGCCAATACCAACAACCAAAAGTGGTCTGAGCATTTATTCAAGCCTGAGAAGTCTTCTAGCCATTGGTCTTGGTATTCTCACCCCTGTCCTTGAGTTTAGTGGCCCTACTTTGAGGCACAAACCATAATGCGAACTGTTCCCGCATGAGTGGGGAGAGAGGGTTTATCAGGAGGTCCTGAGGAGGCAGGAGAGCCCCTGGTGGCCCCACAGGACAGCTGTAGCAACATGATGAGGCTGTGCCCCTAAGGAGTGTGCCTTTCCTGGTGCCCTGTGGGCCTCACACTCAGCATCATGCTCCTGTTGGGCCTCATCATTGTCCGGCCACATGTGTCATCTGCACACCTTCCCTGGAAGGTCTCGTCCTTCATGGTGTTTAAGACCTTTTACATGTTGTTGACGCCTGCTTTTCTCTGAGCACTGAACTTCCGTCTGTCTGCCTACTTGCTGTCTCCTCTCCATTTGGGTATTTAGCCGAGATCTCAAGTGTAGTCAGATCCAAAACAAAGTCCTTAATTTTTCCTGCAAACATTTTCTCTCTCAGAGAGCAGCACCTCCTGTTTCTCCAGCCTAAAATCTGGAGTTCTTAAAGCCTCCCCTTCTCTCACCTTCTCCTTCACCCAGTCCTTTGGTAGATTTTCTTGGTTCTCTCCAGATGCATTCCACATTTGCTCAGCTCCAGAGTTTAGTCCAAACCACTGTGATGTCTTCCCGCACTACTACAAGGGCTTCCTCGTTTGTCTCTCAGCCCTTCTTCTATTCATTTTCTACATAACAGGCAAACATCTTTTAAAAGCACAACATGAGGGGCGCCTGGGTGGCTCAGTTTGTGAAGTGTCTACCTTCGGCTCAGGTCATGATCCCGGGGTCCTGGGATTGAGTCCCGCTTTGGGCTCCCTGCTCAGCGGGTAGCCTGCCCCTCCCTCTGCCTACCCCTCCCCCTGCTTGTGCTCGCTCTGTCTCTCTCCGTCTCTCTCTCTCTGACAAATAAATAAAATCTTTAATAAAAATACTCTAGAAAGCACAACACGAATCAAGGTGTCCTCTTACCTTTGGGTAAGATGAAAACTTTTTTGCCTGCCTATTTGGTTCTTGACGCACTCTGTTCACTCAGTGGGTTTTAGCTGTCCCAAACTTTTTTCGAAATATTTTTCTTTTCTTTTCTTTTTTTTTTAAACTTGTAGGCTTCACACCCAACGTGGGGCTCAAACTCATGACCCTGACGACAGGAGTCACAGGCTCCCCCGACCAAGCCAACGAGGCATCCCATTTTTTCTATTTCTTAACTGTGCCAAACAGGTGTTCCTTTCTCAAGAATTTTGTATGTGCTTTTCCGTCTGTTTGGAATGCTCTTGCCCCTAATTTTCCTATGGCTAACTGAGTCTTACTTTTAATGTCTCGTACCTATCTGAATGTTACACCCTGGTTACTCGGTATCCTCTGAATTCACTTTTTGAATAAGCCCCTGTAATAATAACATTCAGATATAAGATAAATGGTGTTGGCTCCTAAGTGCAGGCTAAGCATCTTAAGCCTCGTGTTCTCTTTTTCTTTTTCTTTTTTTTTTTTTTGAGAGAGAGAAGGAGAGCATGTGTGACCGGGGGTGGGGTGGGGGGAGAGGGAATCTCAAGCAGGCTCCCCAATAAGCACAAGCCCAACGTGGGGCTCGATCTCATCCTGAGATCATGACCTGAGCTGAAACCAAGAGTCAGTCACTCAACACACTGAGCCACCCAGGTGGCCCTAAGCTTCTATTTTAAAAACCATTTTTGATCACTGCTAATTTGTCATCCATTTCCATAATGGGATTTGGTTTAACACAGTTCCTCATGCTCCATAGCTCAGATATATGGCACATGTGGGCTTGGCCAGTATTTCTTTTGAACCGGTGTCTGAGGCCTGTTATTAAGCAAAAAACACTCATCACATGACAGTTTTATAGCTCTGTAATTCCAGATCAGCTACATTGATGATTAAAATATATATATATGTATATATATATTTATTTTTCCTAGAAGGTTGGAAAGAATGGTACCAGAAAAATCAAGATGAGTTTGAAAATATCGAGGGAAGTTATACTTTTGGCGCATTTGGAAAACGTCATCTGAGCAGAACCCATGTTCCTTCAAGACAAAGAATCCATAAGTACAACACACATGGAAAAGGTCTGACACAAAACTCAGGTTCAACCAAAAGCTGTCTGAGAAAAAATCCTGATAAGTTCCATGGATATGAAGAATCCTATTTTCTTAAGCATCAAAGAGCTCATAGTATAGAAAAAAACTGTGTGTGTAATGAATGTGGGAAAGCTTTTCGTTGTAAGTCACAACTGATTGTCCATCTCAGAATTCATACGGGAGAGAGGCCTTACGAATGCACCAAATGTGAAAGGGCATTCAGTGCCAAGTCAAACCTTAATGCTCATCAGAGGGTGCACACGGGGGAAAAGCCCTACTCCTGCAGTGAGTGTGGGAAGGTATTCTCCTTCAGGTCACAGCTCATCGTCCATCAGGAAATTCACACAGGGGGGAAACCTTATGGCTGCAGTGAATGTGGGAAAGCCTACAGCTGGAAATCACAGCTGCTTTTACACCAGAGAAGCCACACGGGCGTGAAACCTTATGAATGTGGGGAGTGTGGGAAAGCCTTCAGTTTGAAGTCACCGTTCGTCGTACACCAGAGGACTCACACAGGAGTGAAGCCCCATAAATGCAGTGAATGTGGGAAAGCTTTTAGGAGTAAGTCCTACCTCCTGGTTCACATCAGAATGCACACAGGGGAGAAACCCTACCAGTGCAGCGATTGTGGGAAAGCCTTCAATATGAAGACACAACTTGTTGTTCACCAGGGAATCCACACAGGAAATAATCCTTATCAGTGCAGTGAATGTGGGAAAGCCTTCGGTAGGAAGGAACAGCTCACTGCACATCTGAGAGCGCATGCAGGCGAGAAGCCCTACGGATGCAGTGAGTGTGGGAAGGCTTTCAGCAGCAAATCATATCTTGTTATACATAGGAGAACGCACACCGGAGAGAGACCCTATGAATGTAGTTTCTGTGAGAGAGCCTTTTGTGGGAAATCCCAGCTCATCATACACCAGAGGACTCACTCGACGGAGAAACCCTATGAATGCAGCGAATGTGAGAAAGCCTATCCCAGGAAGGCGTCACTTCAGATACACCAGAAAACTCACTCGGGAGAAAAACCTTTTAAGTGTGGTGAATGTGGGAAGGCCTTCACTCAGAAGTCGTCCCTCAGTGAACATCAGAGAGTTCACACAGGAGAGAAGCCGTGGAAATGCTCTGAATGTGGGAAATCCTTCTGTTGGAACTCAGGGCTTCGTATACATCGAAAAACTCACAAGTGAGAAATTAGAATGAAGTAGATGTTAGGGACTTTCTCACAGACGTTGATTCTCAGGAGACTTTAGATGATAATGGAGATGGGATGCAGAAGCAGGAAGTCCTAAAAATACACTCCTATCAATTAAGTCAGAGAGAGACCATCATATTTGGAATGAATGGGCAAAAGCTTTCAGAAATAAGTCCTATGAGTCTGTAGACAAGAACTCAAGGAATGAGGAGCAGTAACTATGAAGTGCACTAGCATCATGATAAAGATAAAATTCAGAGAATTCATATTTAAAACTTGCCAAATTTAATAAATCAGGAAAGCATTTTCCCATATGAAATGTATGTGTGAGAGTCACATTCCAGATTTGAAGCTGTTTTAGAGTGAAGAAAATCTCAATTTTAAATGGTGGATTTTTTCATGGTGGAGTATAAAGTTGTTTTTTATTTTAATATGTAAATAAAGCAATGGTCAGGAAAACATCAAGGAACATATTCTGAAGGTTAAGAAATATTTAGTGTGACTTTCTTGAGTAACACTGAATAGCATTTTTTAAAACTTTGGTATTTTATTTTTTAATGTAACTTGTCATGCATATATTTGGTAGTTTGTGGAATAACATCCCCTAATATTCTCCATATTAAATGCTAAATATCAGTTTTGTCTCTTTATTTCTTAGCAACTAAAGTAGTGTGGCTTTTAATAAATGGAAAGATTCTGTTCCCCAAATGAGTTTACTTACTCAGCAGTCTTTGTACGTGGGTCTGACAGTTATCACGGGGCTGCTTTGTAGGAGCAGAGAGAGAGATTATATTTTAGCAGTTCAGAGTGTGTTCTCCACTGATTGGCGAGAACACCCTCGTTTTCTCTGGAGGAGCACCTCTCTGGTGTGTGCATCTCTGGGTTGGTGTCTCTCAGGGCACCTGTTGCGCCAGCTACCGGTGAGCATTATGCCCATTGCCGGCTCATGGTAGCCTCGTTCCTGGATCCTGAGTCTCTGACTCAGCCTCATGTGAACCAGAAGGGACGTGTGGGACTCACTTACTCTTGCCCCAGAATGGAGGGCCATCAATTCCTTCCTGCTGTATTGGTTTCCCGGAATAAGTCTGGGTGCTGTCCCTCTTTGAACCTGGTTTTCTGGCCTGTGTGCTTCCGCCTCTCTTCAATAAAAATGTTTTCCTGCTCACGTTAAGGAGAGTGAATTTCTATCTCATATTACTGAAGGGCTTTAATCAATAAATTGTTGCTGGGCAGTAGTGTATAAGTCACAAAAGAGGGCTTTTTTCCTGAGGCGAGAAGATAATCAGGTTCTTGTTTACATTCCAATGTGGAAACTTTAGCCCATAGTACAAAGTGCTATTGCTTGTTTACACCAAGAACCTTGTGGCCCCTGATGATAAGATTCTGGGAACACTGAAGGCTATTGCCATAGAAGAGTTTTTAATTTATGAGGAAATCTGACACAGGAGATGGGATGGCTACTCTGGTCCTGTTAGCTCTTAATCACAACAGTGACAGATGTGAAGCCCTGAAAGCTCATCTCAAGGAAGAGCGTTAACGGTGACGTTGCTGAATTAAACCAACCACTTCACATGCTTGCTAATCCCTTATAGAAACATGTGTTGGTATAGAAAAAGTAGTCTCTTTAATAATTTTTTTTTTTTTAAGATTTTATTTATTTATTTGAGACAGAGAGAATGAGAGAGACAGAGAGCACATGAGAGGGGGGAGGGTCAGAGGGAGAAGCAGGCTCCCTGCCGAGCAGAGAGCCCGATGCGGGACTCGATCCAGGGACTCCAGGATCATGACCTGAGCCGAAGGCAGTCGCTTAACCAACTGAGCCACCCAGGCGCCCAATAATTTTTTTTAAGATGTATTTATTTGTGAGAGAGAGTGAGCAGGGGGAGTGGCAGAGGGAGAGGGAGAAGCAGACTCCCAGCTGAGCAGGGAGCCCAACGTGGGGCTCGATCCCAGGACCCTGAGATCATGACCTGAGCTGAAGGCAGACGCTTCATCGACTGAGCCACCCAGGTGCCCCTAGAAAAAGTAGTCTCTTGACAGTTCATGTAGGGATACCTGACCGAAGTGTGAGGACTCAGCCTGGCAGACTCCTGAGAAACTGCGCTGGATGCTCTTCCCTCAGAAATACGTAGCTTAGACGTTGGCAGGCTACAGCTCGCAGGTCAAATACAGCTTGCTGCCTATATTTGTATGGACGGAAGCCAAGAAGTCTTTAGGTTTTTAAATGGTTGCAAAAAGACCAAAACTACTTCACCAATTGAGAAAATTATTTGAAATTCAAGTCTCAGCATCCATCAGTCAGGTTTTATTGGAACATAACCATACGTTAATTGTATTGTCTGGTGGCTTTGGCACTAACTACAATGGCAGAGTTGTGGCAGATGCTGTTGCCTACAAAACCTGCCAAGTCCTGGTGTAGAGTCCCTTCCCCTCCCTGAAGAAGTGGACCTTGCCTTGCAGGAGGAAGCTTATTCTGCCAACACCCTGGGGCTCATCGCTACCAACTCTCTGCCCCAGTCTTTTAGAAGGATCCCACTTATTGGCTTAGGTCTCACCCTAATTATCTCATTTTCACGTGATTATCTCTGTAAAGATACTATTGCTAATTAACTTCACATCCTAAGGTACTGGGGACTAAGAATCCAATACATCTTTTTCGAACGGACGTAATTCAACATGTAAGTTTGCCCTCTTGCTCCTCGCCCCCCATCCGTGTCCTTTTCATGTGCAAAATACATTCTCCCCAGCCCAACACCCCCAGAAGGCTTACTTCACCCAAGCATCAACTCCAGAATCTCTAAATACCATCTAAATCAGATGTGGGTGAGATGGGGTATGCTTCATCCTGGGGCAATATTCCTCTCCATTTGGGAATGTGTGAAACCAGACAGGTTACCTGCTTCCAAAATACAATGATTAGACAGGCATAAAGTAGACTATCCTATCCTAAAAGGGAGAAATCAGGAAAAAGGGTTGTGAGTCCCAAGCAAGTTAAAACCTAACGGCAAATTCCATTAGATTTTAAGGCCTGGGAATAATTCTCTGGCCAAATGCTCGGTCCTCTGAGACCACTGGTTGATGGCCCTGCCCCTCATCCCTGGATGGTGGACAAGCCTCTGGAATTGAAAAGGTGGCTTCACTCTCTGAGTCCAAGGAGGTGGCTCTGCCCTTGGGGTCACTCTTCCTTTGTCTTTAAGGATGACCCATGTGCCCATCTAGAGAGCTCTATTGGCCTGTTTCCAGGACAGCCAATGACTTTCTTCATTCACCTTTCTCTGTCCCCTTCAGTCCAAGTTGGTAGCATTTCTGCTGAGATGGCTGATGGATTCACAAGGCACACCCTTGTTCTCTCCAGAGCATGCTTTCTCATTTTTTGCAATATGGATAAGCTGAGAATCGTTCAAATTTTCAAAATCTAGTTCCTTTATGCTTAACAATTCATTTTTCAGTTTATCTCTGTCCTCCCAAATTGTACTATTAGCAGCAAGAAGTCAGGCCATGTCTTCAACACTCTGCTTAGAAATCTGTTCAGCTAAACGTTCCAGTTCATTATTTATAAGTTCTTTGTACGAAGCACTAGAACACAGTTTAGCCAAGTTCTCTGTCACTTTATTACAAAAATTGTTTTCCTCCAATTTTTTTTTTTTTAAAGATTTTATTTATCTATTTGACTGAGAGAGACACAGTGAGAGAGGGAACACAAGCAGGGGGAGCGGGAGAGGGAGAAGTAGGCCTCCCGCCGAGCAGGGAGCCCGACGCAGGGCTCGATCCCAGGACCCTGGGATCATGACCTGAGCAGAAGGCAGACGCCTAACGACTGAGCCACCCAGGGGCCCCCAATTTTCTTTTTTTTAAGAACTACTTTTTGAAGATTTTATTTATTTATATGTCAAAGAGAGAGAGCAAGCACAAGCAGCGGGGAGTGGGAGAGGGAGAAGCAGGCTTCCCACTGAGCAGGGAGCCCGATGCGGGGCTCAATCCCAGGACTCCGGGATCATGACCTGAGCTGAAGGCAGACGCCTAACGACTGAGCCACCCAGGCGCCCCTAAATAAATAAAATATTTTTTAAAAAATGATTATCTCTGTAGACTCTCTCTCTAAATAAGGTCACGGTCTGAGGTGTATGGTCGGGATTCCAACATATCTCTTCTGCGGGGATACAATTCAACCCATAACAATCAACAAAGAAATAGACAGCTTGAACAACACTATAAACCTTGACCTAACACATACATGGAGCACTCCACCCAACTACAGCAGAATATACATTATTCTCAAGTGCACAGGGAATATTATATAGTATAGATCAAGTGCCAGGTCATAGAACAAACCTCAAAAATTTAATGGTGGAGTCTTGTCAAAAGAACACTGCAACCAGCTTAACACTGGCCAAATCTGGAACAGTTAGAGAATTCAAATAAATAATGATAGCAGGTTATAACCAAAAGAATAAAATAAGTCCATGGATCCATATTGATATAAATATGCAAATGTATAAACAAGTAGGAGAGAAGGGAAAACTTATTTCTTTAAAGTAAAATATCACTTAATACATAAGAAATGACATAATTAGAAAACTCAACCCTTGGTGGCCAGCACAGTAATATTTGTCTTAGGCAAGAATCATCCGTGAATGCAAAAATTAGGTGGGTGAAAGTCTTAAAACCTCTGCCCACGAGATACTTATTAATTACAATTGGAAAAATAAGAATTTTACAAAAGAGAAATCTGACATTTACCACCTTAATTAAGCAATCAAAATGAATATTGCTATTATTGGCACAAATAAATATGGAACTCGATATGGATCTCTAAGAAAGACACATCACTTGTGTAGTATTCCTGCCAAAAATGCGTAACCTGAATCTAAATCCTGAGGAGGGCGCCTGGATGGCTCAGTCGTTAAGCGTCTGCCTTCGGCTCAGGTCATGATCCCAGGGTGCTGGGATTGAGCCCTGCATCGGGCTCCCTGCTCTGCAGGGAGCCTGCTTCCCCCTCCCCCACTCCCCCTGCTCGTGTTCCCTCTCTCGCTGTGTCTCTCTCTGTCAAATAAATAAAATCTTTTAAAAAAATAAATAAATCTTGAGGAAACACCTAACAAACCCAGGTTAGAGTCATTCAGCATGAAAATGGCAACACTTTTAAATATGTTGAGGTCAGGAAAGACTGAAAGACTGGACCAGTTTAAAGGTTAACTACAGAGGGACACCTGGCTGGCTCAGTCAGGGGAACATGCGGCTCTTGATCTTGGAGTCGTGAGTCGAGCCCCATGTGTGGACTAGAGTTTACCTAAAATTAAATTTTTTTTTTTAAATTTAGAGGTAACTAAAGATACATGAAATCGGATATTGAATCCAAGTTTTGCTTCTTGGACTTTATGGGAACTATTGATGGAATTTGAATCAGTTCTGTGTATTTGATAACAGTACTGCATTTAGGTTCATTTCCTCAATTTGATAACTTACTGTGGTTAGTTAATGGAATGACCCTCTTGGAGACAGTGCAGTGTTCATAGTGTAGAGGAATTATGTCTGCAACTCATGTTCTACCTTTCAAGAGAAGTATTTTCTTTTATGGAGAAAGCAGACATGGTAAAATGTTAACACCTGGGGAATGTAGGTAAAGTATATTTAGGAATCTTCCCTATCCTGTAAATTCTGTAATTCTGTGATTTTTTTTTCAACTTTTCATCAGTATCAAATCATTTCTAAATAGATGAAAAAAATGAATTTAGCAAAGTGATCAGATGTCAGGTCAATATATCCAAATCAATTCTATTTCTACATACAAGAAAAGCTTTGCGAAATGGAATTTAATAAAATGAATCTATTTTCAAAAGTATCAAAATACTAAATGTAAAAAAAAAATCTTGTGCTGTGGGAACTGTTCAGTATCATGTACTGATACTGAAGAGTTGTTCAGTTGTTGTTGATACATGAACCTACACAGGTGATAAAACTGAATAGAACTTCATACATGAACATGAGTGTAAGTGAAACTGGAGAAATCTGAGTATGTATTATGGGCTGTATTAAGGTCAATATTCTGGCTGTGATGTACTGTAGTTTTGCAAAATGTTAACATTGGGGTAAACTGGGCAAAGTATAAGGATCTCTTTCTATTATTTTTTACACTACAGGTGAATTTATAATTATCTCAATAGAAGTTTCAATTAAAACAAATCTAATAAAGATGTAAAAGGGAAATGAATAAACTATTATATAGAGTCAATGGGATATTATGTTCTGTGACATAAATTGCAACTGAATAAACCATATGTTCAAGCCCTAGGGATATAATATCATTGTTAGAGGCCAAAATAAAGTGAAATGGAATTACGTATTATTTAGACAGGCATGTATCTGTGACAAAATGATGAAACAGAAGCAAGAAAATGATAACCAAAATATTCAGGATGGCGTCTGTTTCTGTGGAGGGGCAGCAAATAGAAGCTGCAAATTATTTGTAATTTCCTGTTTCTCAGACTGGGTGACAGATTCATGAACATTCATGAGAAAGTACTTGTAACTAATGTGAGATGAAAGGAGGACATAAATACAGACAATTTAGGTTTTGAAAAATTATAGGAGAATACTAAGGATAACCATGTACCTCTAAATATGAAAGGTTAGATTAAATTTCTCAATTTTCAGGGCGCCTGGGCGGCTCAGTCGTTAAGCATCTGCCTTCGGCTCAGGTCATGATCTCAGGGTCCTGGGATCGAGCTCCCCACTGGGCTCCCTGCTCAGCGGGAAGCCTGCTTCTCCCTCTCCCACTCCCCCTGCTTGTGTTCCCTCGCTCGCTGTGTCTCTCTCTGTCAAATAAATAAAATATTTTAAAAAAATAATAAAAATAAATTAGGAAGAGTCGGGGCGCCTGGGTGGCTCAGTCGTTAAGCGTCTGCCTTCGGCTCAGGTCATGATCCCAGGGTCCTGGGATCTAGCCCGCATCGGGTTCCCTGCTCAGCGGGGAGCCTGCTTCTCCCTCTGCCTCTGCTGTTTCCCCTGCTTCTGCTCTCTCTGTTTCTGTCAAATAAATAAATAAAATCTTTTAAAAAAATTCTCAATTTTCTTGCAAATTATACATGACCAAAATGGACCAAGCAGAAAAAGCAAGACTGAATAAATCAGTAACAAATATGGAAATTGAATTGTAGTCAGAAATTTCCCTCAAGAAATGTAGCAAGCTTAGATTACTGAACAGTAAAATTTTACCAAACATTAAAGGACTTGATCATCATTATGTTATACAAGCAGTATTGGAAATTTTTAAAAGGATAGATTACTCCCAAATTCATTTTACAATCCTAGTATAAACTTCATACCAAATCTGGATAGAGACTATAGAAAAACAATGATTATAGACCAAATAGATGAAAGTTTTCTGGGTAAAATGGAATCTAGGTTACTTTCCCCACACATTTGTATATGTCCGTTTAGGTTGGACTATATGAAATTACCGATAATGGGCCATTTTTGACATATATGGTGGATTTTTCTTTCCAAAGATGGCTGTAGCCAAGAGCCAGCCCTTTTTACCTCCCTTCCACAGTGTGGCTGTAGCACTCCTCCCACTGGGTCCCATTTGCTGATGGTCCCTGGTAGCAGCAGAATGTGGTGGTGGGCTGCTGCGCGCCCCTTACACACACACACGCACGCACACATGCCGTGGACACATGCACACATGCACGGACACACACGTGCACATATACATGCACGCGTGCGGACACACACGTGCACATGCGCACATATACATGCACGCGTGCAGACACACGTGCACGCGCGCATATACATGCACACGCGTGCGGACACAGTGCACGCGCGCACATATACATGCACGCGTGCGGACACACGTGCGCGCGCGCATATACATGCACACGCGTGCGGACACACGTGCACGCGCGCACATATACATGCACGCGTGCGGACACACGTGCATGCGCGCATATACATGCACACGCGTGCGGACACACGTGCACGCGCGCGGACACACACGTGCACATGCGCACATATACATGCACGCGTGCGGACACACGTGCATGCGCGCATATACATGCACACGCGTGCGGACACACGTGCTACACGCGGGCACACACACACAGAGGCGCATACACACGGACACACACGTGCACACACATGCGCGCACGCACACACACGCACACACGCACACACACACACCGTAAGTTAAAAAAAAAAAAAAGGCAATGCAGCTTCTGCTGTCCTGGCTGGAGTACTTGCTCGTGAAGCTCTCAGGCTGCCATGTGGCCAGTCCCTCAGGCTGTGGTGCTGGGGGGAGCCTCTGAGAGTCCACGCCGAGACACTACATAGGTTCTGAGGCTACATGAAGAGAAAGAGATGCCCATCCACCTCCCCATATACTCCAGTGCCACCTTCCCAGCTGCAGCCACCAAACGGACAGCATTGCGTGAGACGTCCTGAACCACAAGTGCCCAGCCACACCTTTCCTGAAATCCTAACCAACAGAACCCTGAGAGCATCTTTGTTGTTATGTATGCTAAGATTTTGGGGTGACATTTTAGGCAGCAGTTGTGATTGGAATAGAAATTTGGCCTGGGGGGCGCCTGGGTGGCTCAGTTGGTTAAGCGACTGCCTTCGGCTCAGGTCATGGTCCTGGAGTCCCAGGATCGAGTCCCGCATCTCGGCGGGGAGCCTGCTTCTGCCCCTGACCCTCCCCCCTCTCATGTGCTCTCTCTCTCTCATTCTCTCTCCGTCAAATAAATAAATAAAATTAAAAAAAAAAAAATTTGGCCTGGAAGTAGGGTCCTACTGGCTTTGGCACTGGGCGGTAAGTAGAATCTGGAAGACTCTTGAGGAAAATACTAGTGAAAACCTGAAGGGCCCTTGGGAAGGTTATTAGCAGAGCCTAGAGGTTGTTGGTGAGAGCTTGAAGGAACTTGAGACAGTGCTATGGGAACATGGGGAAAGGAGACTTTTTAGGTAAAGGCAGACAAGTTATCAACATTGCCATCTAATGTAGATGGAAGATAGAAAACCTACCTAATGCCCTCAAATGGACTAGCCGAGTTTTCCAGGTACAGTGTCTGGGTGCCACCTGGTTTCTTCTCGGGACTTTTAATAAA
The DNA here is from genome assembly GCF_054177405.1 of Leptonychotes weddellii. NCBI lineage: Eukaryota > Metazoa > Chordata > Mammalia > Carnivora > Phocidae > Leptonychotes > Leptonychotes weddellii. The sequence goes on from NC_138381.1 coordinate 81,530,731, forward strand.
ATGTGAGAGCAGAGAGAGGAACTAAAAACAGAACAATTTCCCGGAAGAGATGTTAAGTGACCCAGACAGTTTTTTCAGCTCAGGTCTTGATCTGAGGGTCGTGAGATCAAGCCCTGTGTTGGGCTCCATGCTGGGTGTGGAGCCTCCTTAGAATTCTCTTTCTCCCTCTCCTTCTGCCCCTCCCCTCTCTCCCTTTCTAAAAAAACAAAAAACAAAAAAAACTTATGTAAACATAATTTATGAATAAAATAATAAAATGCTATTAAAATTCATAAAAGAACTGAAAAATTCATGGGGCACTTGGCTGGCTCAGTTGGTAGAGCATGTGACTCTTGATCTTGGGGTTGTAAGTTCGAGTCCCATGTTGGCTGTAGAGATTACTTAAAAATAAAATCTTAGGGGTACCTGGGTGGCTCAGTTGGTTAAGCATCTGCTTTCTGCTCAGGTCATGATCTTGGGGTCCTGGGATTGAGTCCCACGTCGGGCTCCCTGCTCAGCAGGGAGTCTGTTTCTCCCCCTCCCTCTACCCCTCCCCCCTGCTTGTGCTCTCTCTCTCTTTCTCAAATAAATAAAATATTTCAAAAAAGGTTAAAAAAATAAAAATCTTAAAATTTTTTTTAAAAACTGAAAAATTCAAAGATATACTATATTGATGGAGTAGAGTCAGTGTAATAAAAATACTAATGCTTACAAAATATAAATTTAATAAAATTCCAATCAAAACAATAAAAGTATTTTCTTTCTTGAAATGGGACAGATCTTAACATTTCCATGAAAGTTTGCAGGTCTCAAACTGTCCAAGACAATCATGAACAAGGACAATTAGAAGAGCTTTCGTTCTAGATACACGAGGTTTTTATTAAGCTAGAATAATAAAACAGAGTGGTATTCATTCAGTGATAGAAAGTATTCCAGGGGCGCCTGGGTGGCTCAGTCATTAAGCGTCTGCCTTCGGCTCAGGTCATGATCCCAGGGTCCTGGGACGGAGCCCTGCATCAGGCTCCCTGCTCAGAGGGGAGTCTGCTTCTCCCTCTGCTCGTCCCCCTGCTTGTGCTCGATTGCTCTCTCTCTCTCAAATAAATAAATAAAATCTTAAAGAAAAAAGAAAGAAAGAAAGAAAGTCTTCCAGAAAGGGTACCTTGGCCACATAGGAACGTCGGATATAAGAGAAATGAATTTATAAGTATTGAAGAAAGAATGTGCTATTTGATACTTGGTGTTCAGGGCTGAATTGTGTCCCTCCTCCAAATTCATATGTTGAAGTCCTAACCCCCAGCACCTCAGGAAGTGGGGGAGTCCGCCTTGTGTGAAGGGAGGTGTCGGTTCTTGGATTCCCTATGAAACCTCGCTCCAGTAAACACAGCCAGGAGGAACGGAGCAGGCATCAGGCAGTTATTAAGGACGGTACACTCTTTTTCTTTTTCTTTTTTTAAGACTTTATTTATTTGACAGAGAGAGACACAGCAAGAGAGGGAACACAAGCAGGGGGAGTGGGAGAGGGAGAAGCAGGCTTCCCGCCAAGCAGGGAGCCTAACGCGGGACTTGAGCCCAGGGATCATGACCTGAGCCGAAGGCAGACGCTTAACGACTGAGCCACCCAGGCGCCCCAGGATAGTACACTCTTGAGAAGGGAGAGCAGGCCCACCCAGAGGAGGCCACTGCCCTGGGGTCAGGGGGGCCTTTTCTTTTTATGTTTTGTATAGGTTGTGGGTCATAGCCAGGGCGGTCTCTGGGAGGGGGAATTTTTGGTTCTACAAGGTTCTTGCTGGAACTGTAAAGGCCATCTTTCCCCACGGGGGGGCCAGGTTGGGGGTTGCTGAAGCCACCCTTGCATATGTGTTATAATAAACCTATGGGTCATCCTGGGGCAGCTGAAGAGGAGAGCACATGTTTCATAACTGTGGCTCCTGGCCCGCCAGCCCCGGGGTGTTAGAAGCCACAAGGCCAAGATGTTGAAAACCACAAAGTCAGGATGCTGTGCCTTCAGGCTTCTAATGTGTAACCTAGGAAATTAGCTTCCATATGGAAACAAAATGAAATTAGATCATTACTTCACACTATATGCATACACACAACTCCAGAAAGATTAAAACTTAAATGTCAAAGGAAAATGCTGAAACTATTAAATGGTAATACAAGGAAATATTTTACAATAACAAAATGGAGAAAGATTTTTTTTTCTCTTTCAAGAGAAAGATTTCTTTATAAGACACATAAGGAAACTATAAAGGAAAATCTACATACTTTTTATAATGTCAAAACTAAAATCTAAGGGACCAACATTTTTATAAACAAAGTTCAAAGACAAGGAATAAATTAAAAAATTAAAACATGTTGCATATTGAGAATTAGTAAATAACATACATCAACTCCATGAATCTAGTCGAGAAAGAACCTGACAGAAAAATAAGCAAAGGATAATTGACAATCTACAAAATAAAATCCCAATCATGTGGAAATACATATATTTCAGCAGTGATCACTGAAACACATTACCTGTATGTTCTGCATTTCAAATATCACTTCAATTTTATTTTATTTTTTTTAATTAAAAGATTTTATTTATTTGACATAGAGAGAGAGAGAACAAGTAGGCAGAGAGGCAGGCAGAGGGAGAGGGAGAAGCAGGCTCCCCGCTGAGCAGGGAGCCCGATGTGGGACTCGATCCCAGGACCCTGGGATCATGACCTGAGCCAAAGGCAGACGCTTAACTGGCTGAGCCACCCAGGTGCCCCATCACTTCAATTTTAAAAATATTGATCTTAGGTATCCATATCTTGTCAGTAAGTCCTCCTGATGTTCCAACATTAAGTAGCATACTAGTTTTATGGTTAATGTCTATATTTTATTTATTTATTTGAGCGAGAGAGAGCACACAAGCCAGGAGGAGAGGCAGAGGGAGAAGCAGATTCTCCGCTGAGCAGGGAGCCCAACAAGGGACTCCAGGATCATGACCTGAGCCGAAGGCAGATGCCCAACTGACTGAGCCACCCAGGCGTCCCTAGAATGTATTTTTAAGTTTAAAATGTTCGTTTCAGGGCGCCTGGGTGGCTCAGTTGGTTAAGCAACTGCCTTCGGCTCAGGTCATGATCCTGGAGTCCCGGGATTGAGTCCTGCATTGGGCTCCCTGCTCAGCGGGGAGTCTGCTTCTCCCTCTGACCCTCCCCACCTCATGCTCTCTCCCCCTATCTCATTCCCTCTCTCAAATAAATAAATAAAATCTTTAAAAAAAAAATGTTCGTTTCATATTATTGAGGTGATTATATTTTCCCTTCGACTTATTGATAGGGTAATATTAATGAATATCCCAACTATCCTGTATTTCCACTCCGTTATAGTACATTTTCATAAGGTACTGACAGCTTCTCTCTATTGATAATTTCTCAGGGTAGTCATAATTTTTGCATGGGTGGTCATCATCAGGTTTTGTCTGAGCTTCTTTTTCAAACCATACATTTGTCGATTTTGGTGTCTTTATGCTGAGTAGTCAGTAGAAAAATTCCTTCTTCTATTTCCTCTGGTAATTTTATATGTAAGAATTCTCTGAGCACTTCAAAAAATTCCCCGGAAACTCAATGACTGATGTGTTTTGGCACAGGATCTCTGAAACTGTCTTCATCTTTACTCATGAAGTGGTTTTCTCCTTTCTTGGGTCAAATTTGACACATCCATTCCTGGAGAATCATTTGTTTCATAAAGAATTTCTAATTTCTTAGCATACAGAGGATTCTCATTCGACTTCATATATGTCTGTGGTTATTCTCTTTTTATCATCCTGCCCTTCTGTCTCTTTGTAAGGATAGTGACTTGTTTATAACTCCCCCCCCAGCACTTGAATTATGGATCAGCTTTACTTTTTCCTGTTAATTCCTATCTACTTAACATAAATGTACTCATACATTTTTTTATTTCCTCACTTGAATTCTTAAGCCAGTTGTCTTTTTTTCCCCCTTTTTTCTAACGTATTGGTGGATTTGTATTCCTAGTCTTCTGAAATCCTAATCCTCTACATTGCTCCCAGACGCGCGTTCACGCCGCTCGCTCCCGGGCGGGCGGTCGCCCTCGCGTCTCCAGGCGACCAGCGCTCCCCAGACGCAGCGACGCCTACGTGCCGCGGTGCCTTCTGGGAAATGTAGTTCAAAGGCGGCTTCCTGGAGTGACCAAAAAAAAAAAAAGAGAGAGAGAAAAGCAAAAACAAAGGCGTCTTTCTCTCGCGCACGCGTACTCGCACTCACACGGCCCCTGACGCTTTCGGGTTGCGCCCCTTCTCTTTGTCCTTCGCCGCCAAGCAAGAGGCGAGTGTGGGCGTCTCCGCACGCGCGCCCGCATGTCCGTGCGCGCCCCCCGGCTCCGCCGCAGCCCTGTTGGCATCCCGCGGACCCACAGGCACCGCACGGAGGCCCGCGGGCCGGGGAGGCGTGCGGGCCGGGGGCGCATGCGGGCCGGGGGCGCATGCGGGCCGGGGGCGCATG
>NC_138381.1:81535302-81577955 GCF_054177405.1 Leptonychotes weddellii
CCGCGAGCCCCGGGCACGTGCGCCCCGGGGCCGCGCAGAGAGGGTGTGGGGTCCCGCCGTCAGGGCGACTTCCCTGCAGGGCCTCCTGTCCCCCCTCCAGTCTGGCTTCACCCAGCTCAGCTCTGCCTGTATCAGTAGAGCTGTTTTTAAAGGCCTCGCTACTAAAAACAAAAAGCCCCAAAGCCAGAAACAAACCCCAAATAGGTTTTTGACAGCAGCTGGATGCTCCGGTCTGAAGTTCTCTCTCTCTGACTGTGGTCCACCTCTGCCACTTTGGACGCTCCACTCACGATTTCAGGGTCTCATGTTTATCGCCTGAAAATGAGGGAGTGCAAAGAAATGACTTTTTTTTTTTTTCCTAGTTCTGATGCTTTTTGCTGTCATTAACGCATACTTTTTTTTTTTTTAAGATTTATTTGTTTGTTTGAGAGAGAGAACAAGCCAGGGAGGGGCAGAGCAGCAGACTTCCCGTTGAGCAGGGAGCCCGATGAGGGGCTCGATCCCAGGACCCTGGGACCGTGACCTGAGCCGAAGGCAGACGCTTAAGGATGGAGCCACCCAGGCGCCCCTGTTTTGTTTGTTTTTAAGTAGCCTCTACAACCAGCGTGGAGCCCAGTGCGGGGTTTGAATTCACGACACTGAGATCCAGACCTGAGCCGAGATGGAGAGTCGGGCACTTAATTGGCTGAGCCATCCAGATGCCCTTCTTCCTTTTGTTTTTATCCTTAGTTTGCCCTGGTGGCATTATTTCTGGATAGGGGACTAGATGGCCCCAGCACTGGAATGTAAACAGAAACTCTGGAGGCCTTTGCCCACCCCACCCCCCGCTTTTGTTGAGGGGCTGTGACTGCAGGTCTTTGGGGACACTGAATGGGACCAGTGGCCTGGATCTGCCACTTCCTAGGTGTGTCCTCGATGTTGGGCAAGTTGCTGAACCTCTGTGCCTTATTAATTTTTTGTAATGAGTGCTGGATGCATTAAGGAAAAAAAATGTATAAAACGTCTGTCACAGTAAGTAAGTAAATGTTATTTTTTATTATTCTCTACGTTTCCCCTGAAATTCCTTCAGAACTTGATGCTAAGTGGAACTACACGATGATGCTGATGGTTGCCCCTTCCTGCTGAAGACAAATGTGAGAGCTGTCGCAGGCAGAGCGGCTTATGCAGGAAGCTGCCAAGGTACACAAAAATAGTCCAGTTAAAGTGGGCCAATTGTACAGAGAAGGGCTTAGGCTTCCATTTGCTGAGAGGACACGTGGGAGCCATATAAAGGAGTTCAGGGGAAAACTTCTCAAAACTTCCAACTTTCAAAAACACATTTGTTTAAGTTAGAGTAAGGTTGAGTCTGCATTTTTCTGAATAACAAATATTGGAAATAATACTACCACACTGATGGCTTGTCACACTTGTTCACCTGAAATTCTGAATTCTGTGTATTTTCTATAGTAAGTATACATCATTTTTTTTTTTTTTCTTTGAGAGGGAGTCGGGACAGAGGGAGAAGGGGAGAGAGAGTCTCAAGCAGACTCCCCGCTGAGCATGCCAAACTCAGGGCTCAATCCGAGGACCCCAAGATCATGACCTGAGCCGAAATCGAGAGCTGGATGCTTAACTGACTGAGCCCCCCACAGGCATCTCTTAAGTCCACATCATTTGACATGACCTGATGAGTTTTCTACTTTTGAAGAGTTTTCATTGAAACCCAAGTAATCTTCACTGAGTAGTGTTTGACAACAATTACAAAGGAAATTTTAAAATCACACTGTGAATTTGGCCATCTGCTTAAGGAAATGGCTTGCGTGATAAACATAGTTTTATTTGTCACAATGCCAGAATTTTTATTATGTGAAATGAAGTGAAAGCATAATGCAAAGCAAATGACATTTGTTGTAGGTATATTTTCCTGGTGTGTGTATGGAGGTGGGGGAGTGGTTATGCGGTTGTAATTGACTTTTTTTTTAACCATGCCTAGGTTTTTAAATTTTTTAATGGTTAAATTTATTGACTTTTTCTTTTAATTATGGTTTTTGCCTTTGTATTATGTATAGGCAAATTCTCCCCCAAATTACACAAATAATCACCTATGGGTTTTTTTTATCAAAAAAATTTTTTTTTAAAGATTTTATTTATTTATTTGACAGAGAATGACACAGTGAGAGAGGGAACACAGCAGGGGTAGTGGGAGAGGGAGAAACAGGCTCCCCGTGGAGCAGGGAGCCCGATGCGGGGCTCAATCCCAGGACCTTGGGATCATGACCCGAGCCGAAGGCAGATGCTTTAACGACTGAGCCACCCGGGTGCCCCTTGCCTGCTGAATTCTTACATGTTTGAGCTGTTATGCTTCATTCATTTGCATATTTTATGGAGACAGTGTCAAATATTTTTAATTATTTGATTTTATAATATATGTTAATATTACATTGGCCTGTTCACATTCATTATTTTGTAATTTTTTAAAAAGATTTATTTATTTGAGAAGGGGTGTGTCTGTGTTGGGGGAGGGGAAGAGGGAGAGAATCTTCAAGCAGACTCCCCACTGAGTGCAGAGTGGAGCCTGACTCAGGGCTTGATCTCACTATCTTTTTTTTTTTTTTGAAGAGTTTTTTTTTTTTTTTTTAAAGATTTTATTTATTTATTTGACAGAGAGATACACAGCGAGAGAGGGAACACAAGCAGGGGGAGTGGGAGAGGGAGAAGCAGGCTTCCCGCCGAGCAGGGAGCCCGATGCGGGACTCGATCCCAGGACCCTGGGATCATGACCTGAGCCGAAGGCAGACGCTTAACGACTGAGCCACCCAGGCGCCCCTTGATCTCACTATCTTGAGATCACAACCCGAGCCAAAATCAAGAGTCATTTGCTTAACCAACTGAGCCACCCAGGTGCCCCAATTATTTTGTATTTCCAAAAGTGTCCAAGCTATTCCTGAGCCTTTTTTCTTCCAGATGAACTTTAGAATTGCTTGGGTTTTTTTTTTTTTTTTTTAAAGATTTTATTTATTTATTTGCCAGAGAGAGAATGAGAGTACAAGCAAGGGGAGTGGCAGGCAGGGGAGAAGCAGACTCCTGGCTGAGCAGGGAGCCCGATGTGGGACTCGATCCCAGGACCCTGGGATCATGACCTGAGCTGAAGGCAGACGCTTAACGACTGAGCCACCCAGGAGTCCCTAGAATTGCTTATTAAAGAAAAACTTTTTGAGATTATGATTGGACTCGACTAAAGATAGAAATCATTTGGGGCTAAATTACTTCACTGTGAAGTCTTCCTATCCCAGAGCAAGACCAGATTGTACATGTATGAAGCCTCTCTTTATAGTCCCCATTGGTGGTTTTAGTTTCTTTCATATGGATCTTACATGTTTTTGTCCAAGTATATTCCTACATAATTTCTGTTTTTTCTTTTCTTTTCTTTTATTTTTTTTTTTAAGATTTTATTTATTTATTTGAGAGAGAGAGAGAGAGCACATGAGACGGGGGGAGGGTCAGAGGGAGAAGCAGACTCCCTGCTGAGCAGGGAGCCTGATGCGGGACTCGATCCCGGGACTCCAGGATCATGACCTGAGCCGAAGGCAGTCGCTTAACCAACTGAGCCACCCAGGCGCCCTGTTTTTTCTTTTAAAGTAGATTTTATTTTCTACCTTTTTATTGTTTTATATGAGAAGGCTATGGATATTATAGAACTATGTTTATTGACTTGGAAAGATGGTCTTTACTTAGTAAGGGGAAAAATAACAAAAACGGTTTTTATTTATTTATTTATTTAAAGATTTTATTTATTTATTTGACAGAGTGAGAGAGACAGTGAGAGAGGGAACACAGGCAGGGGTAGTGGGAGAGGGAGAAGCAGGCTTCCCGCTGAGCAGGGAGCCCGATGCGGGGCTCGATCCCAGGACCCTGGGATCATGACCTGAGCCAAAGGCAGATGTTTAACAACTGAGCCACCCAGGCGTCCCCAAAAACGGTTTTTATTTTTTATTTTTTTTTTTTAAAGATTTTATTTATTTATTTGAGAGAGAGAGAGAATGAGAGAGAGCACATGAGAGGGGGGAGGGTCAGAGGGAGAAGCAGGCTCCTCGCTGAGCAGGGAGCCCGATGCGGGACTCGATCCAGAAACTCCAGGATCATGACCTGAGCCGAAGGCAGTCGCTTAACCAACTGAGCCACCCAGGCGCCCCAAAAACGGTTTTTAAATGTGACCACATACTTATATTTTTGTTAAAAATATCCAGTTTCCCCATCTCTTAAGGGTTGTCTGTGGTGTGGTAATAGAGGTACTAGTTGTTTCTTATTTAGCTTGTATACATTTCTGAATTTTGCCGTCATGTTTCACTGCTGCAATAATAAGTATAGCTAATACTTGGGTAACGCTCATATGCCCCCACTGTTCTAAGATGCAGGTATTTTCACTATGTAAAGGCATCATTTCTTGTGTAACTGGGAGAAACCTCCCTATGTGTTTCTGAGCTGGTGCTGCAGTTTGAGTTGCAGAAAGGCATGAAAGGGAAGAGCTTGTTTTTTAAGTGCTGTTTTTTATTATGATTTGGGGGCAGCAGGCCGTTCATCATTTGTGTTTCTCTGGAAATACCACGGTGACTGAAAGTGTGCACAGAGATAAGAGCTAATTTGAGGATGTATGGGGTGTGTGTCTGCATAAACACACCCACGTGACATGATTTTAGTAGTAAGTGCCTTGAGCATAGCAAGAAAGAGAAACAATATTCCAGTTCTGCTGCTTACCAGCTCTGCAGTCACTTTAAAGATCGCTGCTTGCTTTTGGTAAGGTGGAGATTCTGTTAAATGCCTCCTCGGGTTGTCTGTGAGTGTCAAATTATAAAGTGCTTAGTATTTTCCCTTACATGAAGAAAGCATTCACATTCCTTTTATTATTTCATTTATTCCTCAGAATCCCACTGTTAAGTGGACCCAAAGGTCCACTTTATGCTCACAATTTTAGCAAGTAAAAAAATGAGGCTTAAAAGCCAAGAAAGGAGCATGATTTGGCATATGGAGTGCCATTACACAATGATTAAAGCATAATCTTCCAGAAATACATAACCTCCTTGTGTCGAACAACATAGCTTTAAACATATAATCCAGATATCAAGAGGATTACAAGGTGAAATTTACCATACTGTAATCTTTTTTTTTTTAAAGATTTTATTTTTATTTATTTGACAGAGACAGCGAGAGCAGGAACACAAGCAGGGGGAGTGGGAGAGGGAGAAGCAGGCTTCCCGTTGAGCAGGGAGCCCGATGTGGGACTCGATCCCAGGACCCTGGGATCATGACCTGAGCTGAAGGCAGACACTTAACGACTGAGCCACCCAGGCGCCCTCCAAACTGTAATCTTATTGGGAGATTTTAACATGCTTCCTTCAGAAGCTGATAGAGTTGAGGGGGTTATGGATGACTTTCATAGGGAGCTAAGGCTCATAAAGATAAAGTTTGTCTGGTTTTGCCCAAAGCCATGTAGCCAGTGAAGGGAAGAGTTGATTGAAACTCAAGTCTTTTTTAATACAAATCACTTAAGCTCTCCAAAATTCCGTCTGCCTAAAATAGAGTTGTACTTCATTGCACCTGTGAAAGTGATTTATCCTGTGTCCAGAGTGAGCAGTGAATGGATATCAGAAGTACTTTATTTCTGATATTTCTTGCCAAGTCACAGACTTCTGCTCTTCTTTTGCACTATATCCTTTTCCTATCCCTGGGTAGCCCTATTTCAGTTATATAGAAACACAGATGACCGTGAATGCCTGATTCCTAGCAAGAGGAGAAAAGATTTTAGGTGCAGCATGAATATACCCATCAAAGTGCATTTGTTCCTAAGTCCATGGATCCTGGTTACCCACAGATAAGCCTGCTCATGTGATGTAAGGAAGGAGCTCCTGGAGCCAGGAACCTGCTCCCGGTGTGCGAGACCCAGCCACGGCCTCCTGGCGGAGCTCCGGGACAAAAGCAGAAGAGACTTAGGGTGGAGCAGAGCTCAGAGGTGCTACTCATCTTGGAACAGAAAATGACCATGTTACAGGTGAGGTGATTGCTTCTTCTTTATTTTCCAGGGGATTAGAAGAGGTGCATACGTCTTCTAGTGAAAAAAGTATAAGTAGTTAAGAAATCGGGAAAGTAGCCTCAGCATAGAAGACCCAGGTTGGGACAAAACGGGAGCAGTTAGAACAACAGTGGGGTCAGGGGCGCCGGCTCCCTGCACTGTGGAAAATCCATGTGTAACTTTCAACTCCCCCAAAACTTAACTCCTCACAGCTTACTGTTGACCAGAAGCCTTACCAGTAACGGGTAATTAACATGTATTTTCTATGTGTATTATATACTGTGTTTTATGATAAAGCTAGAGAAAAGAAAATGTTATTAAAGTCATAAGAGAAAATACATTTATAATACTATAACAGTATTTATTGAAAAAATCCACATGTAAGTGGACCTGCACAGTTCACACCCATGATGTTCAAGGGCCGACTTTAATTTTTTTTTTTTAGATTTTATTTATTTGAGAGAGAGAGAGAGCACAAGCAGGGGGAGTGGCAGGCAGAGGGAGAGAGAGAAGCAGGCTCCGCACTGAGCAGGGAGCCCACTGTGGGGCTCCATCCCAGGACCCTGGGATCGTGACCTGAGCCAAAAGCAACACTTACTCGACTGAGCCCCCCAGGCGCCCCTTCAAGGGTTAACTCCATAGGACCTTGAGAAGGTCTTAAGATTTGAATTGTTTTTGTTTTTGCTTTGTTAGAGAGTGTGAGTGGGGTGGGGGGGGTGGGGGGGCAGAGGGAGAGGGAAAAGAAGGAATCTTAAATAGATTCCACACCCAGCACAGAGTTCAATGGGCTCGATCCCACAATCCTGAGATCATGACCTCAGCTGAAATCAAGAGTCAGATGCTTCAACTGAGCTACCCAGGTGCCCCTGAACTTTTGTAAGCAATAGTGTCCTACATAATTAATGAATTTGAGCTACAAACTTGGTTTTCAAATTTTAGTAGTTATAATAAAGATATAAGAATGTTTCTCTGAGTTGCATTATCCAAAGGTAAAAGTGAATTAGTTCTTCATAGAAAGTAAATATTTCTTGGTCATTCTTAGATGAAGTCTTTGAATAAATGATACAGTGTGGGTAATGCCCTCAGAGAAATGTAGTAAATCCATGGGTCTTACAGTCATTTTTCATAGTTTTCCACAGAGTGTGACCCAAGGGGAAAATACCAAAGCACTTAGTAATCATAATTGCATATTTATGTATCTCTTTAATTGTGAAGCAGTATTCACATATGAAAAAGTACATAAAATGTAAAGTACAGCGTAATGAATTATTACCAACTGCATACCCATGAGGCCACCATTCAGGTCAAGAAGTAGAACATTCCCAGCCCAGGGCGCCTGGGTGGCTCAGTTGGTTAAGCGACTGCCTTCGGCTCAGGTCATGATTCTGGAGTCCCAGGATCGAGTCCCGCATCGGGCTCCCTGCTTGGCAGGGAGTCTGCTTCTCCCTCTCCCACTCCCCGTTTGTGTTCCCTCTCTCGCTGTGTCTTTCTCTGTCAAATAAATAAATAAAATCTTTAAAAAAAAAGAACATTCCCAGCCCAAATGAGGCCTTTCGTGTGCCAGTCACAACCTCTCCCTCCTGACAGAGGGAACCGGGACCCCGACTTTTGTAACCATTTCTGTGCTTCTCTTTCTAGTTTTACTCCTAAGTGTTCATCCTTAAACACTGCAGTTTGGTGTCATCTGCAGTAGTATATAGTGATTTGTGTTTTGTTTCTTTCACTTAAAATTTGTTTATGAGATCATTGCAAGTGCAGCTTTCTGTCCCGTGAAGGCAGCTTCTTAATATCACCGAATTCAGTCAGTGTTCAGAATTCCAGTTGTCTCCTAAAACCCCAAATCGTTTGAAGTTTGGGTCAGAATCTGGGTACAGTTCATACAGTGTAATTGGTTGATCTGCCTCTCTTAAGTCCCTCTTAACCTATTGGCTCTTTTTTCCTAGCCCCATTTTTAAAAAAAATATTTATTTGAGAGAGAGAGATAGCAAGAGAGAGCACTGAGCTGGGAGGAGAGGAAGAAGCAGGCTTTCCACCTGAGCAGGAAGCCCGATGTGGGACTTGATCCCAGGACCCTGGGGTCATGACCTGAGCCGAAGGCAGACGCTTAAAGACTGAGCCACCCAGGCGCCCCGAGGCCAGGTGATTTATTCCGTGGATTTCCCACTGTCTGGGTTTTGCTAGTGTTGCTGGTGTGTTCTGTGTCTCCTGCAGTGCATAGATGTGGAGCTGTGCTGTCCAGTACAGAAGCTACCAGCCACATCACCTGTTTAAAATGATTAAATCTAGCCCCGAGTCACACTGGCCTCATTTCAGGTACTCAGAAGCCACGAATTAGCATAGATAAAGAATATCTCCATCTTCACAGATCTGCTCTGGAGACTTGATCAGATTCAAGTGCGACTTTTTTTGGCAAGAGTATTTCAGAGGTTTTGGTACATGGTCTTTCAGGAGGCACTTTCCATCTGCTTGTCCCTTTGTCATGCCAGCAACTTTATATGGTTGTTGCCTTGATGGATTATTTCATTAGGGGCTATAAAGTGATACCCTGCTTCTACCTGCTCTTTGTTTCTCCCCCCCCACTTCTTTGTTAATTAATTAATTTTTATGTATTTTTTAAAGATTTTATTTGAGAGAGAGGGAGGGAGAGAGCACAAGCAGGGGGAGGGGCAGAGGCAGAAGCAGGCTCCCTACTGAGCAGGGACATGGGGCTCGATCCCAGGACCGCGGGATATTGACCTGAGCCGAAGGCAGATGCTTAACTGACTGAGCCACTCAGGCACCCCTAATTAATTTATTTTTAAAAAATTATATTGGGTGCCTGGGTGGCTCAGGGTCCTGAGATCAAGCCCTGTATTGTGTGCTCCCTGCTCAGCGAGAGACCTACTTCTCCCTCTCCTGCTCCCCCCTGCTTGTGTTCCCTCTCTCACTCTCTCTCTCTCTCTCTCTCAAATAAATAAATAAAATCTTTTAAAAAAAGAGATTTCATTTATTTGAGAGAGAGAGAAAGCACGAGCAGGGGGAGGGGCAGAGGGAGAAGCAGACTCCCCACTGGGATGCGGGGCTCGATCCCAGGACCCCAGGATCATGACCCGAGCCGAAGGCAGACGCTTAACCAACTGAGCCACCCAGGCGCAGTATCCTACTGAGTTTTGTTATCAAGGTTATGCTTGTATCAAAAAGTTTAGGGTTGTGGGGCGCCTGGGTGGCTCAGTTGGTTAAGCGACTGCCTTCGGGTCAGGTCATGATCCTGGAGTCCCGGGATCGAGTCCCGCATCGGGCTCCCTGCTCAGCAGGGAGTCTGCTTCTCCCTCTGACCCTCCTCCCTCTCATGCTCTCTGTCTCTCATTCTCTCTCTCGCAAATAAATAAAAATCTTAAAAAAAAAAAAAAGTTTAGGGTTGTGTTCTTGCTTCCATCTTCCATAGTTGTTTAGTAAAATAGGAATTATTTCTGCATTAAATGTCTACAGAATTAACTAGTAAAGCTGTTTTTTTGTGAGAAGACTTTAAGTTAGAGATTCTGTACTGCGGCTTGGCTCATCTTTAAGAGACGACCAGCTGATTAGTTTTGGTGCAGTATTCGAGAAGAATATCTATAGTTAACTAATTATCATTGTTTGTAGTATTTTAAAAATTTTCTTCATATGCAGTCCTGCCATCGGTGGCAGTTTTATCTCTTCCTTCTGATATTTGTACTTTTTCCTTGCATTTGTTGTACTGGCCAGGACCTCCAGGATGCCTGTTGCCCCCCTCCTCTCAGCCTGCCTTGTTTCTGTCTGGTGCATTCCAGGGCTCATTTATGACAACGTCTGCCGTTAGCACCGACTCTGCAAGTTAAGGACACAGCCCCCAACAAGACCGCCCTCACTTCCGTGGTCAGCTATAAGTTCTGGGGTCCCCAGGCCACCTGCATTTCTGACCAAGTGGCTACAAATTTGGGGGCTTCCCATGATCCCTTCAGGTTTGCTGAACAGCTCACAGAACTTACAGAAGTGCTGTACATACAATTACAGTTTGAGTGTAAAAGACACAGATTGGAAGCAGCCAAGTGAACAGACACAGAATGAGGTCTGGTGGGTTACGGAGGTGGAGCTTCTCTGCCCTGTCCCCGTGGAACCAGGACACATCACCCTGGTGGCACGTAGCTTTGTGCTTCCCAACCAGGAAGCTAACTTAATGTTCCAATGTCCAGTTTTCTTTTTTTTGTTTGTTTAGATTTTATTTATTAGCTGGAACGGGGGTGGGGAGGAGCAGAGGCAGAGGGAGAAGCAGGCTCCCTGCTGACAGGGGCCCTGACGTGGGACTCGATCCCAGGACCCTGGGATCATGACCTGAGCCAAAGGCCGACCCTTAACCCACTGAGCCACCCAGGCGCCCCTCTACAGTTTTTATTGGGGATTCATTATGTAGATGTGATTTATTGACTCACTGGCCATATGAGTGAACTCAATCTCCTCCCCTTCCTTGACGTTGGGCTCATATCATCAGACTCAAAACACCAACCCTCTAATCAAATGGTTGATCTTACCAGCCGGTGCCCATCTAGAACACTATCTAGGAGCCCACTATGAGTCACCTTTTTTTGTGAGAAGCATAAACTCAGGAGGAGTCCATCATGAACTACGAAAACACTCTGTCACTGGGGAAATAACAAAGACTTTAACATTTTTTAAGAGAGAGAAAGAGAGAGAGAGCGTGTGCATGTATCCTCGGCAGGGGGAGGGGCGGAGGGAGAGATAATCCTAAACAGGCTCCACACTCAGCGAGGAACCTGACATGGGGCTTGCTTGACCTCACGACCCTGAGATCATGTCCTGAGCCGAAATCAAGAGTCAGAGGCTTTTAACCGACTGAGCCACTTGGGTGCCCTCAAATAACAAGGCTTTAAAAGCTCTGTCCCAGGAACCTGAGACAAAGACCAGACAAATTATTATACAGTGGGTTGCCATTAGGTAACTGTACTGTTCAATTACTTAAACGTAAGTAAAATTAAAAGGGGAACCCTCTTAACAGTCTTGGTGGGAATGCAAACTGGTGCAGCCACCCTGGAGAACAGTATGGAGGTTCCTCAAATAGTTAAAAATAGAACTATCTTATGATTCAGCAATTGCACTACTAGATATTTATCCAAAGGATACAAACAGGGGCGCCTGGGTGGCTCAGTCGGTAAGCGTCTGCCTTCGGCTCAGGTCATGATCCCAGGGTCCTGGGATCGAGCCCCGCATCGGGCTCCCTGCTTGGCGGGAAGCCTGCTTCTCCCTCTCCCACTCCCCCTGCTTGTGTTCCCTCTGTTGCTGTGTCTCTCTCTGTCAAATAAATAAATAAAAAATTTAAAAAAACCCAAAAAAACAAAGGATACATAGTGATCTGAAAGGACACCTGCACCCCAATGTTTATAGTAGCAATGTCCACAATAGCCAAACTATGGAAATAGCCCAAGTGTCCATAGACTGATGAATGGATAAAGATGTGTGTGTACACACACACACACACACACACACACACTGGAACATTGCTCAGCCATCAAAAATGAAATCGTGCCATTTGCAGCAACGTGGTTGGAACTAGGTGGTATTTTCGCTAAGCGAAATAAGTCAGAGAAAGACAATTACATGATTGCACTCGTGGAATTTAAGAAACAAAACAGATGAACATAGGGGAAGGAAAGGAAAAATAAGATAAAAACAGGGAAGCAAACCATAAGAGACTCTTTCTTTAATTAATTATTTTATTTTAAAATTTTTTTGAAGATTTTATTTATTTGACAGCACAAGCAGGTGGAGCAGCAGGCCGAGGGAGAAGCAGACTCCCCACTGAGCAGGGAGCCCGATGTGGGACTCGATCCCATGACTCTGGGATCATGACCTGAGCTGAAGGCAGACACTTCAGTAACTGAACCACCCGGTGCCCCCCATAAGAGACCCTTAACTCTAGGGAACAAACGGTTGTTGGGGGGGAGGTGGGTGGGTGATTAGGATAATATAATTTGGTGATGGGCATGATGTAATGAGTGCTAGGTGTTACATGTAATCACTAAATTCTACTCCTGAAACTAGTAATACAGTATATGCTAACTGAATTTAAATTAAAAATAAAATCCTCTCCTAGTCACCTTTGAAGTATTCAGTAGATGTTTGTGGCTAATGGCTACCTTGTTGGATGGTGCAGATACAGAACATATAAGTCATCACAAAAAATTCTTTTGGACAATGTCCTTCTTGTCCTCTGAGAGCGAGTATTCAGAATTTCATCATTAAGTATGATGTAGCTGTAGATGTTTGTAGATTATGATTACAAGTTCTATTACTAGTTGACAGTATTTTACAATGAAGACATTTTCATCATATGCCTTTTCCACATCTGTTGAAATAATGGTTTTTCTCCCTTATTCTGTTAATATGATTTATTGATTTCTGAATGCTCACCCCATCTTGCACTGCACGTCACATTATGCTGTTTTTATACATGGCTTGATTCAATTTGCTAATTTTTTGTTAGGAATTTTGATTCTGTTAGAGTTATTTGCCCGTGATGTTCATTTATTATGTTTTTGTTTGGTTTGGTCTGCTGGCCTTATACAGCGAGTTGAGAAGTTTGCACTCAGGAGGAATTTCTGTGAGGTTATTTTATTTATTCCTTAAATGATTGGAAGAATTTACCTCTGGAGCCACCTAGACTTGGGGTTTTCTTTGAAGGAAGGTTTTAAATTGTGGGGGTCAGTGTCTTTAACATTTACAGAATTAATTCAGACTTTTATCTTGTCTCATTTTCGAGTGCATTGTTTGAATATCTCTTTTACCTAAGTTGTCAGATACATTGGTATATCTTTACTACTTTCACGTTATCCTTTTTAACAGCTTTTCTGAACTGTGACTTCAGTAGGGTCTACCCAGTTTACATGTGTAAGTCAGTGATTTTTCTGGTAATTTTATGTTGTGTTTACCATCATTCCAGCTTTAGAAGTTCTGCTTCATCCCCAGGGGACCTGGTGATTTTGCAGTCAGTCCCTGTTTCCACCCGCAGTGGAGGCAACCACTGGTTTCCTTACTCTCATTTCACATCAGTGGGTTTGTATAATGTGTGTCCTTCCGTGTCTGGCTTCTCTCATCAGCGTAGGGTTTTGAAGTCCATCCATATTTTGGCACATGTCAGAAATTCATTCTTTTTACTAGTGTTCCATTCTGTGGGTGTTCCCTGTCTTTTTACTCGTTCACCACTTGCTGGGCATCTGGATTATTCACACATCCCGGTGGTTGTAAGTCCTCTCGTGGGGCAATCGTGTACATGGTTCATATGAATGTAGGTTTTCCTTTCTCTTGGGAACATGCCTGAGCGTGTCCTTGCTGCGTTGTCTGGTAAAATTATATTTAACCTTTTTAAGAAACTGCCACAGTCCCGTAGTGTCAGAACCATGTTATATCATTCAGTTCCAGTTTCTCCACATCTTTTCCAACACTTGTTATCGTCTGTCTTGTTGATTATCAGCATGCTGGTGAGTGTCACGTGGTTTCTCATTGTGGTCTTAATTTGCTTTTCCTTAATAACTAGTGATGTTGGTCACTGTTTCATTGCTGCTTATTAGCCATTCCTAAGTCTTCTTTGATAGAATGTATTAAAATAGTCTACCAGTTTTTATTTTTATTTCAAAAAATTTTTAAAGTAGGCTCCACGCCCAACGTGGAGCTTGAATGCTTGACCCTGAGATCAGGCATCATCTGCTCCACTGTCTGAGCCAGTCAGGCATGTGCTGCCTACTTTTTAACTGTTTGTTTGTTTTTTGTAAGAGGTTTTCCTTTAAGTTCTGAGTCTTTTTTGTTGTTGTTTTTTTTGTTTTTTAATCAGAAATAGGATTTGCAAATAATTTTTCCTGTCTGTGGCTTACCATTTCATTTTTTAGTTGTGTGGTTTGAAGTGCAACAGTGTTAAATTTTGTGTTGCTCCTTGGAAAGGGATGTGGAAACCACCACTGTCTGGGCGCTCTCCTGTTGCAGCCCGGCGGGCCTACTGAAGACCCCAGCAGGAGATGCACAAACATACCTCAAAGAATGCAAGAGGAGACGAGCATGTGTCATATTTGCAGGGATTCTTAACTCTTGCACCCCTGAGTTACCTGCTGGTGCTCTTTGCACTAGTTAACCCTTTCACAGCAGGTCTCTTACCCTGAAGGCGCTTAGGTTTTTTTCATAAGAGAAAATGTTCTTATTTCACAGTTATTCCTGATGAATATTTAGGTTGGCTACAAAATCCTTTCCTTTCAGCACTTTTTTTTTTTTTAAAGATTTTATTTATTTATTTATTTGAGAGAGAGAGAGAATGAGAGACAGAGAGCATGAGAGGGAGGAGGGTCAGAGGGAGAAGCAGACTCCCTGCCAAGCAGGTAGCCCGATGCAGGACTCGATCCTGGGACTCCAGGATCATGACCTGAGCCAAAGGCAGTCGCTTAACCAACTGAGCCACCCCCTTTCAGCACTTTTAAAATGTCCTACTTTCTTCTGGCCTCTATGCTTCTGAATAAGAGATCTGCAGTCATTTGAATTGCTTTCCCTGTAAGTGACGTGACTTCTTTCTTTGTATTCTGTCCCATTTGATCGTGGCATGTTTGGTTGTGGCTTTCTTCATGTTTATCCAGTGGGGGGTTCACTGAGTTTCCTGAATCTGCCAACTTACGCCTTTTGCCACGTTTGGGAAGTGTGTAGCTGTCATTTGCTTTGTCCGCCACATTCCTGCTTTTCTCTTCCTGGGACTCCCGGGACATGCATTTGGTGTTGTCTGGCAGTGTCCTGAGCCCTGAGTGTCTGAAGCGCATTTTTAAGTCTTTTTTTCTCTCATTTGCTCAAAATGGGTCTTCAGGTTCGCTGGCTTTTAAAGTGTATGAGGTGCTGTTTAGGTCAGGCTTTGTATTTTCTG
The DNA here is from genome assembly GCF_054177405.1 of Leptonychotes weddellii. Lineage (NCBI taxonomy): Eukaryota > Metazoa > Chordata > Mammalia > Carnivora > Phocidae > Leptonychotes > Leptonychotes weddellii. The sequence continues at coordinate 81,550,254 of NC_138381.1, forward strand.
ATGGTATTCTGGATTTTTTAGAGTGCATGTTTTCTGGTCCTCTAAGGAGGCTTTGGGACAGAAATCCATCATGACCTAAAATCCAGAACCCTTTCTGAGACCTAGATTTGGTTATGTCACTCCCATTCCATGAAATCATGGCTAGCTGTTGGCAGCAAGAAAGTGTCTAGCTCAGGGGCGCCTGGGTGGCTCGAGTCGGTTGGACATCTGACTCTTGATTTCGGCTCAGGTCCTGATCTCAGGGTTGTGAGATTGAGCCCCGTGTCAGGCTCTGTGCTCAGTGGGGAGTCGGCTTGAGATTCTCTCTCCCTCTGCCCATCCCCCCCCCCAAGCTCGCTCGCTCTCAAATCTTTTTTTTTTTTTTTTTTAAGATTTTTATTTATTTATTGAGAGAGATAGTGATAGAGCATGAGAGGGGGAGAGTCAGAGGGAGAGGCAGACTCCCCGCCGAGCAGGGAGCCCGATGCGGGACTCGATCCCGGGACTCCCGGATCATGACCTGAGCCAAAGGCAGTCGCTTAACCAACTGAGCCACCCAGGCGCCCCTCAAATCTTTAATTAAAAAAAGAAAGAAAAACTGTTTAGTTCATTTAAGTACAGTAGGCCCCACCTCCCATGTGGCCTTTAATCACTACCTTGCACCCTGTGATCTTGTCTAACAAACTGTTTGCACCTCCTGAACGCTAGCAGTTTTGGGGTCTCATTGGAGCTGTTGGCTCCCAGAATGTCTTTGCATCCCCATTTTTGTGGAAAGCACTGCTAATTTCCTAAAATCCATCTCAAGCTTTACCTCTTGCAAAGAGCTTAAGCTGATGCTCAAATTGATCGGTTTTTTTTTTTTAAAGATTTTATTTATTTAACAGAGAGAGACACAGCAAGAGAGGGAACACAAGCAGGGGGAGTGGGAGAGGGAGAAGCAGGCTTCCCGCCGAGCAGGGAGCCCGATGCGGGGATCGATCCCAGGACTCTGGGATCATGACCCGAGCGGAAGGCAGACGCTCAACGACTGAGCCACCAGGTGCCCCAAACTGATCGCTTTGACCCACATTGTGCCCTCCCTTCATTTCTGCCTCTGCTATTATAATAGCTTATTTTATGAATACGTGTGTATGTTTGCAGCCCTCTGCAAGGCTGTGCAGCTTTTTAGGGTGTTGTTTTGCTCTCTTTCTTTTGATACCACTTTTCTGGTGCCATAGTTGAGGTTCAGTACATATTTTGTTGGTGGTTCAGAAGATTTAAAATTGCCAATTCCAGTTGTCAGGTATTGTATGAATGGAGGGATGGAAGAGTGCATTGTGGCACTTTATCCCAGAGACATAATGCGAAGGAGACCGTCGTCATTCTCTGTAACTTGGTGTGATAAGAATGATGTGCTCAAGCTCCAGTCCTCCCTTCCCACGTCACACAGTGATTGTTGCTTCAGATTCACTGGGACTGTGCTCTTACAGGACACATTCTCGTTTGAAGATTTATCTGTGGACTTCACCCAAAAGGAATGGCAGCTCCTGGACCCCAGTCAGAAGGACTTGTACAAGGATGTCATGTTGGAGAACTACAGTAGCCTCGTGTCTCTGGGTAAGGCAGCTCCCCGAGGACCACCGGTGGGGCCCAGCACCTTACTTTTTGAGTTGCTGAGAGCTCTGTGGCTTCTGAAATCTCTAATGGTTTTGGACCTGAATTCAGGGGATTGAAAGTTCCCTGCACTATGACAGTAGGGAAGGCGTCTACATCTCATCTTCAAATAACGAAGACTTTTTTTCGTTGTGCAGCTCTGAAACTTACCAGGATGGTGGTGTTGGTAATGGGCAGCACCTAATGCAAGGAACTTACTGTATTTCACATACTGTTCACATGTGGACTTATTTACAGAGCAGTTTTAAGTAACTCTCCCAGGGACTGACAGCTGGTAAATGAAAGGGCCTGGATTTGAACCCAGGCAGACTGGCTCCAGAGCCTCTGAAGAGTGTAATGGTTTTGGATTTGGATTATAGAAGTCAAAGATTTTTATTTTTTATTTTTTTAGATTTTATTTATTTATTTGACATAGAAAGAGACAGCAAGAGAGGGAACACAGCAGGGGGAGTGGGAGAGGGAGAAGCAGGCCTCCAGCTGAGCAGGGAGCCCGATGCGGGGCTCGATCCCAGGACCCTGGGATCATGACCCGAGCTGAAGGCAGACGCTTAACGACTGAGCCACCCAGGCGCCCCAGAAGTCAAAGATTTTTAGACCCCATTAGCCACCAGGGAGACCGTTGCCTTTGAGAATTACTTACTCTGTTGATACACCAGTGAGTAGCTTCACTGTCCGCCTGATGCCAGACTTTGCTCATTCTTCAGAGGCCCTAAAGCCCAAGCAGTCGGGGCCATGGCTTTGTGTTTTCCCCTGAACAGGGTACGAAGTTATGAAACCTGATGTCATCTTCAAGTTGGAGCAAGGAGAAGAGCCGTGGATCGGAGATGGAGAAGTTCCAAGTTCAGATCGTCCAGGTGGGTGTGAGAACCAGCCAGATGCGGGAGGCAGAAAGTCAGTCTCAGCTGGCCAGTGGGTTGACTTCTGTGAATTGTGCTTTGGAGAGCTCTCTTTAAGATCTGTAAACCTTTAGGGATGATTCAGAACAGGTGACACGAGCTGCTCAAATAAGTCACATTTAGATGTGGCTTCTTCGCTTGTAGCTTAACGCAAAATATCTACAGCGCGTCTGGGCCATGACTTACTCCCTGTCTTTCAAGTCTGGGACTTTGACTTCTTGTTTGGTGTTCTGGCACGTTTAGTCTCCTTCTGTCCTCTGTTCACCTCTGCTTGTACCTTCAGGAGGTTTCCTTTGCCCTCATTTGGGCGTCTGATGCCCAGAGAAGTGCCCCGTGGAGCAGAAAAGGAAGTCCTCCCTTATTCCTCCCAAACGGTGGTCCTTTTCCTCCTTTTGTAAGGTTGGCTTCTGCTGTACTTTACCTGTAGATTAGACACCATGGAGTGTATTGAATGTTCTCTCTTGCATTCTTATTATTTAATTCTCTTGCCCTTTGGAAACTATCTTTTTTTTTTTAAGATTTTATTTATTTGAGAGAGAGTGAGAGAGAGGGTGCTCGAGAGGGGGTAGGGTCAGAGGGAGAAGCAGACTCCCCACTGAGCAGGGAGCCCGATGCTGGACTCGATCCTGGGACTCCAAGATCATGACCCGAGCCGAAGGCAGTCGCTCAACCAACTGAGCCACCCAGGTGCCCCTGGAAACTATCTTTTTAACTTAACTCCTCAAGTCCCACTTAAAACTAGGCTTGATGGGTCCAGAGCCTTACCTTTTATAAGTGTTCTCAAATGATACCTTGTATTTCAGTTCCTAAAGCAGCCAGCTGTCTCTGATCTGTCATACATCCCTACTCATCTGTGTGACATTGACTTCAGGTTCCCTCGGAAGCAGACCCTGAGATACGTATCTGAGTGCCAAGAATTTACTGTAGCGGGAGAAAGAGCAGTGAGATGGGGGTGGAGAGGGAATGGCGGTGTGCATGTTGGAAGGGGTGCTGACCCATGGTGGCTGCTGGGAGCCCCTGTGGGGCCAGGAAGCTGGTCATCCACTAACTCCCATCTCTCAGGGTGTGAGCATTGCCCTGGGGGTGTTAACTCTCCAGAATGTCCAGAATCCCTGCATACAGACCAAGCATGCCGTGTGTGGCCTAAGGATTGTTTTGGGCAGAGAGATGTGGGTGCCTGGGGTAGGTCCCACAGTCTGCCCAGGGCGTCCCTCTGAATGTAGCTGAGGCAGCAGAGTATCTGCTACAGCCGGTGACCTCTTCCTCCGGGATCCACAGTCTGGGTCTGTGTAGGCCGTCAGCTGTTGACCCTCTTCCCCCACTTCATGGTCAACGCCATTTAAACATTTCTCTGTGTTTTCACATGTAATATTTATTCTTCTCTGCATCTGAGTGTTTGATTGTGCTATGCTTTATCTTCATCCTTTCTGCATAAGCTCTGTTTTTGCTGCATTCATACTCATGGAATGTTCCTTGACTGTTCCAGCTAAATTTTTCTCACTTTTTTTTGGAAGTCCCATCTCAGACCTGATCACAGTGTATGTAATGTTCTTTAGTTGGTTGGGTCCCTGAGCTGCGTGCATGCATAAACACAAGGTTTATAGTTTACATCCACTTATGTGTCAGACAATATTCAATAAGCCCATTGTTTTAATTCAGGTGTTTTTAGCCAGGTGTGCATTAGATTACCTGGGCATTTTTTTCCCCAACAATAAGCATTATGGATGCATTATCAGCAATATTGATTCAGTAGAGTGGTGTGTATGTAGTTTTAAAATGGAATATTCTAGAACTGGAGTTTGTAGTTTGAGGAACCTCTTGTAATTTTTATGTGCCCCTCATTCATCGATAGCGTCCACTTGAGTGACGACTAAAGATAATTAAAAATAAAAGACCTAGAAAACACCTTACAGAAGCGTAGAAATTAGTTAAGACATTTGTGGGGCGCCTGGTGGCTCAGTCCGTTAAGCACCTGCCTTAGGCTCAGGTCATGATCCCAGGTCCTGGGATCAAGTCCTGCATCGGGCTTGTTGCTGGGTGGGGAGCCTGCTTCTCCCTCTGCCTCTGCTGCTCCCCCTGCTTGTGCTCTCTCTCTCTGGCAAATAAATAAATAAAATCTGTAAAAAAAAAAAAAAAAAAAGTTAAGACATTTGCATTTAGGTTTTTTTGTTTTTTTTAAATTCAGGATTTAAATATTGGACATTTATGCTTCACTGCAACATAGTCAAAGTTACCTAAACAAGGCCTGTGTGTCAGGGTCCTCAAGACCACCACGTTCGGAGAGTCGCTAGGAGGACTCAGGATATCGTTGTCTGTAAGGCTAAGACTTACTACAGTGACCTAATGACAGCTTCCTCACCAGGGAAAGGGCAAAGCAGAGTCTGGAGGAATCCGGGTGTAGGTTTCCTGTGCTGCTCCCTCCGTGAGGGTCACCCAGCAACAAAAATGCAGTAATGTGTGTAGTGTTTCTGCCCAGGGACGCCCACTGACGACCCAGCACCCGGGGACCTCACCTGGCACATAGCAGCATTGCAGACTCCCGGGACGGCAGGCGCTCAGCACAGACCACCTTGTTTTTGCACACAGTCCAGGCGCGGGTTGCCCCTGTTAAAAGCTGGGAGTGGTGGGAACACTCTAGAAACCAAGCTCCAAATGGCAGCCAAGGGCTACATTGCAGTCGTGTGTCGTAGAAAGTTGAAGACGTGGTGATGTCTCTTACTCCAGGTATTGTGCTGGGAGGTATGGGTACAGTAGTGAACATTAGAGATCAGTTGCCTGCCTACAGAGTGCTTACTTTCTCATGGGAGGATAAAACTAATCAAGTTGGCAAATAACCAGGGTAAAGCCCAGATCCTAAAAGGCCTATTATAGAAATAAATTAGGTAGATGATAATAGGGTAGAGAGTCTGTGGCTCTGCTCAGGCTGCCATAACAAAATAGCACAGATGGGTAAACAGCAGCAAGCTATTCCCACAGTTGGGGAGGCTGGAAGTCCAAGGTCAAGGTGCCTGCCTGATTGTGTTCTAATGAACGCGGTCCTCCTGGTTTGTAGACAGCCGCCTTGTAGCCTTATAGCTTTGCCGCCACATGGCCTCTCTTTGTGCAGGGAGTGGGGGGTGGTAAGGTGTTTCTAATAAGGATACTAATCCTTTTGGATCAGGGCCCCACCCTTATGATCTCATTTAACCTTAATTCCGTTGAGATCCCGTTTCCAAATACAGCCACACTGAAGGTTAGGGCTTCAACATAGAGTTTTGGGGGCGGGCAGGTAGTGGGGACGCGTAAACATTCAGTCCACAATATGGTCATGTGGAGAAGCCAGTTCTAGACGTGAAGACCAAAGTGAGTGAGCTATGTGAATTGGGGGAAAGTGTTCCCTAAATGAATGCAGATATGAATGTATTAGGTCAGGAAGGGGCTTGGTGACCTCAGGAAAACGGAAAGGAAGCCTTTGTGTCTGGGGCTTAGTGTGCCAGGGAAATAGAGGCTGGCCTGTGTGGGGGACCTAGGTCGTACATGGACTTGTAAGCAGTAGGCAGGTGGTTAGACTGATGCAAGTAATTTTATTTTATTTTATTTTTTTATTTTTTAATTTTTTTTAGATTTTATTCATTTATTTGACAGAGAGAGACACAGCGAGAGAGGGAACACAAGCAGGGGGAGTGGGAGAGGGAGAAGCAGGCTTCCCGCGGAGCAGGGAGCCCGATGTGGGGCTCGATCCCAGGACCCCGGGGTCATGACCTGAGCCGAAGGCAGACGCTTAACGACTGAGCCCCCCAGGCGCCCGCAAGTAATTTTAAATAAAAATAGTTATCTGATTTACATTTTTTAAAAAAAGATTTATTTGGGCGCCTGGGTGGCTCAGTTGGTTAAGCGACTGCCTTCGGCTCAGGTCATGATCCTGGAGTCCCGGGATCGAGTCCCACATCGGGCTCCCTGCTCAGCAGGGAGTCTGCTTCTCCCTCTGACCCTCCTCCCTCTCATGCTCTCTGTCTCTCATTCTCTCTCTCGCAAATAAATCTTAAAAAAAATAAAAATAAAATAAATAAAAAAGGATTTATTTATTTGAGAGAGAGCACATGCGAGTGGGGGAAAGGGCAGAGGAGTCGGAGAGGGAGACAGACAGACCGCCTGCTGAGCACGGGGCCCTGTGTGGGGCTCAGTCCCACGACCCTGAGATCATGACCTGAGCCGAAACCAGGAGTTGGACACTTAGCCAACTGAGCCACCCAGGAGCCCCCTGATTTACATTTTTAGAAGTTTGACTTAACTGCATTGTGGAAAATATAATGGGAAGCAGGGAAACCAGGTGGAAGGCTGTTTCACTGAGCTAATGAGATAGATTAAAGTATAGCAGGGAAGAGTGGTGGGGAGAGACCAAACATAAAGCAGTCCAATTTTTCTAGTGGGGAAAAAAGTAAAAATTTCCAAATGTGTGTGTGTGTGTATGTATGTATGTATTTATTTATTTAAAGATTTTATTTATTTATTTGACAGAGAAAGACACAGCGAGAGAGGGAACGCAAGCAGGGGGAGAGGGAGAGGGAGAAGCAGGCTTCCCGCCAAGCAGGGAGCCCGATACGGGGCTCGATCCCAGGACCCTGGGATCATGACCTGAGCCGAACGCAGCTGCTTAATGACTGAGCCACCAAGGAGCCCCTCCAAATGTGTATTTAGTCTAACAATGTAATATTTAAAGTAATGCAAAGTTGTAAGTTTAATTTATAAATACTTCATTTTCTGCTCTCACATCTCCTATTACCACTTTATTCAGACTCTTAACCTCCATCTCAAAGCTAATGTTTCCATACTAGACTCTGATTTTAACTGCCAGACCTCTTTTTCCCTCATCCCCTATCCTAGGGTATTTTCAGTGAAAGAACATATGGATCTGGGGTGCCTGGGTGGCTCAGTCATTAAGCATCTGCCTTCGGCTCAGGTCAGGATCCTGGGGTCCGGGGATCGAGTCCCACATCGGGCTTCCTGCTCTGCGGGAAGCCTGCTTCTTCCTTTCCTACCCCCCCTGCTTGTGTTCCCTCTCTCACTGTGTCTCTCTCTGTCAAATAAATAAATAAAATCTTAAAACAAACAAACATATAGATCTTAAGGTTTTGTGCCTGAACAGGTTAAATGGAAGATGATGTGTTCCATGAAGTGGCTTTTATGGTAATAATGTTGAAAATGTGCTTGGAAAGTTTCAGACTTCCAGAAAATTTAAAAATGGGGAAAAGCTCACAAACGATTTCTCATTCTTCAAGCTTGAAATGGCTTCAGTAGTTCCTCTATCAAACCTGTTAATTTTCTGTCTTCTTCCCATTAGAATGTAAGCTTTGCAAGGTCAGGGGCTGACTGTCTCCTGTCCCCAGTGCTTTGCACACTCAGTCAGGGTGGAGGAAACTCACTCCTCAGAATATTGGATCAGTTCTTCTTCCATCCTCCTTTCTTTGTTCCTCTTCAGTCTTGATGAATTTTTTACATTTTATAAACCTAGATTTGACAGCATCCAGAGGTGACTTAGTATACTGCCTTATCTTATTCCTATTTATAGCATTTTCTTTTCTTTTTTCCCCCAAATACCCAGAGGATAGATCTTATACTTGGGACTGAGAGACAGCCTTCCAAAGCGTTCATCCCCGCAAATAGCATTGCTGGTTTTGTATTCTGTAAACACAACCATAGAAGAGGCGCCTGGGGGGCTCAGTCAGTTAAGCGTCCAACTCTTGGTTTTGGCTCAGGTCATGATCTCAGGGTCATAGGATTGAGCCCTGTGTTTGGGCTCCACACTCATCGGGGAGTCTGCTTGAGATTCTCTCCCTCTGCCCTTCCTCCTACTTTCGTGCATGCTCGCTCTCTCTTTCTCTAAAATAGATAAATCTTAAAGAAAAACATAACCATGGAAGCATTCACAGGGTTTTCTTTCTTTATAGAACAAGTCTTGCAAGTAGATGGTCACATGACATGGCACCAGGATAACCAAGAGAAGCTTAGAAATATGAAACAAGATCATGAATGTGATACATTTGGAAAAAAATTCAATCTGAGCATGAACTTTGTTCCTTTAACGAAATCAAACAGTGAAGATGACGTAGATGGATTACTTTTAAAACATCACTTAGATTTACTTATTCCAAAAGCAGATTATGAAAAAGTGGAACCACACGGCTTAAGTGTATTTGATAAATTGTTTCTCCATACTAAGCCTGAGGAAACTAATACTTGGTTAAAATACTATGACTATGATAAATATGATAAAATTAGCTCTAAGAAGTCACAGATTATCATATATCATAGAACTCGTTTAGGGGAGAAACTCTATGAATGCAGTGAATGTAGGAAACGCTTCAGTAAGAAAGCGAGTCTCATTAAGCATCAGAGCAGACATGTAAGAGAGATCGCCTTTGGCTGTGGTAAGTGTGGCAAAACCTTTCCCCAGAAGTCACAGTTTATTACTCATCACAGAACTCATACGGGAGAGAAACCTTATAACTGTGGCCAGTGTGGGAAAGCCTTCTCCCAGAAGTCGCAGCTCACATCCCATCAGAGAACACACACAGGAGAGAAACCGTATGAATGTGGTGAATGTGGGAAAGCCTTCTCCCGGAAGTCACATCTCATCTCACATTGGAGGACACACACAGGTGAAAAACCCTACGGGTGCAATGAGTGTGGGAGGGCCTTTAGTGAGAAGTCAAATCTTATTAATCATCAGAGAATTCATACAGGAGAGAAACCTTTTGAATGCAGAGACTGTGGGAAAGCTTTCAGCAGGAAGTCACAGCTTGTTACACATCACAGGACTCACACAGGAACAAAACCCTATGGATGTAGTGATTGTAGAAAAGCCTTCTTTGAGAAATCAGAGCTCATTAGACATCAGACAATTCATACTGGAGAGAAGCCCTACGAATGCAGTGAATGTCAGAAAGCCTTCAGAGAGCGGTCGAGTCTCATTAACCACCAGAGAACTCACACAGGAGAGAAGCCTCATGTGTGCATTCAGTGCGGGAAAGCCTTCTCCCAGAAGTCACATCTCATATCCCATCAGATGACACACACAGGAGAGAAACCCTTCGTATGCAGTAAATGTGGGAAAGCCTTCAGCAGGAAATCTCAGCTTGTTAGACATCAGAGAACTCACACAGGAGAAAAACCCTATGAATGCAGTGAGTGTGGGAAGGCTTTCAGTGAAAAATTGAGCCTTACTAATCATCAGAGAATTCATACAGGAGAAAAACCCTATGTGTGCAGCGAGTGTGGGAAGGCCTTTTGTCAGAAGTCACATCTCATATCCCATCAGAGGACTCACACAGGAGAGAAACCCTATGAATGCACTGAATGTGGGAAAGCCTTTGGTGAGAAGTCAAGTCTTGCAACTCACCAGAGAACTCATACAGGAGAAAAACCATACGGTTGTAGGGAGTGTGAAAAAGCCTTTTCTCAGAAGTCACAGCTGAATACTCACCAGAGAATCCACACAGGAGAGAAACCCTACGAATGCAGTCTTTGTAGGAAGGCTTTCTTTGAGAAATCAGAGCTAATTAGACATCAAAGAACTCATACAGGAGAAAAGCCATACGAATGCAGCGAGTGTGGGAAAGCCTTCAGGGAGAAGTCAAGCCTCATCAATCATCAGAGAACACACACAGGCGAGAAACCCTTTGAGTGCAGTGTGTGTGGCAAAGCCTTTTCTCGGAAATCACACCTCATACCACATCAGAGGACACACACTGGGGAGAAGCCCTATGGCTGCAGCGAATGTAGGAAGGCCTTTTCTCAGAAGTCACAGCTTGTTAATCACCAGAGAATTCACACAGGAGAGAAGCCCTACCAATGCCACGAATGTGGGAAAGCCTTCTCCCAAAAGTCACAGCTCATTAATCACCAGAGAACTCATACAGTGAAGAAATCCTAGGAGTGGAGTTAATACTAGCCTTTGGCCGAGATCTCACCTGTTTGTGCTTCAGAAAACACAGGGTAAACCTTTCAGATAAATAGTTGCATCACATTGTATGTCTGTCTGGGTAATCTTTTAGGGTAGGAGCTCTGAGGTTATGTGGGGAGAGCTTTCAGCAGGTTAACCTGTTCATGTAAGAACCCTGAGAGTAGAACGAGCCTGTGGGATGCAGTGGATTTCAGAACCCTGTCAGACATAAAGTGGGAAATGAAAAGCAACCAGGAGTACAGTAAACATCAGAAAGCCTTGCAGAAGTCACACCTCATTTGCTGGTGGAAATATCCCCACTGGGGTAAACTCTAGTCCAGTAAATGAGGAAAAACCCCATGAATGCAGCAAGTAATGTCGTATTTTCGTCAAGAAGTCACAGCTCGTTGTGCATTAAGGAAATACTCTCAGGAATGAGGCTCAGTGAAAATGCTAAATGCGGGACAATCTTCAGCAGGTAATCCAACTGTATTGTATTTTGGGGGAATTCATATTGTGGGTAAAACTAACAATTTAAAGACCTTGGAAACATGTGCCCCTAGAACTAAGGCTATAAAGGGAAGCCATACATTTTTTTATAGACGGGGTTATCAAAAATGCCCAATTCTAATGGTTGATATGTTCACTCTGAAGAATGAAGTTTTAAAAATATGTGAATAAATTGAGTCATTGAAACATCAGAATAAGACATTTCTCAGTGGTATTTATGGCTTATTTTCCTGTGTCACACAGTGTGTCTCATGTTTTGGAATCACATATGCTGATGTAATTGCAAGCATGAAGTGCACGTACCGTACCTGGTGGTGCCTCCGACATCAGGACACACCATGTGCTGCTGGTTTTTCTGTTTCAGTGATACAGTAAAAACGGCAGCTGATACAGCACATCTTACTGCGAAAGACGCAGCTTAAGTGACAGCACCACATCCTTTTTCCTTACGGCTTGTTGGCATATGGAAGGGGTCTGTTGTTGCTGACCTTCCTCTTCAGTTACAAAAGCCAACATTCTGCAACCTGAGAGAAACAATTTAAATAGAACCTGGTTAATAATTTTCAAAGGCAGGAACCACAGCCCAGCAGTAGTGAGTCATGAGAGAACAAAAGAAAGCAGGTGTGTGAACTCTGTCACTTGGCACTCGGGCTAAGTGGCAGTCGTGTTCTGCAAGGTCTTGTTCCCATTCAGCTTGGCGCCTTTGGCTTACGTAGACCTACTTCACGTACAGTGCATGTACGTTACTTCACTCGGATGAAATACCACGATGCTGTGTGCTATTATGTTTTTGGTGTTTCTTAGAGTATCTTGTAAAAAAACGAGATGGAGAAGCCAATTTAAGAGTCACTGTTCAGAAAATGTAAAATACAGATTTTTGTGGTGAGAAATAATTTTTGGTGTTTTCAAGGAAGCCTGTTTTGCCTTCCTGCGAATTTCTGTGACTGCTGGATAGGTGTTAGGAATTAGGATTTTCATTGTTGCATCATTTGAAATCTATGTGTTTCACCTTTTGTCACCTGTTGCATCCTCTACATAGAGACTCCCGCTGTGAACCTTTCATGATAAGTAGGGTTTACGTTGGCAGTGCATGAACCACCCCTTAGGTAGAACTTTGCAGTGATCTTTACAATGTTGCTTGACAAAGTCAACAGTATTCTGTGTATGATGGTGAAATTCAGAAAAGTCCAGCCCTGACCTTGTTACCAGACTTGGAAAAATCATGACTTCTCTCAAACACAAGTTGCTTTTATCAGTATGGTGGATTGCAGCTTTGATTCTAGCAGTAGTTTTTTTCCCTTAGTTACCAATTTTAACATCATTGTTGAAAAATTGGGACTTAAAGAGTAATTTTCTAAACCACTGCACCAGGTTAAAAGTATCTGAGTTCCCAAATTTGTATTCATATTCAAATGTATGGACTTCTACTCTTCTCCTAATACCTGAACATGATTTTTATCAACTTCATTTCTAAGAGAATAGTGACAGGGTGATTCTTCGTAGATTTTCCTATTTTTAAATTTTCATCTATTATGGTTCTCTTTCCTAGTCCCAGAGATTGATTCATTAGTTCTTGGATTGAGTTTGGAGTCTGTTGTCTAAAAGTGACCTAATTTTGCTGACTTCAATTCTAGATTATTCCATTTACTATTAAGTAGTTAAACCTAGTGCTTTCCTCACTAACTAATAGAACTTCGGCACTAGCCCATTGGTCTAATACCCAAGAGCAGGTTTTTTTCCTGAGTGCCAGGTAGCAGTCATTGGGAGGGCTAAATGCTGGCAGCAGAGGTCTCGTTTATCAGAATACCTTACATGGAGGCCCAGCTATGTTGTGTAGAGCTCACTAGGGACTCTTTCTGAAGTCACAAGAGGGCTTTGATTCTGAAATTAGATATTTCTAGTGTTTGTCTTTTAAATTACCTTGGTAAACCACAAAACACATGTAACCCCACATTTCCGCTCACAAATCCCACATCAGGAAGAAAAAAGGTTTTAAAGTTAAGAGGGATTTATGTGCAGCTTCCTGGAGCACAACAGGTTATGTTGGTTGAATGTGTAAGGAGCCCAGGTGGAAGGAGCAACCCCTCTCTCCTCTCTCCACCCAGGTTCCCCCACTGGCCTGGAGACAGTCCTGCGGAGGATAATTCCTATTGTATTCCTTCTACTAAGTAAAGTGTGAATTTTGGGACCTGTCCCAGGAGTGCCTTCTGTTCAGCCTTTCTTTGTGGGCTTTGGTAATGAGACAAAGTTATCTCTGTGTGGATCCATGGGTTCTGGATATTTTAATTTCAAGATCAACTCTTGTAGAGCCTGGGTGAAAGGAACCCAAAGAATATCTGATTTATCCAGCAATACCTGTATCAAATAGCAGAATATAGATCAGCAGGCATTTGGAATCTACACTTGAGGCCTCCCTCATTGGTTGCTTATTCCAGCAGAATAAGCTCAGGTTGTTGATTTCACCGAACTCCTGAGTCTGCAAATACTGTACCAACAAGCCGGCCTGGGCCAAGTGCGGCCGAGCTCACCCCACCATGACCCTCGTCCATTGTCCACAGTTAGTAGTTATTTTAAGATGCAATTCTGGTTACGCACTTCTCTGTTGAAAAACCACGTGGCCAATTGTGGACTTAAAGTGTACTGTCCTCACCGTAGATGAGGACTTCTGTACAAATCCAGCATATCTGTCATTTCTGAATATCTTTCTTCCTACACAATACTTTTTTGGCCTCCTTGAACTACTTGGAGTTCCTTGAGGTTTCTACAGTTTAATGCTTTTTGCCAGCCTTGTGTCCCTGAAATGCCCGTGTTCCTTGTTGATGCCTGTCCACACTTTATGAACGTGCACACGTGTTTGTCACTGTGGTAATATAACCATTAGAAAGCTGGAAAGCTGGGACTGCCTTCTTTGTATAGTTTTAGCAACTGAAGCTGTAACATACAAGCGTGGGTGCTCTCAGTGGCTTCCCCCTACCACGTGGGGAAGCATCGTCTGCAGAAAGAGACAAGAATGAAGCCATGGAAAATCGTGCTCCAGGATCTGCTTCTTCTGGTCTTGATGTCTTGGTTCACCTCTGCCCTCTGCCTTTTTCATGCCTTGATTGTTGCATTCTTCTGTGAGATATCCCAAATATCCTTGTAATAAATTCTCATGTTTGCTTTGGCTGGTTCAAGTTGTGTTTGTTACTTACATCCCAAATATTCTTCACATAGGAGGTCAGGCTGTATCATGACTTGGATTCTCTGGAAGTGGACCCTGACATGAAGTTTGGAATGCAAGATGCTTATGGAGGATCAGCAGCTGTGAGGTGAAGGAAGGATAAACAGCAAAGGGTGGGTCAGAGGAAGAAGGCTGCACAGAAGTGGTTGAGACCCTGGCCACACCGGTAGGGAGCTCTGAAGCAAGTGCTGCTCAGGAGTGACTCGTATTGGGCCCCGATGGTCAGGTCTCTGCAGCCCTGAGGTGCTCTGTCACCAGAGGCCTGTGGCCCTGAGAAGGGGATCATCCCACGTCAGGCAGTTTTTGTTTGTTTGTTTGTTTTTTTTAGCTCAGGCCAACTCCACAAAGGCTGGCCACTGGAGGCAGCCTGCTGGCCTCTCTCCCTGCCCCTGGGTAGCAAGTCCTTCCTTGGAGAGGGTTGAACGGCCCATCTCTGTCACCACAGTCCAGCCCTTCCACTGCTGAGCCCCATTTTCCCAGCATTGGGTCTGTCTGAGGAGAGATTGAGGAAACAGGTCACTAGGACCAACGGGTCCCCACTGGTGGTGGTCTCTCTCACCGGGGAGCCATTCTGGGGCCTCTGCTGGCTTCGGTGGCTCACCTTCCTGAGGGGTCTGAGCCATGGTTACCATGCCCTCCTGTGACCCAAGTTGATAGTAAATGCAAGAAGCACCTAGGTGGATCACCTGAATCCATTCATTCTTCCTCATCCTGTTGGGTAAGTAGCCCTACCTCCTGGTGATGCATCAGGAACCCCTACAAAAAGAGTGCCTCCTCTTCTGACCCGCTGGCTCCTGGATAAGAGGAGCACAATGCCCACGCGATACCTGTAGCTTGCAGGTAAGTAGAAGATTTGCTCTGTCTCCTGGTGAAATGTGTGTTCCCTTTGGGGATCAAGACCTGTAACCCTGCAGAGCCCAGAGTTGTGGGTATGGGAAGCACCAAGTCCCCTGGAGGTATACATTGGTAATGGTGGTGGTATGCAGACCCGTGTCTTCCGCTTTGGGGACACAGCCCCACAAAAGGTCTTCTCTAGCTTATAAGCTGCATTTGGAAGGATGGCACCCTGTCCCTACAGAATATTGCTTCTGAGCTGGGCGTTAGCTGTAGCTGGACCCTCACGAGGCCATTCCAGCTTTCTACGGAAGGTGAGTTATGTAATAAATCCAGTGTACCTTTTTGTTCTGGGCATATTCTTGCACCCCCTTTGCTGCAGAGTGGTTCCTTCTGGTCTGATACAGTGTATGAGGGATCCCATACTGTTCAATCATTTTGTGAGCTTTTTTTTTTTTTTTTTAAAGATTTTTATTTGAGGAAGAGAGAGCAAGCACAAGCAGGGGGAGTGGCAGAGGAAGAAGCAGGCTCCCCGCCGAGCAGGGAGCCCGATGCGGGCTCGATCTCAGGACCCCGGGATCGTGACCTGAGCCGAAGGCAGTCGCTCAACCTACTGAGCCACCCAGGCGCTCCTATTTTGTCAGCCTTTGGATAGTGGCGCTGGCTGAGGTACTGTGGGCAGAAAACCCCTACCTGGATTGTGTTTTTCCTTGTGAGAACGGTGGCCTTTTCAGGCCCAGATCGTCAACTTGACACCAAGTGCCAGTTAGTCTCCTCAGGGAATGGTGCTGTACTCGGCCTCAGCCCTGGTTCTCTTGGACATTCACTGATGGCAGTAGCCAAATCAACCCTGTGAGATTCTGTGCTATTGGACAGATTGGCATTCTTGGCAATTTGGATTAACCCCTGCACTGGATGCCTGGTCTTTGGCTAAGGGTCACCATAGTAGGGAAGGCAAGATGGAGGTCTCTGAAACTCACTCCCCAGATAGGATAGTACATAAAAAACAATACTGCCCTCGGGCGAGGAGTATAGGAGGGGGTGGCAGAGGTTAGTGCTATTCTAAAAGACCTAAAGGAGGGCGCCTGGGTGGCTCAGTCGTTAAGCGTCTGCCTTCGGCTCAGGTCATGATCCCAGGGTCCTGGGATCGAGCCCCGCATCGGGCTCCCCACTCAGCGGGAAGCCTGCTTCTCCCTCTCCCACTCCCCCTGCTTGTGTTCCCTCTCTCGCTGTCTCTCTCTGTCAAATAAATAAAATCTTAAAAAAAAAAAAAAAAAGACCTAAAGGATACATTGGCAGAGTTCCTATTACACCGCTATCTACTTTAGTAGCTCGGGCTTTTTAGAAGCCCGGCAAACCATACAGACTACACTGACTACAAACTACAGACAAGTTCAACCAAGTAATAGCCCTGCTTGCAGACCTGGCACTGTTTTCTCAAGTTTTTTTTTTTTTAAGACTTTATTTATTTATTTGACAGAGACATAGCGAGAGAGGGAACACAAGCAGGGGGAGTGGGAGAGGGAGAAGCAGGCTTCCTGCTGAGCAGGGGCTCGATTCCAGGACCCTGGAATCATCAGGCGCCACCTGGCACTGTTTTCTAAAGCAGATTTTTTTTTTTTTTTAAAGATTTTATTCATTCATTTGACAGAGAGAGAGAACAAGTAGGCAGAGAGGCAGGCAGAGGGAGAGGGAGAAGCAGGCTTCCCGCCGAGCGGGGAGCCCGATGCGGGGCTCGATCCCAGGACCCCAGGATCATGACCTGAGCCGAAGGCAGCGGCTTAACCGACTGAGCCACCCAGGCGCTCCTCTAAAGCAGATTTATATGCCCTCAGGTACATAGGATACAGACTTTGATTTGACAAATGCATTCTTTTTATCCCACTCAGGAAAAGAGATCAGAAGATGTCTGTATTAACATGGAGTGGACAACATTATACATTCACAGTTTGCCCCAGGGCTGCCGTAACAGTCTGAGGAGGTCCACTGGACATAGTCTGGTAACAGTGAAATTGTGCCCATCTAGCAGGATGATGGAGAGGTGGCTAGCACGTTGGAGACCCTGATACCCCAGGTACATTCCAGGGAGAGGTGACAAGCCCTGAAGGTTAGCAGCTTACTGCTGAAGATAGCATGTGACTCACATTGCTTTATATATATTATTCAGGAAGTTTTGGTAGGCTGTTTTTCTAGTAATTTATATTTACTGACATCAAATCATAGATATTGTCTTTGGATCTCTTCTGTATCTGTAGTTATGCTGAATTTTTCATTTATATTTATTTGTGAATTTTCTTTTACTCTCATTCCATCTTGGCAAAAATTTTCCTATTTGTTGGCTTTTACAATGAACAAGATTTTGATTTTGTTGAGCCATCAGTATCTTTTTTCTGATTAGTTTATTATGTGGAATCTTGGACATGACAGAGGCTCATACAAAGATAGGATGTCAGAAACTCCTTGGCATAATATGGATTTAAGGAAATATGACGATACAGGTTTGTTACGAGTAATCCACTCATCAGTTCCCCCAATCTTGACATCCAAGAGGGTCATTGAGAAATCAGTGGGTAAAAGGAGCACCAGAATCCTGTAAAAATGTGCTTATTGTTGTGCTAGGGGCCAAGGGTGCCCCAAAGTGAGGTTCCTGATATCAAAGGAGACTCCAGGGTTCTGTGATGGAACAGGCTTAGTAGCAGAATTTAATTTTGAGAGACAAGATGGCAGGGTTACTGTGATAGGCTCAAGGTCAGGATGGTAATCAGAATTGCTGTCCCTGCAGGCAACTTTGTAAGTGGCTAATTCATCCTGGGGTCTAAAGGGCCAAAATAGATGGACCTCTTATCTCTATAATCTTATCTCTATAATCAAAAATGTAGAAGCTGGATATCCTTAGGGATAGACCCAATAATTGGGTCACAAGTACATACTGTAAAACTGGGGAATCATCAATAGGCCATTTTACCATCTGTCAGGCTGACTGCTTCTGTGTAACGAAGTAACATTAACACTTGTGGTCTTAACCATGACCATGACCCCATTATTATACTTTCTTTGCCTTAAAATGGCCCACTGGACCCGAAGCTGGCCAGTATGCACAAGTGAGTCACACTGCCCGTTGCTTTCTCTGATTCTTCTAGGTATTAATGTGAGATATAAAAATCATCCTGCTTTATGTCCATTACCAAAGTGCAGAGTTCAACCTAGTTGCCTTTTCCTCAGACTTCCTTGTCCCTGATGTTTGCTTTGTGCCTGTCAGGATCCTACCAACCAGCCAAGTGAGTTACCTCTGCCAAGATATCCATGTTTCCAGCCATCCCTCCATCTGTGTTAAGTAAATTCTTCAGTGCACTGCTTTATAGCTTTGACCACTGGGAAGGTTTCTTTCCCCTGGAACTGTCTTTCGGGGTCTCCACAAAATGAGGGGCTAATGTGTACCAGTAGTTCTTTCCAGATGATACTTGATGCATCTGTGAATTATTTCTTCTGCTGGGCTTTATGCACTTTCCAGGGCCTGATACCTGATACCAAATGAATCATTCTATGATACAATGAATTCAGCAGCCATCAATGAACCTGATGTTACATCTAACACCAGTTACAAAATCACATGGTGAAGTGTGCAGGCTCTGTGAGGGCCCTGTGGTGTGCAAGACTCTGCTTTTCAAGAATAGTTTTCTGTCACAGAAATTGGGGCTTTGGTACAGAACTCTAGAGGTCTTTGCAACTGTAAGTCCAGACAGCATCTTTCTCTGCCTTGGATGCTTCTCACACAGACCTTCTGCACATTGTAAGTTCAGCTGCAGGATGCCTCACACCCATCCTGTGCCCACTGCAGAGCCCTCTTGCTCTAGGTGCCACTCGAAATCAGAAGCTTTACAAACTACCCAAGTGTGTTCCGTGCTGCCTTCCAACTTCAAAGAGGCCCACCAAGCACCGTACCTCGGTGTGGTGTGGAGTGTGCATTTTAATAACTTGCCCTTCATTTTTTTTAAAGTTTTATTTATTTGAAAGAGAGAGAATGAGAGAGAGCGAGCGCACATGAGAGGGGGGAGGGTCACAGTGAGAAGCAGACTCCCCGCTGAGCAGGGAGCCCGGTGCGGCGCGTCCTGGGACTCCAGGATCATGACCTGAGCCGAAGGCAGTCATTTAACCAACTGAGCCACCCAGGCGCCCCCATCTTGCCCTTTACTTTAAAGCCTTTACCTGGCTTTCCTCAGTTCATTGAACTTCTAAAAATGGCATATATGTCAGGCCTCTTAAGTTCTTATCAACTTTACCTGACACCTTCTGGCCTGTGTCATCAGGGCATGGCGGGTACTTGCTACTTCTTACACAACAGTTGCATCTGTCCACCAGGCCAGCCTCTCTGATCAATTGCTGCCTTCTGTGGTGTTAGGCTTTTTTTTTTTTTGCGGGTGTTCCTTTAACAAATTTTAGTCTATCCATTTTCATTCTTTCTTCAGAACTACACTTTAGAAATAAATTTTATTGATAAAAGTTGCAGACAATAAAATGTATCTTTTTTTTTTTTTTAAGATTTTATTTATTTGACAGAGACACAGTGAGAGAGGAAACACAAGCAGGGGGAGTGGGAGAGGGAGAAGCAGGCTTCCCGCAGAGCAGGGAGCCCGATGTGGGGCTCGATCCCAGGACCCTGGGATCATGACCTGAGCCGAAGGCAGACGCTTAACGACTGAGCCACCCAGGCGCCCCAAAAATGTATCTATTTTTAACATGGAGTTGAAGCTCCATGAATTCTGATAAATGGCTACGCTTACGTAACTACCACTCCTACCAAGTTGTAGAGTATTTCCATCACTTAAAAATGTTCCCTTGTACCTCTTCACAGTCAAATTTCACTCTCACCACTGACCCCAACCATTGGTTTCTCTTCTAACGCTGTAGATTATTTTATCTGTTCTAGAATTTCGTATGAATGGAATCATATACCTAGTAACTCTTTGTACCTGGCTTCTTTCACTCAGTGTCATGGTTTTGGGATTTGTGCATGTTATTTTTTTTTTTAATTGCTGAGCATTCCGTTGTATGGATATGCCATAGTTTGTCTACCCATTCACCTGTTGATGGACATCTGGATTGTTAATTTTTGTTGTGAAAAATAAGGCTGAGATATTGCACTACACTCATCAGAATGGCCAAACATAAAAGACTCCCCGTACAAAATGTTGGCAAGGATGCAGAGGAATCAGAACTCTTAGACATTGCTGGTGAGAATACAGTTTGGCAGTTTCTTAAAAGTTATACATATAGTTGTATGGTGACAGATGGTAGCTACACTTGTGATGACCATAACATAATGTATAGACTTGTCAGTCATTATGCCGTATACCTGAAACGTTCACATTTTGTGTCAACTATACTTCAATAAAAAATTTAAGGGTTAAAAAGTTAAACATATACTGACCATAGGATTCAGCAATTCTACTCCTAAGTATATACCCATGGGAAATGAAAACATGTTCATAAAAATTTGTATACTGATACTCATAAGATCAGTTTAAGGAATGTTTGTTTTGTATCTGCTTCTAATCCCTGTTGCCGAAGCTACAGACAGGGTCAAAGAAGAGGGAAAAATTAGAGTCAAACAAAGGAGAGCCCAGAAGGGCATTCTATTTATATATTCTTGTTCTTAAAAATATATTCAGAAGATAGTTTTGTGTGGCAGAATGTGGGAACCCCTTTGAACACGTATTCTTGTTTGTCCCTATGTAATCTCTGGGCCACTGAAATAATTTGACTTTGAAATTAAAAGCAGGATGTTTTGTTCAATATATGTTAGGACCCACAACCAAACATTTTGGATAAAATAATAGCACTGCATCCGTATCACACCAAAAAACCTAAATTCCAGAAGGGATAAGAAGCAATATAAGAAAGTATCATATATATGAATATTTATAATAGAGATGAGCAGTTTCAAGTGTACAACACAGAGATTCGACAACTCCATGCGTTCGAGTCTAGCTACCATCTGTCACTATACAATGCTATTAAAATACCACCGTGGGGGCGCCTGGGTGGCTCAGTCGTTAAGCGTCTGCCTTCAGCTCAGGTCATGATCCCAGGGTCCTGGGATCCAGCCCCGCATCGGGCTCCCTGCTCCGCGGGAAGCCTGCTTCTCCCTCTCCCACTCCCCCTGCTTGTGTTCCCTCTCTGGCTGTGTCTCTGTCAAATAAATAAAATATTAAAAATAAATAAATAAAATAAAATACCACCATGTTCCCTCCACTGTACCTGTAATTCCCATGACAGTCCTTCCGTAACTGGAAGGCCGGGTCTCCCACTCCCCTTCATCCATTTTGCCCATCCCCCCAACCTCTCCCTCTGCGATTTCTTTCTTCCTTTAATCCTCTTCCATCTTTTATAATGGACTGCGCTTCTTCCTTTCTTCAAGTCTTTTCGCACAACTGCTCCCTCCACCTGTTGCACTGTGCCCTGTGCCAGTGGGCCGACTCTTACCTAACCTTCACATTTGGGTGGATAGTCCCTCCTCCCGCCTCCCACCCCACTGGGGCTCTGAGCTCTTTAAGGGCAGGGCGGTGTCTGGCCTGCACCCCAAAACCTCCCCTACGCGGCCACCACAGTACCCCCACGGCGCAGGGAGGAGAGGAGCTCTCAGGTCATTCTGGCGGTGCAGCCATTCCAGCTCCTCTTTCCCGAGGGCGTCAGGGCTCGGCCCAAGGGAGCCATCGCTGTCCCAGACGCGCAAGTCTCTCGGAATCGCAGTCCTTCGCGCGGGAATCCCGTTTCCTACGGCTGTCCAGGCCGGAGATCTTTCACGGAAGTGTTGGGAACCGCAGTCGCTTCCGGTTAGGCGCTAGGTCTCAGGCTGTGGGCATGGTGCATTCTGGGAGCCGTAGTTGAGGCCAATGGTATTTGTCTCGAGGTACCATTACCTCCCCTAAGGGGCGCTCCGGGAGTCACAGTGTATGAGGGGCGCTCTCCTGCGCTCACCCAGAGGCCGCGGTGGGTCCTGGGAAAGGTAGTCGTCGGAGGCCGGACGGCTCCGGCGCTGTGTGCGCAGGCGCGGGGCGTTCGGGCAGTCGTATGTATGAGGGCCGCTCTCCTGCCCTCACCCGGAGGCCGCGGTGGGTCCTGGGAAGTGTAGTCGTCCGAGACCCGCCGGCGCGGGGCGCTCTAGGAATCACAGTGTGTGAAGTGAGCTCTCCTGCCTTCATCCGGAGGCCGCGGCGGGTCCTGGGAGGGGTAGTCGTCTGAGGCCCTCCGGCTCTGGCGCTGTGTGAGCAGGCGCGGGGCGCTCTGGGCGTCACAGAGTGTGAGGGGAGCTCTCCTGCCCTCACCCGGAGGCCGCGGTGGGTCCTGGGACGTGTAGTCGTCTGAGGCCCGCAGTCTCTGGCGCTGTGTGCGCAGGCGCGGGGCGCTCTGCGAGTCAGTGTGTAAGGGGAGCTCTCCTGCCTTCATCCGGAGGCCGCGGTGGGTCCTGGGAAGTGTAGTCGTCTGAGGCTCGCGGCCTGGTCAGGGGTCCGGTCCCAGAGGCTCTGGCAGGCGGGGTTTGCCCGAGGCTGGCGGCGGGGTCCCCGGACGCAGAGCCGAAAGTCTGGCTTGCGTTGGGCCCGAGGTATGTAACGCGGCCCTCCCTGCCCGCGCCGGGCTCCCCTCCGGGTGGCCCGGACCGAGGGCTCCGTCTGGAGCTCGAGACCGCCTCGGCCGCTCGGCCAGACGCGCAGAGGAAGCGCGCCGTCCTGTGACCCGGTAAGGGGGGAAGGGGTGGCGGGGGTGCGGGTCGGGTCCAGGCTTCCCGCAGCGCACGCCGTGGCTGGGGGGCGGAGGGGACCCCGTGTGGCGAAGACGGCCCGCTGGCCCGCGCGCTCAGGGCTTCGTTCTCTCCGCGCCAGCTCTGCCGTGTCCCTCGGCCCCGTTGTCCCCGGCCCCCGCCGTGAGCCATGCCTCAGGTAAGCTGCCCTTTCCCCTTCTTTCTGGATGCATATCCAGGCGGTGCGGCCGGAGGCTTGCTTTCCCCGGAAACCTCCCGCCGCTCGCACGGACGGGGACGCGAGAGGGTGCACGCGAAGCCGAGATGGCACGGGCGGGTTTCTAACCCGGCACGCGAGTTTGAGGGTAAGAAGGGGGAGCCAGCGATGACCGTGTTTCCTCCTTTTCCCAGTGTTAGAACTGCTTTACTCTGTTCCTCGAGCCAGCTGCCCCTTTATTCACCATATTCTTATTAGGTGTCTACTTTCAGCACCTGGGTCAGTGTGATTCCCGGATCAGCAGTATCAGCATCACCGGAGAACCTCCTGGAAGTGTCTGTTCATGAGCTCCAGGCCAGACCTTCTGAACCAGAAACTCTGGATGTGCGGCTCAAGGCTGTATTTCAACAGTCACTTCCAAGTGATTCTAACCATGACCCATCCTGAGTCTCGGGGATGCAGCAGGAGCAAAACAAAGTCGCTGGCAATTATGCTTCACAGACGTGGGGGATGAGAAGGCCAACCATTCTGCTTTAGTCCCCCTGTTTTTAGTTCCAGTTCTCTACTTTGTGTCATATTTTTCTCCAAATCCAGATGCTCCCCAAGTTTTGCTGGGGAGCGCAGTTTCCATCTGTGCTGCAGAGTCCACTGTTTAGGAAGTAGCTTTTTTTTTTAAATTTTATTTATTTATTTGACAGAGAGACACAGCGAGAGAGGGAACACAAGCAGGGGGAGTGGGAGAGGG
Organism: Leptonychotes weddellii; assembly: GCF_054177405.1. NCBI lineage: Eukaryota > Metazoa > Chordata > Mammalia > Carnivora > Phocidae > Leptonychotes > Leptonychotes weddellii. Next base: position 81,573,967 of record NC_138381.1, read on the forward strand.
AGAAGCAGGCTTCCTGTGAGCAGGGAGCCCAATGCGGGTCTTGAGCCCAGGACTCCGGGATCATGACCTGAGCCAAAGGCAGACACTTAATGACTGAGCCACCCAGGTGCCTCAGGAAGTAGCTTTATTAGTCGATAATCTTTTAACACTTAAAACAATTTTTATTACTTATTAATTTTTTTGTGAGAGGGAGGGAGGAGGGGCAGAGGGAGAATCTTTTTTTTTTTTTTAAGATTTATTTGAGAGAGAGAGAGATGGGTGGGGGGAGACTCAGAGGGAGAGAGAATCCTGAAGCAGAGTCCCCACTGAGCGCAGAATCCAGGGGTCCATCCCAGGACTTCAAGATCATGACCTGAGCTGAAATCAAGAGTCAGCTGCTCAAACGGCTGAGCCACCCAGGCACCCCTAAAACAGTTTTTTTTTTTAACTGTAAAATATAACTGCTATACATCTGGGGCTCTTACTAGTTTGGTACCTTTTAAAATTTCTGTTCATGCTTAACGGTTATGTGGATTATTTAAGTCGGGCAAAACCAGGGTGCAAAGCAGGGGCTTACTGTTACTGAGGGGAAAAGCTTTCATTTCCATCCTGGCAGGTGTTACATTTCTTCCTTGGGTAGTCCTTAACACTTGATTGCTCATCCTCCTTGTTATGTGACATTGCTTAAAGTACCCCTCGTTTCATAGCTCTTTCTTCTGGAATGGGGACAACTGTGATGCACTTGAGTGCATGCCCCTTTTCAAGGATGCTGCTGCTGTCTGCTATAGCCAGTTGTTACTGATGTAGTTTTTGAATGTAGGTGGGGTCCACAGCTGACTGCGAGACATCTTTGGTACAAAAAGGTGATTTTATTAAAGCCCGGGACAGGACCCGTGGGCAGAAAGAGCTGCTGCATCAGGGCTGTGAGGGGTGACTGATTATATACATGGGAGTTGGGGGAGGTAAGGAAAAGGGAGGTTTTCAAAAGAACTTCCGCGGGGTGCCTGGGTGGCTCAGTCGGCTGGGCATCTGCCTTCGGCTTGGGTCATAGTCCCGGGGTCCTGGGTTCGAGCCCTACATCGAGCATGCTTCTCCCTCTCCTTTTGCGCTCTGCCTACTTGTGTTCTTTCTCTCTCCCCGTCAAATAAATAAATAAAATCTTAAAAAAAAAAAATAGTAATTGACCTCACAGATCTTTAAAAAAAAAACAACTTTCGAATGCCTAAGAGGACCTACAAGAGACTGGAGGCATTGCCATTGTCAAGTTAAGGTTGTTTTTTCCTCTAGCAAGGCATTACTGTTGAGACAATTGGGAGTTTCCTTCCAGAAGTTAGGTTATTGATAAGAATGCTTTTCTCCTGTAAATCACTAAGACATTTGTAAATTGAGGGAGACTCATGTCTTGTAGGACTTTAATCTCTATAAATAAACCATTTGTTTTTCCTTCCCTTAGCTTTAGAGCGTCCAGGAGTGCTTGAGGAATGTTACACGTAGCCCACCTGGCGGTTGGGGGTGGGGGTTGCCGGCGTGTCAGCTTGTGGTTTGTCCTCAGCTTGCCTTCTGTTCCTTCATCAGTTACCAGGAAGAAATTTTGCCAAATCATATTAAAATAGGGCTGCCATTAAGGAAAATACACATTGCCTGTTAAATACAAAGGGATTGTCTTCACTATTCATTAAGTGTTGTAAGATTCTAAGAACTTTTACAACAAAAAGCCAGAAATCCAAGTTGTTCACATGTATAATCCTTTATCTTTCACAAAATTATAAATGATCTCAGGACAAACTGCGTTTATTTTTTCTGCTTTTCTCCAGTTATACAATAAAACAAAACAGCTAGGCTCTTACTGATTACTCAGAATTCTGAAAACTCCCATTGCTACTACTTATATACACTGCTCTCCACGGTGGGACTCATTTCACTTGTTGATCAGGGCCTTCGGGAGCATGGGTGTTGGTTCTGCAGATATCTGTATGTCGTTTCAGGGGTCAGTGACATTCAGAGATGTGGCCATTGACTTCTCCCAGGAGGAGTGGGAATGGCTCCAGCCTGCTCAGAGGGATTTGTACAGACATGTAATGTTGGAGAACTATGGCCACTTGGTCTCACTGGGTAAGCGTATTCCTTCTTTTCCTCTCAGTCAGAATTTGAACTTTGGGATGGCTTTGTGAATCTTGGTTTTCTGACAATATTCCCAAGGGAGGTATGTTAGTTTTCTTTTTGTTTGTTTTTTACTTTTTTTTTTTAACAATTTTTATTTGTAAGTAACTTATACACCCAACGTGGGGCTCCAACTTACAACCCGAGATGCATGCTCTACTGACTGAGCTAGCCAGGCACCCTTGTTTTTTACTTTTCAAGATGGATTATAACCTCCTAATCCTTAGACATCTCTCATATTTACATCTGGCATTTCTTTTTTTATTTTATTTTATTTTATTTATTTATTTGACAGAGAGACAGTGAGAGAGGGAACACAAGCAGGGGGAACAGTAGAGGGAGAGGGAGAAGCAGGCTTCCTGCGGAGCAGGGAGCCCGACAACGCGGGCCTCGATCCCAGCACCTCGGGATCATGACCCGAGCTGAAGGCAGACACCCAATGACTGAGCCACCCAGGCGCCCCTACATCTGGCATTTCTTTTAATGGCCCCTCTTCTAGGGACTTAAGGACTGATACTGAATTTATTTCATTTTCTGCAAGCAGGTCTTAACATTTCTAAGCCATATGTGGTTTCCTTATTGGAGCAAGGGAGAGAGCCCTGGCTGGAGAAAGGAGATGTGAGAAGAGATCTGTTTTCAGGTGAGTAAGTTAATAAGAACCCAACTAATTAATGAGAAAGCAATACTTTTTTATATGTTGGTTGTAAAGTTTTCCCTTAAAGATACCAGAGATATGGAATCTATGTAGTCTTGCCCATAGCTCCATAAGGAACCACTTCACATCCACTTAGCAGTCTGGCTTCAATTCTCGTCTTATCCTTTCCCCACTTTCTCACAGACAGATGTGTTCTTTCTTTCCATTGTTAGCTCTGTCTGGGCTCTGAGTTTCATTTCTTTTTGACTTCTCCTTTTCTTTCTTGAAATTGACCTGTGTTTGTTGTCTGAATTAAAAGGTATATATTTTTTCTATAAACTATTATTCTATTTAACCATCTTGGAAAGACTAATTCATTACTTTTTGGTCAGTTGATGGGTTTATGCATTCACTCACACATTCTCTTATTATTTATTTAAAAGACTTTCTCTTAGGTGCTATAAAGAGTAGAAAGTATAAGAAAGTGTAATAACTATCAAAGAAGTTATAGCCTAGTGAGATAAAATAGATCTGGAAATAACTTTATTACATGTCCTCAAATTTGCAGTTCAGCAATAAGGAAAAAGGAATTTCCAGTTGGAGTTTTAGGCCTACATAATTTGCATAGGGAGTAGTAGTAATAGAAACAAATAGTAGTAAGAGAAACATGAAAGAGGGGCGCCTGGGTGGCTCAGTTGGTTAAGCGACTGCCTTCGGCTCAGGTCATGATCCTGGAGTCCCGGGATCGAGTCCCGCATCAGGCTCCCTGCTCGGCAGGGAGTCTGCTTCTCCCTCTGACCCTCCCCCCTCTCATGTGCTCTCTCTCTCTCAAATAAATAAATAAAATCTTTAAAAAAAAAAAAAAAAAAAAAGAGAAACATGAAAGACAGGAAAAGGATCAGTTTTGGAGAAAAAGTGATGAATTCGTTTGAGATAAGCTCGGTGTAGGTAGAGGATGGTACTTCCAAGTGAATATTTGCAACAAGCTGTTGGAATATATGATAGGAAAAGTTCCAGTTAGAGATGCAGATGTGGGAATTTTAATATTAAGCAAAAATTGAAGCCATGAGATTGAGATGTCACCTTGGGTTGACATAGAATTGCTGGTAAAGGCCAAATCATGTCCATCCATACCAAGGTGCAGAACAAGGAGCATGTGACTGAGGCCCTATGCAGGGACAAGTCCAAGTTCCCTGGGGCTGCCAGAAGATCCACA
>NC_138381.1:81578455-81615472 GCF_054177405.1 Leptonychotes weddellii
CGGGGGGGGGGGGGGGGGGGGGGGGGGTGAGGAGGCACCCCCCCAACCCCCCCGCGGAGAGCCGGCAGCCACCCGGACGGACCCTCCGCACCCCGGTGGCCGCGGGGCGCCTGCTAGCGGAGGCCCGGCTCGTCATTGATTTGCCGTTGCTGCTGCCATTGTGACGGATCGCCTGCCCCTGCGCGCCTGCTGGGTGCTCGCTGCAGGTATACGCGCGCGCGTGTGTGTGTGCGTGTGCGTGTGCTGGGTCGTCCTTCCCGCAGCCCCCGGCTTGCTAGCCTCGTGGGTGTAGGCGGACGATGATTTCCTCGGTGAGAGGGCTTCCTCCGGGTGTGATTTTCACCCCGTGCATGAATGACGGTTTCCCCGTTGCGGGGTAGTCCTTGACTTCACGTCGTGGCATTAACGGCCCACGGTCCTGTTTGGCAGGAATAGTGGCGACACCCGAGTGTCTAAGTGTGCTCTGCGGGGATGGCGGTGCCCGTAGGCCTGAGCCAGATACTCTCAGTGATTCAAAATGAGGTTTCCTCTCGTCCTGCTTTTCCTTTTCCCCAGCTAGGGCTAGCTGTTTAACATTTTGCTTATGGCTTTTCTAGCATTTGCTGAAAAGGATCGTGCTCTTTTTGTTAGAGCAGGAAATTTCTTAGCAGTGAAAGCCTTCCGTTCCTAGGAGAAACCAGACGTGGTTACACTGGTTTTCAGATACATAAACCATTGGATTCTGTTCGTGGAGAGTGTAAGAGCCGCATGCTGCTTGCTTCCTGAAGAAGTAGGTCTGTTTTCATACGTGTAGCTGTAGAAGGGGCTGGATAGGTTTCTATTTCTTGGTCTAGTCTAAAAATACTAAGTTAAATAAACCTTTTCACTTATTGTTGAAGTTATATTGAGTTACTTTCCTCAGAATTTCTTGTCGTATCCGCATCCTCGGTCTTTAAGATCAGGCCAGTTGCTGTGTGGTCTTTTACAACAAAATTCTAAAAAAGCCCTGTGTCTCTAGCTCCCACCTCCTTAATCTTTAGTGTGTGTGTGTTTTAAGTCAAAGAGATTAACTGGAGGTGGGTATGTGTTTAACATAGTTTTATCTTTCAGCGACAGCTCAAGTTTAATGTGTTATTTTTCCTCGATACGAGAGTTGTTACGCTATTCAAAACGATACGTGTCATCCGATATCTGGTATGGTGTCACAGGCAAGGTTAACACCAGCCAGAGTCTGTGGAGAAGGTGAAGCATTTCAGTTCTTCAGTATATTGTCTTTTACGAAGAAGTGAAAGGGGACATGAGATGTCATCCAGAATGCGTGCTGACAAACCTTGTCAGGTTGGCAGTGTCGACTGTAGTTAACTCTCCGGACCGTTAAATAGCACTCCTCTGTCTTGCAAAGCTTCCTGGACGGTGAATTTCACACATTCTTGCCTGTTCTTGAAAATTGTTCCCTTGTTCTGTCATTTCTTCTCTTAACACACATTTCTTGGGCTCTTAGCATGTGCCAGCCACAGGGCAGGCATTTGAGATACAGATAAAGAAGGAAGCCTGTTTATCAGTATTTTATATTAATATTGTCTCCAAATTCCGCTTAGGACAATACCGTATTTACATAGATACAAAGCATACCTTCTGGAAGAGAGACTACAGAATTATTCTTATTAATTAACTATACCCCCGCCATGTAAAAGAGATTCAGTTAACATCAATGAGTTTTTAGTAAAATGACTGAGAAGGAAATATGTAAGTGAACAGATTGCTTTACTGTCCTCAGTAACAAGCTAACACATGTCTTTTTGGAAGAAAGTCTACTCAACAGTAATAGAATACCTAATATTAATTTTAACTAGAGATATGCCTGCACTATATGAGAAAACTTTAAAACCTTACTAGGAGGTAGAAGAATAAAAGATGAATGGGCATGAGACCAGTTCTGTTTTTTATTAAATTCAGTTGTTAAGGAAATATAAATGGAATTTTTTTCAAGAATACCCATGCACTGTGTTCTTTATGTCTTCATCTTCTTAAAAATGTTATGGAAGTGGCTTATTGCTTTTCATAATTTGGTGAGAAAATGTTTCTGTTAAAGAGAAATACTCCTAGAAATGATGGGTTTCCTTGGTTTACATGACGTAATTCAAACACTGAAGGCTTAGTAACATAGTTTAAAAAACTTTTTAGGTTTTAAGAATTTTTATTTTGAGGAAAAGGAAGCTTCATATTACAACATCTCTGTTTTGCTTACAATACACCTTGACCTGCAGTACTCCTTGCATGTCTCCTATTAGAGTCGTTGTCTCCTATCACATCAACATGTCTTATATCTTCTGGCCACAAAGCAAGGTCAGGACTGGGTGTGGCATAGGCTGTATATGTATCCCTGACACAGTACCAACACCCAGAGCATCGTTTTTGCCTCTTTCACACAATACCTCTCTGCTATCTCATTCTTACCTTTTCTCATATTTCATTATGAAAACTTCTGAGCATACAGCTAAATTAAAAGAATACTTGTAAACCACCCTCCTAGACTCCACTATTAACATTTTACTTATTTTAACGTATATTTATTTTTTCATCAGTCCATCTTTTTTTGGTGTGTATTGAGTTAATTGCATATATCAGTATACTTCCTCTAAATACTTGAAAATGTGTATGTGTTATTAACTAGAATTTAGTATTCGTTTAGCTTTTTATTTTGATGTAAAATTTATATAAAATGAAGTGCACAAAATGAAAGTATACATTTTCTGAGTTTTTGCAGATGCATGGTCTTTGCCTTTTGTATCTTCAAGTATGTCTTTGCCATCTCTCCTGGCCCCAGAGTTCTAACTCTGTGGCTGCTGGGTCCTTTTGCTAATCATTCCTTGCCCCTTGCACATGCTAAAAACTAGTGAACTTACTCAAAATCTAAAGAGATCCTGTTCTCTTTTATTAGGAAGCATATACTCCAGGGGTGCCTGGGTGGCTCAGTTGGTTGAGCATTCGACTCTTGTGTATTGTTTCGGCTCTGGTCATGAACTCAGGGTCCCAAGTCAGGCTCCACACTGAGAGAGGAGTCTGCTTGAGACTCTCTCTCCCTTTCCTTCCCCCTCTACCCTTCTCCCTGCTCCTTCGTTCTCTCTAGAATAAATAAATCATCCTTAAAAAAAAAAAAAAGAAGCATACACTTCATAAACCTGAGTGAAATGCTGTCCCTGACAAGGTCTTGCCTATCTCTGGGTACTGGCGCTCCAGTACTGGGTCTTCAAATGGAGACTGGAGGGCAGACATCTTGGGAAACAGACACGTAATTTTTGTGGGTGCTCCTTAAGTGTTGGACAAATGCCAGTGGAACAAATATGAAGTTGAAAGCACTACGCTAGTCTCTTAGGTTTTGAATGAGATTATCCCAGTTCTCAAGTAGTTCCTTATAAGGGAGGTGGACAGTAAGTAGGGTGTTGAAGTGCTAGAATCATGTACAAAGTTCTCCGTGATTACTGGCCAGGGACCAGTTATTCTCTCTGGGACAACAGGAAGGCTTGTCAGAAAAGGTGGCATTTAAATGAGGCCCAGAGATCATGGGGCGAGTGCAGCAGGAATTAAGTTTGAAATGTTGTCAAGGCCGTGAAAGTAGATGGTTATGAAGCTTGTATGCTCAGTGACCTGGTTGGAGCCGTGCTGCAGAACCTCTTATGCCCTGGATAGTCTCTTTCATAGCCTTCTGGTTCATACTGAAAGCTTCTTGCAGCCCATCTGTGCCCTGGTGGTAGGCAGAATAATCACTCCCCCAAAGAACCAGAACCTGTGGATACATTAATATTGCTATATGGCAAAAGGGACCTTGCAGATGTGATTCAACTAAGGACCTTAAGATGGGGAGATTACCCTGGATTGTTCGGTGGGCCAAGTATAATCACAGAGGTCCATCCGAGTTGGAATAGGGAGGCAGAAGGTGAGCATCAGGGGGAGATGTGACTATAGAAGAAAGGCATAGAGAGAGCTGGTGTTGCTAGCTTCCTGCCTTACAAGCCTCCAATTGATGCCTCCATCTGAGCTTCTGACTCCATCCCTTGCCCTGTTCTCTCCTCTGGCTCCAACCTGCTTGTCTGTTACTTCCTTCCTCTCAGTCTACAGACGACTCTCCAGTCCCCAGCACCTCTTCCAGGTGTGCGCTTTCTCTTCTTTTTTCACCTCCAAACTTTTCATTCCTTTTGTGGAATTTGTCTGCTGTTGCCAGCGATATATTGAGACCAGTCTCCCCTAATCACTAGTGAACCCTTATCTAACCAATCCTGTACATTATGCTCCTTAACTTACCCGAACTCTTTTAAGTCTCCCCTCCTTGAAATTCTCTCTTCTGGCTTTTGATACACCTCTCTTCCGGATCTTCTCATTCTCTAGTGAGTCTTTCTTTGCCTCCTTCGTGGGCTTTTCTTTCTCTTCTATTCGCTTCCTAAATGTTGATTTTCCCAATAATCTAATCCTGGTCTTACACTTCATTGTACTCTTCACATTATCTTTGGTTGACTTTATATACTGCCATGGTGTCATCTGATAATACCATTAACTAACTTTATGAAATCTTACTGTTTCTTAGTGGGCTTTATAAGAATTATTATGTCATAGGGTTGTTGATAGGAATATATGATCTCACTTAGACTCTTGTCCACCTGCCTACTTCACCTTTATCTCATAGTGGAAGAACATAGTCACTCTCAAATCTGTGACAAAAGACCATCCCCTACCCCCAAAATCTTGTTGGAGAATATAGCTGAGTAGTTTGGATAGATAAAGATAGAACAGAAATGTCGAAGGCAGATGATACAGCTGGATAACCCTCACATCTACATATGTCTCCTAAATGTCATTTCTCTGCCCCACTTTCTGAGTTTAAAACCAACCCCATCAGGATGTGAGGACGATCTGGCTGCAACATCTGTCACCCCATTGATCACCAAGGTTGGTTTAGCTGATCTGGCCAGGTAGGTGGGTGTCCCCTTCCTCCTTCACTGCTCCATGTGCATCCCTCCCGAAGTTGCAGGTTCAATCAAAGAGGACAACCTTCGGGGCGCCTGGGTGGCTCAGATGGTTAAGCGTCTGCCTTCGGCTCAGGTCATGATCCCAGGGTCCTGGGATCGAGTCCTGCATCGGGCTCCCTGCTAGGCGGGGAGCCTGCTTCTCCCTCTGCCTCTGCCTCTCTCTCTCTCTCTCTGACTCTCATGAATAAATAAATAAAACATTTAATAAAAAAAACATTAATATAAAAAAAAAAGAGGACAACCTTCCCCAATAGAGGAGGACCATTCTTTGGTCAAGGGTATACAAGAAGCTGCACTCCCTGCTAGAACTTCCAAACAGGCTCTCAAGGTCCATTTGTAGGAGAACAAGTTTCCAAGACTCCAGACACATCCAAATGAGGCGCTGCATGTGGCAGTCTGCCTTTCTTTAAAAGAAAACAAAAAACAGCCCAGTACCATCATTTCTCTAGTGCCTACTCCTGCTGATACATTGTTGTCATATCGGTCACCCAGGAAACTGGGAGTCATCTTTAACCCCAACCCCTCTTCACATCCGTATCCATTTGATTTTCAGGATATACCAATCTTTCCAAAGTCTACCTGCTCTGCATTTCTACCCTTAGTCCTAATTTGTGTTCCCATCCTTTGGATTATGGTTTTAGCCTCCTTCCTTGTTCGTTTGCTACTGTTATATCTTCCATCAGTACATTACACAACCGCCCCAAATGCAGAGGAAGCATTTTTAAGGTGCAAATTTAGTATCATATCTGGGCTTATAACATGTAGGACAGAGTCTGAAAATGGCTTTTTGTCCTTTTGTGACCTAGGTCTGGTCATGTGCGTCTCTGGGCTCCCTTCTGGCTGTTCCCTGCCCTTCACAAGTATGCACCAGCTGCAGTGAGCTCCCTTCCCCATACATCATTGTCTTAGGCTCTGCCTTTGTTTACACAGGTCCCCACCCTTCTTTGTCTGCCTAATTAGCTCTAGGACCCAGCCTTGAAATCACCAGGTGGTGCTGGGTGCTATTTTCTGTGCTCCATGACCCCTTGGGCATGCATGCTGTTGTCAGAGCAGTAATCATAGTGGACTGTAGGTGTCCATTTTCAGTGTCTTCAGCTAGATTCAGCTGCTTGCTGTCAGGAATAAATACTGTATTCATGTTTTTATCTCCTGGGTCTTGTACAGAGCCAGGCGCATAGTAAGTGTCCACTAATTATTTATTAAAATGACGGAAGATCCAAATATATAACATCAAGATAGTAATCAACTTACCAGCTGTTTCCCTAAACACAAAACTCATCCCAGTATCCCCACATGGCAGTGACAATTGTTACTTTAGAGAAATCAGTTTTGGCCAGTTGCACAGAAAGATATCAGTGATAAAAGAATCTGATTATTCCAGGGTGCCTGGGTGGCTCAGTCAGTTAAGCATCTGACTCTTGGTTTCAGCTTAGGTCATGATCTCAGGGTCTTGGGATAGAGCTCCACGTCGGGCTCTGTGCAGTGCGTGGAGTCGGCTGGAGATTATCTCCCTCTTCCTCTGCTCCTCTCCTGCTCGTGCATGCGTGCGTGCTTTCTCTCTAAAATAAATAAAATCTTGGGGCGCCTGGGTGGCTCCCCAAGATTAAGTGTCTCTTCAGCATCGTTAAGCGTCTGCCTTCGGCTCAGGTCATGATCCCAGGGTCCTGGGATCGAGTCCTGCATCGGGCTCCCTGCTCAGCAGGAAGCCTGCTTCTCCCTCTCCCACTCCCCCTGCTTGTGTTCCCTCTCTTGCTGTTTCTGTCTGTCAAATAAATAAATAAAATCTTTAAAAAAATAAAAATCTTAAAATAATCTGATTATCCCTAAGAAGTGGTAGGATTTAATTAATTGATCAAATAGATTTGAATAGTTGCATAGATTAAATAATGGCTTAGATCAGTGATTCTCAAACTTGGCTTCACAGTTGAGTCACCCAGGGAACTATTTAAAAGAAACAAAAGCTTGGCCCCTCACCATACAATTAAGTCAGAATCTCTCAGAGAAGGATGGCATGGGATCTAGGTGTCATAATTTATGAATATACTTGGCATTTCCAGCATTCAGTTAGGGCTGAAAACCACTGGTTTAGGGAAAGGTTTGAGTAAGTTATCAGAACTGGAGGTTAAGGGAAATTAGGATGACATGAGACTAATTGCAGGCTTTTTGTATTTTATATAATCCTAAAATGGGAGAGTTAATGGAATGGACCTTAGATACCTATGTAAAGTAGAGGCTGTACTGTAGTTTTTTTAATAAGATCTGATTGAAAATTTATTGGTGGCCAGAATTTCCTGCTTTCTTAGGCAACCTGATCTATTTCCAGGTGTCATATGGTTATAATATTGACTTGTAATTGATTTCTTTGTGACTGCACACATTACTCCTAATTCTGCCCTCTGGAGCAACTCAAAATAAATATCCCTGTTCCACAGGACCTGTAAATATGTGAAAACCATTCTCTTGCTTCTATAAAGTAATTTCTTACACAGTTTAACATCCCTGGTTATTTCAGCCTTTATTCATGTGACATTGAAAAGTAAGTTCCAGGGGCACCTGGGTGGCTCAGTTGGTTAAGCGACTGCCTTTGGCTCAGGTCATGATCCTGGAGTCCCTGGATCGAGTCCCGCATCGGGCTCCCTGCTCGGCGGGAAGCCTGCTTCTCCCTCTGACCCTCCTCCCTCTCATGTGCTCTCTGTCTCTCTCATTCTCTCTGTCTCAAATAAATAAATAAAATCTTTAAAAAAAAAAAAAATAAGTTCCAGGAGCGCCTGGGTGGCTCAGTCGTTAATTGTCTGCTTTCGGCTCAGGTCATGATCCCAGAGTCCTGGGATCGAGCCCCGCATCGGGCTCCCTACTCAGCGGGGACCCTGCTTCAGGGAGCCTGCTTCTCCCTCTCCCACTCCCCCTTCTTGTGTTCACCCTCTCGCTGTGTCTCTCTCTGTCAAATAAATAAATAAAATCTTTAAAAAAGAAAAGAAAAGTAAGTTCCAGGAAAGGTTAAGAAACCTCCTAGTAAGTATTGGAGCAGGGACTTGAACCTGGGCAGTCTGGCTGCAGAATCCATGCTATTAGCCACAGTTGGAAATATGCAGTTGAGGTTGAGGAGCAAGGTCGGGATAGAAGACAGAGTGGTCTATTCATGTAGCCAAAACACAGTTCTGTTGTGTGCCTGGCAGTGGGATAGACAGTGGGGATAAAACAAGTAGGTACATTGTGTGTCCTGGAAGTGCCCAGGGGGGCATTGAAAGTGGAGACCGAGAGATGCAGCGAATCATTAGAGAAGACTGAGAACCAAGATACACAGAGGGAAGCTAGGTGAGGAAGGAAGCAAAGTAAATAAAGAGCTTCAAGAACAATCAAAAGGCCAACAGTGTCCTCTGTAATAGATGTCATTGGTGAGAACGGTTTTTAGTGGTGTAGCAGGGCAGAAGCCATACTGCTTTTATGCATGTAAATTTGCATAGAACTGAGATGGAAATCCGTAAGATCTCCAGAAGACAAAGGGGGAAAACAATAGGAAAGAAAACAGATTCAAAAGAACTGTAAATACAAACATGGGAAATATTCAAGCCCAGTATTCAAAAGGTGGAAATTAAAAATACAATCTAAGTTTAAAACAACTTAAAAACGCAATGTTTATAGACTTCTGTTTCTGGCCAACATGGAATAACAGGGACAACGGCAACAACAACAACAAAGACAGACAAAATACATGAAACAATCGTTCTAAGACCCTGGATATCAGATGACAAAGGACAGTCATCCCTGGGAGATGGAAAATCAACGAGGTAAGACTTCTGATTGTCCCAGTTTATTGCCTTGAGAGGGTTTCCAGTTTACAGCAGAGGAAGGAGAACCTGAGGTGGAGCCCAGCAGACTTCCTGAGTCAAGGATGGAGCTGAGAATCTGGGGAGAGCAAAGCAGCTGGAGTTCATAGGACAGATCACCAGAGAGGACAGGTCTGCAGAGGGTCTCCCACGAGTACTCAAGAGCACAGAGCAGCACGTGTGTGTGAGGAAACTCCACAAGGCCAGGGAAAGAATCCTCTAAAGGGTTGGAGGGAATAGTCCTGATATTTGCATGGGGAATACTGCCTGTTACCACTAGCCAGACTGGAAAACTCTCGTAATTCCTGGAACATTGGGAGTGGAACTATTTATGTAAAGCACTGAAAGGAAAATTAACTCTACTTAGAATTCTAAATTCAGCAAAAGTATTTTTCAACAACAAAGACAAGACAATCAACAGAATGGGAGAAAATATTTGGAAATTATGTATCTGATAAGGATTTAATATTTATAGGGTATATAAATATGTATCTGCTTATATGTAGAATATGTAAAGAACTACAGCTCAATAACAGAAACACAAACTATCCAATTTAAAAATGGGCAAAGGACTTGAACAGACATTTCTCCAAGGAGGATATACAAATACTAAATACATGAAAATAATGCAAATCAAAATACAATGAAATACCACTTCACACCAACTAGGATGGCTATAATAATTTAAAAAATGGAATAACAAGTTTTGGCAAGCATGTGGGGAAATTGGAACTCAGCATCACAACTCACAGTGATGCTGCCACTGTGGAAAACAGTTTTGTGGGTCCTCAAAAAGCTAAACATGCAATTACCATATGACCCAGCACTTCCACTTCTAGGGAGAGACCGGAAGGAATTGAAAGCAGGGACACGAGCACATACTTGTATGACAGTGTTCACAGCAGCACTGTGCACAAGAGCCAATAGATGGAAACAACCCAGGGGTCCATGAGCAGATGAAGGGACAAACAGAATGTGGTCTCTCCCTACAATGGAATATTACTTGGCTGTTAGAAGGAATGAAGTTCTGATTCATGCTACAGCATGGATGAACCTTGAAGACATGATGTGGAGTCACGTAAGCTAGACACAAAAGGACAAATACTGTATGATTCCATTTATATGAATTTTCTAGAATTGGCAAATTCAGAGAGACAAAGGAGATTAGAGGTTATTGGAGTCTGAGGGGATGCAGGAATAGGGAGTTTGGTTAATGTTTCAGAGTTTCCGTTGGGGTGATGAGAAAGTTTTGGAATTATTAGTGATGGTTGTACAATATTGTGAATGTAATTAATGCCACTGAATTGTACACGTAACAATAATTAAGATAGCAAATTTTGTTAATTTTTTTACTACAATTTTAAAGACTGATAATGTAATTGCCAAAACCATTGGATTGTATACTTTGAGTGGATGAATTGTATGGTATGTGAATTATATCTTAGTAAAGCCGTTTAGAAAAAAAAGGCAAAATGAAGACATTGTCAGACTTAAAAAGCTGAAAGAATTCATTACCAGCAGACCCACATTGCAGGAAATGTTAAGCGATGGCCTTCAGGGAGAAAGGAAATGAAACCAAGTGGAAATCTGGATCTACAGGAAAGGATGAAAAGCAGTGGCAATGGTAACTACGTAGGTAAATATATGATATTTTTCTTTATTATTTAAGTATCTTTAACAGATAATTGATCATGTATTGGTTCCCTATTGCTGTTAACAAACTATCACAAACTTAGTAGCTTCAAAAGCACCCACTTACTGGCTCACAGTTCTGTAGGTGGAAGTCTGACCCTCTCTGGCTGGGTTTTCTGCTCAGATATCCAACAGCTGCTTTCAAGGTGTTAGCTGGCCTGGGTTCTCATTTGGAGGCTCTGATTGTTGGCAGAATTCAGTTACTTGTGGCTGTGGGACTATGATAGGACTGGCTGTCAGCTGGGTGTTGCTCTTAGCTCCCAGAGACTGCCCCCATTCCTTGCCATGTGACACCATCCACCTGCAGGCCAGTAACGGCACATCACGTGTTTCTTGTGCTTCTAATCTCTGACTTCCCTTCTCTGATCAGCTGGAGAAAACACTTTTCCCTTATCTGTAAAGTAAGGGTGTTAGATCAAGGCAGGTTTTGTGTCTTGGTTTGTTTTTCTCAAAAAAGAGGATTTGTAGCAGCCAAACCATTAAATTAAAAATGAAATTTTGCATGGAACCCCAGAGACTAAGGAGAAAATGGCAGTTTACATAGTTCTTCATACTCCTGGGAATTTCAGACATTGTAGATATATTTTTGGACTATCTCTGATGTTCTTCTTTGTGTGGTGGGTGTTTGCATTATACCCAGCTGGGTGTGAGGGAGTCTAGGTTGATGATTTATGAAGCCTCCCTGTCACAGCAGACTTTCTTCATGTTTCTTTCTTTTCTCCAGCTTCCTCTTCTCAGGATCTCCATTACTCAAAAAAGCATCATCAAAAACAAGGAGGGCATGGAAGCCAAGTCACTAACTGCCAGGTCCCATGTAAGTTGGGCTGCCTTCTTTGTTTTCCAACTGAGAATCCCTTTTAGCTTAAGTTCTGGAGTTCCTTTGCCTAGGAACTTCAGAAATTATATCTTGGACACTCTCCTCTGGGAGACTAGCACTCTTTTGTTTGCTTTATTTGTAGATGTAGTTTTATTCATATGTTATACACTATTCATATACCTTTTATATAAAAGAAATGCACGTTTAACAGTGATGTGGGCAGGAGTCAAGTGGGGTAATAATAAGCACTCTGATAAAATGCTTTGATCCACACTAGGGAATGAAGTCCACAGCACACTTCCTCCCTAAAAAATTAGGTGGGAACTGGGAATGTTGTGCCTTGAGGGTCTCTCTGGTTCCTGGTTGTCCTAGATGTGGAGCTGGCTACGTGATGCCTCCATGGGGAGCTCAGGCACAAGTTATGTACTTACTTAGGGGTAGTTGCCACCCAGGCATGAGGAGCTTGGAGGAGGGTGGAACCTCTGGGAGCATCCAGGGTGGGAGACTGGTTCCCGTGTGGGTCCAGCTTCCCCTGGAGCATCCTGTATGTATTACCTCTGGTATATTGAAAATCCCACCAGAAAGTGTTGTGGTTTTTGCTCTCAGCTGTGCTACATATTTTGAAGGACTTAAGAAAACTAGTCTATTATATTTACCCAGATATTTACTGTTTTTGTTGCTCATCCTTCATTCTTGAGATTTAAAGTTTCTCTTTGGTAACATTTCCCTTTTGTTTGAATAACTACTTTTAATATGTCTTTTAGAGTAGGTTTGCTGGTAACAAATTCTTTTACTTCATTTTAGAGTATATTTTGCATCATTCCTGAAATACGTTTTCACTGGATATAGAAATGGCTTGACATGGGCGCCTGGGTGGCTCAGTTGGTTAGGCGACTGCCTTCGGCTCAGGTCATGATCCTGGAGTCCTGGGATTGAGTCCCACATCGGGATCCCTGCTCAGCGGGGAGTCTGCTTCTCCCTCTGACCCTTCCCCCTCTCATGCTCTCTCTCTCTATCTCATTCTCTCTCTCAAATAAATAAATAAATAATCTTAAAAAAAAAAAAAAAAGAAATGGCTTGACAGTTCTTTTTTTCAGTATTGAAAAAACCATTATTCCCTTGTCTGACCTTCATGGTCTTTGAAGAAAAATCCTCATTCAAGTAAGTGTTTCTTTGTGTAATCAGCATTTCTTTTTGATGTAGCTAATGAAGAAGGCCTTGCTTCTGTATCTATTGTTTGTCAAATTACTTTGTTACTATTAAAATATAATCTCCATTTTTAAAAAATGCTATTCAATGTTTAGCAAAAATGTCTTGGATAACTATTTTAGATCAGAAAACATGGTGAGGTTGGTCTCTCTTTTTTTTAAAGATTTATTTATTTTAGAGAGTGCGTGTGCGAGTGGGCGGAGGACAGAGGGAGAGGGAAAAGGAGAGAAACAGACGTCCCACTGAGTGTGGAGCCCGGCACGGGGCTCGATCTCATGACCTTGAAATCATGACCTGAGCCAAAACCAAGAGTTGGACGCTTAATCTACTGAGACACCCAGGCGCCCTGACGTTAGTCTCTTAAGCATTAAGTTGTACTTGGACTGAGGACTGTTTTTTTCTGCCTTGAATTAGGTTCTTTATTTCACAGAATATAAGTGTAGATTAACTTTGGTGTCTGATACTCCTTGCTATAGCTGTTCATAACAAACTTGATTTAAATAAAAGTTCTTTTGGGGCTCCTGGGTGGCTCAGTCACTTGGGTGGCTGACTCTTGGTTTCGGCTCAGGTCGTGATCTCAGGGTCCTGGGATGGAGCCTCTAGTTGGGCTCTGCGCTCAGTGGGGAGTCTTCTTAAGGATTCTCTCTTATTCTCTCTCCCCCTGCCCCTCCCCCCTAAAACAAACAAACAAACAAATGTTCTTCTGACAGTTTCTAAACCTAGAGCATAACATGGAACTGCTTTTTGGACATTCCTTTTAGGACTTGACCAGAACCCAAATAAGTACTACTCACTTTTGGAATAAATTTTGGTCCATCCTCTTTTCCTGCCCCAGTGCTGTCTGCCTAATCTCTCTTTCTGTCAGTACTCAAGAAGGGGAGGGCAGAGAGATACATCTGGCTTATTACAGATTTGTTCCATGTTGTAGACACTGGTGACCTTCAAGGATATACTTGTGAACTTCACCAGGGAGGAGTGGAAGCTGCTGGATACTGCTCAGCAGATCATGTACAAAGATGTGATGCTGGAGAACTATAAGAACCTGATTTCCTTGGGTAAGACTAACTTCTGTTCTCAGAGATATCCCCCTGCGATGATTTTGGTTTTTTATTGATCAAAAGGTATGGAGAATGAAGCACATATATCAGAGTGTGAGCTTAGGGTTAGGGACCTAATTTTTTGGGGGCATAGAAGAGGGTTTTGTACTCACTTCTGTTTTTGCGGAAAAAAATTTTTTTTGTTTTGATTTGTTGAATTTTAAAAACATGCATATTTTGCTGCCTCTGTAGCCTCCCCTTGTCTACTCTTCAGAGTCCCCCCAGGACTAAGAATGGTTTGGGGGTTGGGGCTGAATCTGGGATGCTCTTTGTGTCCAGCCCAGAGTTCCCCAACCCCTGTGCAGTTCTTTATCTTTTGCTGTGCACAGGGCATCAGCTTCCCAAACCAGATGTGATCCTCCAATTGGAGAAAGGGGAAGAGCCGTGGCTGGTGGAGAGAGGGATTCACCGGGAGACCCATCCAGGTGAGTACCAGTCAAGAGACATTGCAGGCAGTAACCCAGATGAGCTGTTACGGGCTGGAATACCTGGACATTGTGGTCCCTAGTTCTCCTCATTTCTAGAGAGAAGACTGAGTTTATTTACCTTCTATTTCCCCATGACCAGTCTCTCTACAGTCTTATCACACATCATTTGCATTCGGAAACAAAGATATGTTCTTCATGAAAATTATCTTTCTGTTGATATACTTGTTCAGCTCTGTTGGTCTTGCTTTCCTGATTCTTACACTGATTCTAGCGTCTCCATTCTCTTATTTGTCATACAATCTTTTCTTTCCTCCTTGCCTGCCTTTTCCCTTTCCCTTTTCCTGTGGCTTTCCTGCTATATGTAAGCCATGCAGTGGGCTCGGTAACCGACCACTCTTCTGAGTTTGCAGAGGGCTTTCCAGTTCCTGCTGGCTGAACTCCTTTCTCTCCAGAACTGCTGCTCCCAAAACACCTTTTTCTTACTCTATTCTAGCTCTGTATTTCATGTTTTCTCAATTTATTCCTATTTTGTTTTCATCTTAATATCTCTAAAATGCAAATCATTATGTGGATTCCGAACATCATTCCTTTCCCCAATTTCCCTGTGCGTTGAAAATCAGCTTTCTAGGTTAAGAAATAGAAGGTTGAAGGGGCACTTAGGTGGCTCAGTCGGTAGAGCATCTGACTTCAGCTCAGGTCATGATCTCAGGGTCTTGGGACTGAGCCCCACATCGGGCTCCCTGCTCAGTGGGGCATCTCCTTCTCCCTCTGCCCTTCCCCCCCTCATTGTCTGTCTGTCTCTCAAATAAATAAATAAAATCTCTAAAAAAAAAAAAAAATAGAAAGTTGTTTTTCTTCTTCTTCTTCCTTTATTCTATAGAAACAGTCTTTTCCCTGACCTGTGTTTTTAAGTGCAGTCCTCTGGCATCTTCCTCCCCAGCCATCTTGGGTGCTGCTGTCTGAGTCATACTGCACATAACCTCCTTGGTGTGTGGTGAGGCATGTGACTCCACATGACTCCAATGTGGCCTAGTCATGCTGTGAGGACCTGTGTTGCCTCTGTCTGATCCCCAGTGTCCACACGTATTTGGTGCTTCCCTGCATCTCGAGCTTTGAGTGTGATGTGAATAAAGTCTGTCAGTCTTAGTTGTCCTCTGTGAAACTTCTTATGACTCATCGTCAAGTACAGGTCCCTTCCTTTTCTGAGCTTCCACTTTAAGTGTACTTTTAAATATCATAAACTATTTTTTACTTGTTTTACATTTGGTCTTATAGGTGACTGCCTCAGTTTTCTGCCTCAAAGACAAGTCCTTCAATACACCGTTAAGAACTTGATCAGCCAGCTGCTTTGGTGCCTTGGGAGGAAAGATTGTTTTGTTTTCTTTCAGTTCTCCATTATTTCCTTTATTTTTTTCATTCCTGTGTTCATTCATTTAGGAAGCTTTCCTAGATGTCTCTTGATGACTATCTAAAACTAACTAGATCAACAGTTTAGATTTTTATTGAGAATTTGTTGTCAAAAGAAATACTGAAGCTCCATGTGCTTAAACACATGTGAGCTTCATGATCAATGTGGAAAGTATAATGAGTGGTGGATCTAAAAATGCAAATGGGGGGGTCACCTGGCTG
This sequence comes from Leptonychotes weddellii, assembly GCF_054177405.1. NCBI lineage: Eukaryota > Metazoa > Chordata > Mammalia > Carnivora > Phocidae > Leptonychotes > Leptonychotes weddellii. The sequence goes on from NC_138381.1 coordinate 81,594,158, forward strand.
GCTCGGTTGGTGAATGTGTGACTCTTAATCTTGGGGTTGTAGGTTCAAGCCCCACATTGGGTGTAGAGGTTACTTAAATAAAATAAAATCTCTAAAAAGAATACAGATGATGAGTTGATGAATGGGTGTTATATGTTTTAAGTATAATTCACTTGAGTGTTATGTTACATAATACATGGACAAATTTTAAAATTTTGATGAAGGAAAGCACCCTATTCATATGTTCAAACACGCCACTCACGGTTGTTCTGCTTTGGTACCCAGCCCTCACTCTTCCTCACACATGTTCATTTTAGAATTTTCCAGTTGGCATTTGTGGTTTGAAAAAACTTTCCATGCAATTTTGATGCCTTGAGTGGAGGGGAGGAGAGGGAAAAGATGGTGCATTTCCTGTCAGAAATCATGATGGCAGCACACAAATACACACACACACAAAATAGGCTGGTATTCAGCCTTAAAAAGGAAGGAAATTCTGCCATCTGCTACAACATGGATCAACATTGAGGATATCATTTAGTGAAATAAGCCGGACACAAAAGAACAAGTAATGTATGATTCCTGTACATGAGGTTACTTAAAGTTGTCAAAATCATAAAGACAAAGCATAATGGTGCTTAGCAGGTACTGATGGGAGGGGAGAACGGGGCCTTACTTTTTAAGAGGTACCAAGTTTCAGTTCTACAGATGAGAAGAGGTACGGGGATGGCTGCATAACCATGTGAATGTATGGAGTACCTGAAGTGGCCCTTAAAAATGGTAAAGATGGTGAATTTTATGTTATGCCTAGTCTACCACAATTTAAGACAGAAAAAAGGGGCGCCTGGGCGGCTCAGTTGGTTGAGCATCCAACTCTCAATTTTGGCTCAAGTTATGATCTCAGGGTTGTGGGATTGACCCCTGTGTCCAGCTCTGTGCTTAGCAGAGAGTCTGCTTGGGATTCTCTCTCTGCCTCTCCATCTGCCCCCCTCCCCCTGCCCAATAAATAAATCTTTGAAAAACATTTAAAATTAAAACAGAAAAAGAGATCAGGGTGGGGGAAAAAGCTAGTGACTGACACAATAGTGAAAGAGGATTGGGAATGGTGGGTTCCCACAAAGAGGGTGGCAGTCAGGAGCCTGGCACGGGGATCATTGTCAGGTGAATTACTTTCCTGGTGCTGCCGAGATAAAGTTCCACAAACTGGGTGACATAAGTGTGCCCTCTTAAAGCTCCAGAGGTCACAAGTCTGAGATCAAGGTGTCAGCAGGGCCATAGGCCCTCTGCAGCCCCTAGGAGAGGATCCTTCCTTGCCTCTCGTGGCTCTGGTAGTCCCAGGTGTTCCATGGCTTATGAGCACATCATTTCGGTCAGCCACCACCTTCACGTGGCTTCCCGGTGTGTCTTTGTGTCTCCTCTTCTCTTGTAAGGATACCAGTCATCTTGGATTGGGGGCCCAGTTTGTACCAGTACAACTTCATTTAATGACATCTGCAATGATCCTGTTTCCAAATAAGGTTGCATTCTGAGATATTGGCGGTTAGGACTTCAGTGTATCTTATGTGAGGCACACAATTCAACCCATACACCAGGTAAGAATAGAATATTACCTCACTTGTGTAGGGAGAGGCGGTACTTTGTAAATAGTGTTTTTTGGGGATGTCTGGCTGGCTCAGTCGATAGAGCATGCAGCTCTTGATGTCGGGGTTGTGAGTTCAAGCCCCACGTTAGGCATAGAGATCACTTTTAAAAATACGGCTTTTTTTTCCCCCCCATAGGTTAAGAACCTAACATTTTGAGCGCCTGGGTGGCTCAGTCAGTTAAGCGTCTGCCTTCAGCTCAGATCATGATCCCAGGGACCTGGGATTGAGTCCTGCATCGGGCCCCCTGCTCTGTGGGGAGTCTGCTTCTTCCTCTCCCTCTCGCTCCCCCTGCTTGTGTGTGTGCGTGCTCGCTCTCTGTCAAATAAATAAAATCTTTAAGAAAAAAAAAAACTGTAACATTTTACCTAAAAGGCATTGAGAGACAAACAGGCTTTTAACCAGGGGAAATAATGTGCAGTAATACACACAGATATAAGCAAAGGAGCAAAAAAGTCCAGGAGAATATGAGTTAGGGGCTAGGTTGTGAGTTAGTGTCCTGTGGTTTGAGTCCTGTCAGTTAAGTCCCCCCCCCTTTTTTTTTTTTAAGATTTTATTTCTTTGGGACAGAGAGAGAGAGAGAACATGAGTAGGGGGAGGGGCAGAGGGAGAAACAGGTCCCCCGCTGAGCAGGGAGCCCAGTGCAGGGCTCGGTCCTAGAACCCTGAGATCATGACCAGAGCTGAAGGCAGATGCTTAACTGACTGAGCCACCCAGGCGTCCCAGTTGTTAAGTCTTGGTGTCTCAGAACAAAGGAATCAAAATACAAGACCAGGAGAATATTAATAATGATTACTGTGGTATTGCTTTGACCATACATGTGTCAGAGTCTGTGACGAGCTCACACCTTACAATACTTAACAATAATCTTACACCACAAATACTGTTGTCTCTTGGATTACAGATAAGCAAAGTGATATTTGAAAAGTTGAACAACTAGTCTAAATTCACCACTAGTAGCATTAAAGCTTCGATGTAGAACCTGTATCTGGATAACTTGTGTCCAGTTGCTCTTCCAGCCTGTCACGTGGCCTTTCCGAGAGGTTCCTGTGCCAGTTATCTGGGCATTACTCTGTAGTGCTTTGGTGGTGTCAAGAACAGGCACTGTCTTGGCATATAGTTGGACTCATGTCTTAGGAATGTGAAATTGGCTGTAGTTGGGAAGAATGCATGTCAGGAGAAGGCCCTGGCAACAAGTAGACATGTTAAGTTCTTGTGTCATTAGATTAGATCATGGGAGTGTAGGCCTCTCTGAGATTTCTCTTATTGGCCCCCAGCACTGACTGTCCGATCCCATGTATCCTACCCAGTCCTGTGTCTTCTTGCCCTCATTGCTCCTCTTACCTACTGCACAGCCCAGCACCTTTCCTGTTTGCTGTTCTTCTCTGCCCTTTCTCACTGTCCATGAAGGCAGCCATACAAGCAGCTCTATACAGCCTACATACTTGTTTCCACATCCCACCATTCAGGCCTTAATATGTTTTTTTTTTTACTTACACAAAAGTTTCTCTCTCTCTTTTTTTTTTTTCTTTTTTTTTCAGATTTGGAGACTGCAGTTGAAATTAAATCATCAATTTCCAGTAAGAGCATTTCTAAAAATAAACAATCCTATGGCATTAAAATGGAAGGAATTGCAAAGAATGATCTCTGGTATTTGTCATTAGAAGAAGTCTGGAAATGTGAAGACCAGTTGGACAAGTATCAGGAAAACCAGGAGAGACATTTGAGGCAAGTGGCATTCACCCAGAAGAGAGTACTTACTCAGGAGAGAGTCTGTGAAAATCGTAAATATGGGGGAAACTGTCTTCTTCCTACTCAGCTGGTACTGAGAGAGTATTTCCATAAACATGACTCACATACTAAAAATTTAAAGCATAATTTAGTTTTTAGTGGTCATCAGGAAAGCTATGCAAGTAGCAGTGAATGTGGTCCAGCCTTCTGTCAAAACATTCACCTTATTCAGTTTGCAAGAACCCAGCCAGGAGATAAGTCCTACAAATGCCCTGATCCTGTTAACTCTCTTACTAGTGGTACATCCCTTGGTATATCAAAGAGTATACATAGGGAGAAACCCTATGAATGTAAGGAGTGTGGGAAATTCTTCAGCTGGCGCTCTAATCTTACCAGGCATCGGCTTATTCATACTGGAGAAAAACCCTATGAGTGTAAAGAATGTGGAAAATCTTTCAGCCGGAGTTCTCACCTCGTTGGCCATCAGAAGACTCACACTGGTGAAGAACCCTATGAATGTAAAGAGTGTGGAAAGTCCTTCAGCTGGTTTTCTCACCTTGTCACCCATCAGAGAACTCACACAGGAGACAAACTGTACACTTGCAGCCAGTGTGGGAAATCTTTTGTCCACAGCTCCAGGCTGATTAGGCACCAGAGAACTCATACTGGAGAGAAACCCTATGACTGTCCCGAGTGTGGGAAGTCTTTCAGACAGAGCACACATCTCATTCTGCATCAGAGAACTCACGTGAGAGTAAGGCCCTATGAATGTAACGAGTGTGGGAAATCTTACAGCCAGAGATCTCACCTTGTGGTGCACCACAGAACTCACACCGGACTGAAGCCCTTTGAGTGTAAAGACTGTGGAAAATGCTTCAGTCGAAGCTCTCACCTGTTCTCCCATCAGAGAACCCACACTGGAGAGAAACCGTATGAATGCCATGACTGCGGGAAGTCCTTCAGCCAGAGTTCTGCCCTCATTGTGCATCAGAGAATTCATACTGGAGAGAAGCCATATGAATGTTGCCAATGTGGAAAAGCCTTCATCCGGAAGAATGACCTTATTAAGCATCAGAGGGTTCATGTTGGGGAAAACACCTATAAGTGTAATCAGTGTGGGATTATCTTCAGCCAGAACTCTCCACTGATTGTACATCAAATAGCCCACACTGGAGAACAGTTCTCAACATGTAACCGGTGTGGGACAGCGCTTGTCAACAGCCCTAACCTTATTCGATACCAGACCAATCATATTAGAGGAAATACTTATTAATATAGTGAATGTGGAGAGTTCTGTACAAAGAGCAATAACTTTCTTTTGCATTGGAAACTCCTGGGGAGAAGCTGTGTAGATGTAATCTGTGCAGAAATGCTTTCAGTCTTGTTACTACCCTTTTGTGCACTAGAGAGCTGGTCCTAGAAGGGGAAATAACCCAAGATTTCATTTTAGTACACAAATACATCAGCTTTTCTTTCCACAAATTCCTACAAAAGCAGTTGTCCTCGGAGCATTCTTGACCAAGCCTTAAAATGCTAAAATCTGAGAAGTAGGTGAGTTGTTGAGAGATTATCCAACTTTGTTACCTTCTTCAAAAAGATAAGAGTTGCTACTGCAAAGAATAAAAAATTGATACAGTTATCGTAACAAAAGTGGAAAATAATATTCCAGTGAGTTAATATGCCCCCCCTTTTTTTTTTTTACTTAATTGTCTTTCTGGGACATTTAGTAGTGTTTACTCTGTTTTATGTGTCTGATTTAAGCCACATTTTGGTTAGCAGCAGGGAAAATGCTTATAATGTAATGTAGAAAAATAACATTTACTAGTAATGGTACTTATTTTAAATATATTTGCATGTGGGCAAGAATTGGAAAAGTACCCATGGATAAATGACCAGAAATGATTTGTTAGGTAATGGGATTGAGTTTTATAGTTTATTCCATGTTACTCTGATAATTATTTGAAGATATTTTTAAATATTAAGAAAAAGATATCCAGCTTCTCCATTCTATCATCAAGGACACTCAAGAACCATCTACTAGCAGACTTTCCCATTCTGTGTTGTTTAGGGTCATAGTTAGAGTTGCACTCTTTGAGACAGGGTGCTAAAGGCTCCTGGGAATTTAGAGACAGTGATTCTTCGGACATGGGGATCTAGAGGAAGATTAGGTATTTGAGCACACCAGGGAGGGTCCCCATTTGAGTGGGAACAGGTACTTGGGCCATACTTAGAGCAGCTATGCTCATGAAATAAACAGCAGTGCCCAAAGCCACCCTCCTTCCAAGGTAGTCCTTTATCTTTATGAAGGAAACGTAGTGGTTAAATGCATAAGCTTGAGCTAGACTACCCAAGTGGAAATTCCACCTCTGCCCTTAACTTGCTGAGTGAACTTGGGCATGCTGCCTAACCTCTCTGTGCCTAACTTACAGATCTCCGCTTCTTTAAATTAGGGATATTACTTACCTTGTAGGACTGTGGTGGGTATTAAGTGAGTAAACACATAAGCAGTTTAGAATAGTGCCTGATGTATATTAAGTGCTTTATCATTGCTAGCTGTGGTGATCGATCGGTGTTACTGTTGTTGCCTCACCTTGGTGTGTGTCATTGAATTTAAACCTGGCTGAGTGTGAGTAAGAGCTCACAGGGCTCTTGCTTCCCTCCCAGCCACATGTTTCCCTCTTACCTCCGTCAGCACTTGGCCTGAGGAAATCGGTGCCCATATTGGGTGTATTGACTCATTTCCGAGGATCAGTAAACAGCTTTTAATATTGTATACGATTTAAATCATCTTGTTTGTACAGAGGTAATATCTTCTAGGGAGAGGAGCCTAATCTTCAGATTCTGTGATAAGTTCATGCCCCCCAAAAGATTTAGCAATAAAACCTGTTTTAATTCTCTCTTTCATTCTGTAAATGGATCTCCTGTGTATAGGGACTAGCCATTATCTGCCATTTGCCAGCAAACAAGGTATATGTTAGATGCTTAATGATTGATGGTTGAATGATAAATATTTTTGAGACCAAGAGGACAAAGATCTTGATGTCTCTCTCACAGGAAAAATCTAGAAATGATTGCTAGTGGCATGAGACTTGGGAGCCACAGGGAACATAAGACCACCTAACTTGTACTCTTCATCATACAGTTGAGATAAGGTGAGTTGGCGCAGGTCTCACGTTTTGAGTGAAGTTAGACCCAGAACTAGATCTCTGGTCTCTCAGTTACTACTGCTCTCCTCGGTGCTTATATACCAATACATAAAATGCACTCCTTTTAGAAGGAGTTTTCATGATAAACAGCAATTCTTGATGGGAGTGGAAGAGTAGCCCCTTAACTTGGCCTCTTAGAGTTTCTGATATAACCTATGGCTCAATTTTCCCCAACTGTTTAATGGAGGTACTTCCGGTATCTACCTCAGAGGGTTGTTGTGTGGATTAAGTGAGATAATGTGTATAAAGTATTTAAAACAGTGCCTGGCACACAAGTACTATATGTGTTACTACTAATATTACTAATGCTGACACACTAAGGAATGTAGGAAGAGAGAAATGTCTGTGGATGATCACTAAAACAGTACTTACAACAGTGCAGAATTTGCAGTATAAAATGTATAATATTATGCAGACATTAAAATTATGCTGTTTGTTAACAAGAAAAATGTTGATGCTGTCATGTGTGTTGAAGAAAGCATGATAAATAATTGTTAATACGGAGTAAACTCAAATATATAAAAATAAATGAATTGTAAATAAGTGAAAATGAATCTTTCTCAAAACCCTTAAGGAAGTGGCGCCTGGGTGGCTCAGTCGGTTAAGCGTCTGCCTTGGGCTCAGGTCAGGATCCCAGGGTCCTGGGATCGAGCCCCGCATCGGGCTCCCTGCTCGCGGGAAGCCTGCTTCTCTCTCTCCCACTCCCCCTGCTTGTGTTCCCTCTCTCGCTGTGTCTCTCTCTGTCAAATAAATAAATACAATCTTAAAAAAAAAAAACACCTCTTAAGGAAATTTGTCAAAAGATTAATAACAGTTAACCTACTTTCTTTTCTCTCTCTCCTTTCTTCCTTTCTTTTTTGTACTTTTCTATTTATTCCAAAGTCTCCTCAACAAATATATACTACTTTTAGGATCAGGAAAACAGTCTCTTCAGTAAGGGAATATTTTCTCTTCCAAAGTTTTCATATTCAAATAAACTACTAGAACCTTAATAAGGAAATTTGACAGCAGATAACTCAGAGGTTGCCAGTGGTTTGGGATGGGAGAGCAACTGATAGCAGATGGGACCACGAGGCAACCATTGAGGATGATCTGTGTCTTGACTGGTGGTGGTTGCATGACTGTACTTGTCTGTCAAACTATACACTTGAAGTGGATCCAGTTTGTTGTAAGCTTTACCTCAATAAAATTGATTTTTTGAAAATATTCAGAAAACCAGGAATTCCTGGGAAATCAGAGAAAATCTGCAGCTCCAAATGAAAGCTAATAACAGTGGTAGTATTTGCTGATTTTATAATTCATCTTCATTTATAGACAGCTTAATACAAGGTAGCCAATCTGCTAAGCCCTTCAATACAATAGATTATTTCTACATATAACCCTATGAGGAACATATTCTCGCCCCTATGTTTAAGGAAACTAGAGTTTGGAAATTTTAGGTAATTTGCCCCAATATACATGGCTAGTGAAGCTTCATATGAAAAGTAACTAGACAAGGGTGTGGCAGATTTCAAGCAAGGTAATGTCTGGGACTTTGTAGAGGATCTTACAAAATTAGCCAGTCCAATATAAAAAATACACACTACCATTGTTACTTATTTTCTCCAGAGACAAATTCATTCAGATCTCCCTTGAATAATGTCCTCTGTCTCCCTCTATAGTATCATGTGTCCTATCTTAAAATGACGCAGATACTAAGTGGAAATTAGGATCTGAAGGTAAGAAAGTAAATTACTGTGAAAACGAGTAGTGGCATGTAAGTTATATGCATTCTCTTATTTAGTTTTTACATTCATGCCGTCCGTGTATACCACTTCTGTTTTGAGTTCACAGTGACTTGCCCCACGGTGCACAGTAAGAAGTGGAGGAGCCGAAGTTCAAACCCACATCCCTTTGGCTCCAGCACATGCAGTGTTTCTACTACTGCTTACTGCCTCCACATCTGGCTAAGGATCCTGGCACTATCCTAAGGGTAATGGGAAACCACAGGAATTTTAAAGGCCCCAGTATCCTCAGTCACCACTGTGAGAGGCTCATGGGGATTCAGAAAGCATTTTTTTTTTTAAGATTTTATTTATTGAGAGAGAGCATGTGGGGGGCGGGGGCAGAGGGGAGGAAGAGAGAAAGGGAGAGAATCTCAAGCAGGGTTTGACACAGGGTTTGATCCCACGACCCTGAGACCAGGACCTGAGCTGAAACCAAGAGTCAGATGCTTAACCGACTGAGCCACTCAGGCGCCCCAGAAAGTATTTTCTTAACATTCATCCATGAATTAAGCATACACTGATTAGTCTGTGGAATTGCCTTTCCTGTCAGATGGGAAGAAGGTGAAAATTTTTTATTTTGTTAACTTTGCTGTTAAATTGCAAGCTGACCATGTACTCAGCGTCTTAGTGGCTGTACAGGAATTGAAAGAAAGGATGTGTGTAAATAGGTGTTGGTTGAGGTTGGCAAGATATCCCAGCAATGAGATCAATTTAGGAGATAGATGGCAGGGGTCCATAGATTTGTGGCTTCATGGAGCTGGAAAAACCAACTGCTTTTTGCTCTACACATTAGAAATTCAGCCATTAGCTTTAGATATTTTTAATGACAAAGTTCTCTTACCACACAGCCCTGTGGAAAAAGATTAGATTTAGGATGTGTTACCTTACAAACAAGTTCTACCCTACCTGTTATGGGTAGAATTTTGTGCTCCCAAATTTCATGTGTTGAAGCCATCCCCCATTACCAGAACGTGATCTTACTTGAAGAAAGGGTCTTCATAGAGGTAATCAAGTCATTAGTGCAAGCTATAATCCAGTATCAACAGTGTACTTATATTTAAAAGGGTGGGGGGAACATTTGGATACAGAGATGCACATAGAGGGAAGATGATGTGGGGAGACACAAGTAGAAGGTGGGTCTACAAGTTAAGGACAGAGGCCTGTAACATCCTTCCCTCACAGCCCTCAGAAGAAACCAGTCCCTACCAACAAATCGATTTTGGACCTCTAGCCTCCAGAACTGTAAGACAAATTTCTGTTGTTGAAGCCTGCATGCTGTGGTACTTTGTTACAGGTGACCTAGAAAACAGACATTGTTTTATTTAAAATTGCAGCCACCCCACTGGTACTGCTGATCCCCTTTATCCTATTTTCATTTTTGCAATAGTACTCATTACCTCTCTATCAAGCATTCAATCATCTGTCTTCCCTTGCCAAAATAAATGCTTCACAAAGGATCCTAGTGTTTTGTTTTTTTTTTAAAGATTTATTTATTTTAGAGCAGGGGAGAGAGGCAGAGGGAGAGAGAGATAGTCTTAAGCAGACTCCCTGCAGAATGTGGAGCCCGATACAGGGCTAGATCTCACCACCCTGAGATGACCTGAGCTGAAATCAAGGGTTGGACACTTAGCCGACTTAGCCACCCAGGTGCCTCAAGGATCCTAGTTAGTTTGTTTGTTTTAAAGATCTATTTATTTATTTTAGAGCATTAGCGGGAAAGGGAATCTCAAGTGGACTCCACGTTGGGCATGGAGCCTGACCCAGGGCTCAATCTCACGACCCTCAGATCATGACCTGAGCTGAAATCATAAGTTGGATGCTCAACCGACCACCACCCAGGCGTCCCCCAAGGATCCTAGTTTTAATTACTGATGTATCCCCTGTACCTAATGCAGTGGCTAGCTCATAGTAGGCATTCAATAAATATTTGTGGAATGAATTGGAGAACTCAACATTCATTCACTGAATCTAGAAGGGGAATGCCATAAACTTATGGCCAACCAATACCTAAACGTACGTAGTTCTTCCAGCAAAGAGGAAGGAGAGAGGATAGTTATTGGATAGTGAAGCAACCGTGTGTACCATATGAAGACAACACCCTAATAGTTCTATCATAATTTATTATAAAGGGTTCTACATGAAATGTGGTAATTGAAGCTTAAAATGTGCATGCAAAACCAAAGGAATAAAAATAACAGACCATTTTATTTATTTATTTATTTTAAAGATTTTATTTATTTGACAGGCACAGCGAGAGAGAGGGAACACAAGCAGGGGGAGTGGGAGAGGGAGAAGCAGGCTTCCCGCGGAGCAGGGAGCCCGATGCGGGGTTCGATCCCAGGACCCTGGGACCATGACCTGAGCCGAAGGCAGACGCTTAACGACTGAGCCACCCAGGCGCCCCAATAACAGACCAATTTAAAAAGGCTTTGACCTGCTTTTCAAGGTTTACTCTAATATAATAACAAGACTGGTACTGGCATAGTGTTGACCAGGAGTCAGCAAACAATGGACATAGGCCAAATCTGGCTTTCTGTCTACATTTGTAATTAAAGTTTTACTGGAACGTAACCATGCTCATTCATGTATGTATTAATCCGAGGCTGCTTTTGTGATACAATGGCAAGGTTCAGTAATTGTGGTGCACAAAACCTAAAATATTTACTAATTTATTGTAAAAGGATGAATTATCTCCCTCCCCCAAGTTCCTATGTTGAATTCCTAATCCCCAGTAACTCAGAATGTTGACTGTTTGGGGGTCTTTCAAATTTAAACTTTTTTTTTTAAAGATTTTTATTTATTTATTTGACAGAGAGAGACACAGCGAGAGAGGGAACACAAGCAGGGGGAGTAGGAGAGGGAGAAGCAGGCTCCCCGCAGAGCAGGGAGCCCGATGCGGGACTCGATCCCAGGATCCTGGGATCATGACCTGAGCTGAAGGCAGTCGCTTAACCAACTGAGCCACCCGGGCGCCCCTCAAATTTAAACATTTTAAGTTAAAATAATGATATTAGGGTGGGCACTAATCCAATCTGACTGGTGTCCTTATAAGAGGTTAGGACACAGACACACACAGAGGGACAACCATGTGGGAACACAGGGAGATGACGAAAGGCATTAGAAGAAACCAACTCTGTTGACACCTTGATCTCTGACTTCTGCCCTCCAGAACTGTCAGAAAATAAATTTGTTGTTTAAGCCACCCAGTCTATGGTACTTTATCATGGCAGCCCCTAGCACAGTAATACACTGGACTTTTACCAAAAAAAGTTTGCAGACCCTCATTGTTGGCAAGTATCAGTGGAATGAAATAAAAAGACTAGAGACAGACTCACATACACATGGTAGGCAAAATAATGGCTCCAGAAAGATGTCTATATCCTAATCCTAGAATCTCTGAATATGTTACATGACAAAGGAGAATGAAGTTTGCTAACCCTGCATTATCCAAATGTGCCCAGTGTAATCCATACATTCTTAAAAGTGGAAGAGGGAGACAGTGGAGGCCAGAATGATGTGAACAGTACTCAACTCTGTTGCTGGTTTTGAATGCGGAGGAAATGGGCCATGATCCAAGAAATGCACGTGGCCTCTAAAATCTGGAAAAGGCAAGGGAAAGGATCCTTTCCCAAGAGCCTCCAGAAATGAATGGATCCCTGCCAACACTTTGATTTAGCCTAGTAAGACTTGTGTGGAACTTTTGACCTACAGGACTTTAAGATACATTTATATTGTTTTAAGCCACCAAGTTTGTTAACTTGTTGCAGAAGCATAAAAAATTAATAGAATATGAGAAACTAGTATATGATTGAAATTATTTAACAAATCAGTGGGCAAAGGATGCTAACTACATTTCAGTGTAAAACTTTTAGAGCCTTTCCACATTTAATATTTATCTAGGATTTATTTCACTTTATGATGTCCTTGATAGAGCAGTAAAAGTATTTATTAAATCAACTCGAGGGCGCCTGGGTGGCTCAGTTGGTTAAGCGACTGCCTTCGGCTCAGGTCATGATCCTGGAGTCCCTGGATCAAGTCCTGCATCGGGCTCCCTGCTCGGCAGGGAGCCTGCTTCTGCCTCTGACCCTCCCCCCTCTCATGTGCTCTCTCTCTCTCATTCTCTCTGTCTCAAAAAAAAAAAAAAAAAATCAACTCGAGTACATATCTTTTTAATACCTGTTCAACAAATATTCTGTGCTGCATACTGAAGTTCCATAGTTATCATTAAAAAGCACTTGTGTGATTGTTTGATTTGGGAGCGTAACCTTGCTAAAAAAGGACTGAAGACAAGGCACTCTTAGGGATTTTCTCAAAAATTTTCTCAAAAATCAACCAAGTGAGCTTGTAACTTCAAGGGAAACAAATGACAGTATTTATTAATTGCCAACATAAAATTCGAGTTTTCTAGGTGTGGAGCCTAAGGCAGGGCTTTAAATCATGGCCCTGCGATGAAAACCTGAATTGAGTTCAAAAGCCCACCGGACTGAAGCATTCAGGCATGCCCCATAATTAGAGTTTTCAAATGAATAGTACAACTTTGGAAAACTTGTATCTGCCGCTCTGAATTTCACAGCTTCCCAATACTTAAGATCAATGATAATATTAAATACAATTTTTCATATTGTAAAGTGAAATGTGTCAACATTTGGAAGATCTGCATAAGTCAGTGAACCAATATTTACACATGATTAATTCATGATGTTACAGAAGCATGCAGAATAAGACTATCCATTCAAAGTGCAAGATAGACAAATAGATTTTAATGTAATAGAGTAGAAGTTCACCTATCCGGTTTCAGATTGTACACTACGACTAAAGTATCCCTTATTTAGCCTGTGCTATCCAAGGATATACACAATTATCTGATAAGCATATTAAAATACCCGGTTCTTTTCCAGCTACACACCTGTGTGAGACTGGATTTTCTCTAAATACTTCCACAGAAACATTTGCAGCAGGTTGAATGCAGAGGCAAACATGAGAATCCAGCTGTTTTCTATTAAGTCAGACATTTAAAAGATTTTTCGCCTGAGAAGAGTGTCAAACAATGCCACTGCTCACTACTTAATTTTTAATTAATATTCATTAAAGTGTCATTTATGTTAACACGTTATTATGAATTTCTGAGTTTTTATAGTGTAAATCTGGACATTCCCCATTTCGCAAAAGCAGAGGACTTAGAACATTTTTTTTTTAAAGATTTTATTTATTTATTTATTTATTTATTTATTTAAGAGAGAGAGAGAGAGAAACAGCATGAGAGGGGAGAGGGTCAGAGGGAGAAGCAGGCTCCCCGCCGAGCCGGGAGCCCGATGTGGGACTCGATCCCAGGACGCCGGGACCATGACCTGAGCCAAAGGCAGTCGCTTAACCAACTGAGCCACCCAGGCGCCCAGGACTTAGAACATTTTTACCTCAGTTGATACCACTCCCGCCTGTGTGCTGTCGCTGTCCACGACTGCAATTCTCTGCGGTACTGAAAGCCCCCAGCGCGGGCGCCCACGGTCCGGACGCAGAGAACCCGAGCTTCTCCCCGCAGCACGCCCCCCGCCGGTGGCCCTCGGAGGGCGCCCGCCCCGCCCCGCCCCGCCCCGCCCCGCCCCGCCCCGCCCCGCGCCGCCCCGCCCCGCGCCGCCCCGCCCCGCCCCGCGCCGGAGGAACTCCTGCAGGGGCTTCTGGGAGTTGTAGTTCGCTCCGCCCTGGGGTCGCGTCGACGCGTTTCCTGTGCGTCCCTAACGGCCGCCATTGGCTGGGCCCGGCCGAGAGAATCCTGTTTCCAGGTGTGTGTCCGTTTCGCGTCGCGGTGGCCCGAGCTGACGGGGGCCGACCACGTCTTCCTCGAGAGCCGTGGCCGAAGCACCCGCAGCGGAGGAAGGCCAGAGCCGATGTGACTGCAGATCCGGGAGCTAGAGGCAGCCAGTCTCCCCCGAGTCCCCCGGCTGCCGGCTGAGGGGTTAGTGGAGCCCGACGCGCCCAGTCCCTTCAGCTTCAAGGCGGCAGGACGGTGGAGACTATTGTGACCTCCTCCCTCCTGCCCAGACTTGGAAGAGTGTTCTGACCCGACCGCCGTGTATTGGGAAGGAGGAGCGTGGGAGACGGGGAGCCGCGGGGCTCCGTGAGGGAAGGAGTCTCCGCAGCTGCTGGGCCCCGGACCCTCCCTCCGTGGGGGGCGGGGGGCTCGCCCCTGCGTGAGGGTGGGAGCGGCGGGGAGACCGCTTCCTGCACGTTTCTTTCCTCTCCGGCAGCCCTCGCGTCCTGCCTCCACCCGCGGGACGCACAGAACCAACCGTGGGGATGGCCACCAGGGTCCGGACAGCGGCCATCTGGGTGAGTTGCGGTTTTCCTCTCCGTTCTGAAAAGCTGTCCCTGAGCCCCGAGGTGTACACGTTGCATCTTCTGCAGGGTGGGAGTTTGTCGTGAGCTCCCGCTCCCCACTCGTCCTCCCAAGACCCTGGGACTCCTTTAGAGGGTGCTAGACCGTCCAGAAACACTTCTTGTCATCAGACTTTTAATTTACAACTTTCAGTCTCTTTTCTGCCCATTTGGTACCCTGAGCTTCGAGTTCAACAAGGGGTTACCATCTCTCGCCGTCTATTTCTAAGCTCTTTGGACCTCATTTGGGAAATTAGGTCCTCGTTTATTTCCTTACTCAACAACTTTTACTGTCTTGTGTTTGCTGGACTCTGGGGCAGGTGCTAAGAGTGCAAAGATGAGTTGTTCCTGTCCTGTTCTGTGAGAGCAGAGGTCTGGTGGGGCCGGTGAACAAGAAAACCTATCGGGACAGTGATAACTTAATAGGTACTCAGAGCAGGCTGCAGAAGTACATGGGGACACAGAGCACAGGGTCAGTTTTGGAGGTAAGGGTCCTCCAAGAAATGTTTGGATGATTAAAAAGACATTCTTAACTGAGGTTTGGAAGGTGAATGTGAATAAGGGGCTGAAGGTCAGCCTGGGAAAAGGAAGCAACATGCAAATCTGAGAGGCTTGAAATGACCTAGTCTGTTGGGGAGCTTTGATCACTTTAGGGTTGCTGAAATGTAATTTGAAGGTTTGTAGGTGGTGGTGGAATGTATGTTAAGAAATGAGGCCAGAGCCACAGGCAGACCAGATCATAGAGGGGTTTGAGGATTACCTTAAAAACTTGGATTTTATCCTCTAGGGAAGAGAGATTTATTTAAGTGATTTCCCAAAGGACTTTTGGTTGGCATAGTCTGCAGTAGGCAAGAGAAGACAAGGGTTTAAATAAACTAGTAGTTTTGAGAAAAGAGAGATGGTAAAGAGGCAGAAGCAAGTCACTGGGATGAAAGGTACAGCATAGGGAATATTCTTTTTCTTTTTTTTTTAAAGATTTTATATATTTATTTGACAGAGAGAGACACAGCGAGAGAGGGAACACAAGCAGGGGGAGAGGGAGAGGGAGAAGCAGGCTTCCCGTGGAGCAGGGAGCCCGATGCGGGGCTCGATCCCAGGACCCTGGGATCATGACCCGAGCCGAAGGCAGATGCTTAACCGACTGAGCCACCCAGGCGCCGCTGGCATAGGGAATGCTCTTAATGGTATTGTAATAATGTTGTATGGTGACAGATGGTAGCTAGGCTTGTGGTGAGCATAACATAATAGGCCACTATGTTGTACTCCTGAAACTAATGGAACATTGTATATCAACTGTACCTTAATAAGATAAATAAGTAAATAAATAAGTTAGTTAAATATGTAGAAAATATTAATTAAAGAGGGGGAGCTCCTGGGTGGCTCAGTCGTTAAGCGTCTGCCTTCAGCTCAGGTCATGATCCCAGGGTCCTGGGATCGAGCCCCACATCGGGCTCCCTGCTGGGCGGGGAGCCTGCTTCTCCCTCTCCCACTCCCCCTCTGCTTGTGTTCCCTCTCTTGCTCTCTGTCAAATAAATAAATAAAATCTTAAAAATAAAAATTAAAAAGGGTGGGGGGGGAGCAGAAGCAACTGGATTTGGTAACTAGTTGGGCATTGGTTGTGAGGGAAACAGAAGAGCCAGGGATGACTGCTGGAATTCTGCTCTGTGGGCCTAGGTTGGGAGTGGTAGTATTCCCTGAGTCAGGGAAGACTATCAGAGTTGTTTCTGGGGGGTGGGTGGAGATTTCTGTTTTATATGGATTGGAGCCACTGCTTGTTGGTGGGCAGATTAGTAAGCATGTGTCTCAAGAGAAAGATCTGGACAGGTTGCACTGATTAGGTATGGCCAAATTAGCTCAAGGAGAGTGTGTAGAATGAGAAGAGGACTGAGAATAGTGCTCAGGGAATTGACAAGGGAAGGCAGCAGAAGAGGGGCTGGAGACTGAGAGCCCAGTAGAGATGAGAGAAAAGAAGAGACTTGTGTTCCAGAGTTCAAGAAAAAGAAACCTCAAAACCGGTTGCCATGTGAGATATCCCACAGAGGTCAAGTAACATTAGATCATAAAAGTTTAAATTGGATTTAGTGATGACGGTAGTGGTGGGTGTTGCTGGTAATATTTCCAGAACAGAGTGTGAGTGTGTATGTGTGTTAGGCAGGAAAAGAAGATGGAGTGGAGTGATGGGAACAGCAGTTGGTTGCAGAAATGGAATGAGGCAGTAGGACAGTGATGGAGAATTAGGGAAGTTGTTCTGTTCCAATCTGAAGAGTTTGAGGAGAATCCATTAAGGTACTTTGGTACAAAATCACTCTAAAAATCAGTAGGTTTCCTACTTATAAATAGTTATCTGCTTAGGAAATTCAGTGAAAGAAATTATTCTATTTACAATGGCAATAAGATAGATAAAATTGCTATCAACCTAAAAAAGTGCAGAGGACTTATATAAAGGACTTATATAAAGAAAGCTTTCGGGGCGCCTGGGTGGCTCAGTCGTTAAGCGTCTGCCTTCGGCTCAGGTCATGATCCCAGAGTCCTGGGATCGAGCCCCACATCGGGCTCTCTGCTCAGCGGGGAGCCTGCTTCTCCCTCTCCCACTCCTCCTGCTTGTGTTCCCTCTCTCACTGTGTGTGTCTCTCTCTGTCAAATAAATAAATCTTAAAAAAAAAAAAAGAAAGCTTTCCAGGGGCACCGGGGTGGCTCAGTTGGTTAAGCGTGTGCCTTCAGCTCAGGTCATGATCTTGGGGTCCTGAGATCGAGCTCCACGTTGGGCTCCCTGCTCAGCAGCACATGTGCTTCTCCTTCTCCCTCTGTGATGTCTCTCACTCTCAAATAGATATATAAAAATCTTTAAAAAAAGAATAAAGAGAGTTTTCCAGCATCAGTAGTGCTAGTTGACATTTACATAGTATTTACTATGTTCTAGCCATGGGTGGTTGTGAGGGAGAACCAAAGTTCTAGCCACCTTACAAACCTTAATCCTCATAGCAGCCTCATGAGGAAGGCACTAATGTTAGCCCGTTTTGAAAGAAGAGGAAAGTGTGACAAAGAGAGGGTATGGTGTTCTACCAAAATCACATGGCACATAAATAGCAGAAGACAGAATTCAAACCCATGCAAGTCAGGCTCCTGGCTCTGAGTTCTTAACATGACCGTGTTCACCCTCTCAAGATAAAGAACATCCTAATAGACAGAAACCATACACTTTGGCTTTTGAAATGTTTGTTCATTTTTTCACTCTCCAGATATTTATTGAGCACTTACCATGTACCAGGTCCCCTTCCAGGTCCTGGGCATGTACTGTTGAAAAAGGCTGACAGAATCCATGCTCTTGGAAAGTTTGCATTCTGATGGAGGGAAGCAGATGACAAAGAATGATGAAGAAACTACTCAGATAAAAAGAAAATGTCAGAGTTGAGTTACATTTAGAATTAAAACTGGTATGTCAAAGGTTGGGTGATTAGAGAAGGCCCCACTAAGGAGGTGACGTTAAGGCAAGGTCTAACTTACAAGAGCAGGTCAGCCTTAGGCAGAGCAGGTGGCAAAATAGCAGGGTGGGAGCAGCCATTGCCAAGGTCCTGAGGTAGAAGAGGATTGGTGCTTTTGAGACAGTGGAAGGAAGGGCTACGTGGCTGGGGTTGTGGGGGAGCAGGAGGGGAACAGACACAAGGTGGCCAGAGGCCAGATCAGGCTGGGAAGCTGTAAAGAAAGGGGGCAGCGTGACGTACATAGGTTTTCCAAAGACCCTTCCAGCTGCTGAGTAAAGAATGGGTTGTCGATGGACAGGAGTAGACACAGGGAGTGGTAGAAAAGGGCTGGTCAGTTAGGTTACTGCAGTGGTGCAGACGAGAGGTAGTGGAGGTTTTTTCTAGGGCCGTAGAAATGGAGAAACTGGACAGACCGGGGGCTGTTTGAAAGTAGAGTCCTCTTTTCTGAGAACCACTGGTGCTTTTCATTTAGCCAGTTGGCGTTTTTCAGAGAGACTTACGTTCTTTAAGTAGTCCTGTATTTGTTATCATGCCAAACAAATGTTAATAATCAGTGTTTACTACGTGTGAGGTTTTGTGCTAAGTCTTGTATAGATATTAGTTAATGCCTTTAGTTAGGAGCCAGGTTATGCCACTGGTTAGTGTAGAGTCAGGATTGGAACCCAGGTGGTGTGGCCCTACTCCCATTTCCCTGGTCCGTGTACTCTACTGCCTCAGGATGTAGGTTGGGAATTTTCAGGGCTCAGATTCCAGCATCCTGGGCCCTAATCGTGGTTATTGTTGACCTGTGAGGGGTTACTTTTCAGCTCTTTGGACCCAGGATATGACAGAAGCAGGACCAGTTAAGTATGTTGCGGTGCCATGGGTAGAGTGAGTAGGTAGATGTGGCCCAGTCTCTGGAGTATGATAGAGCAGCTGGGCTTCTCTGTAAATGTAGATGACCCCATTCAGGGACGGGCTGAAAGCTGAAAGGATATAATATACAGTGTACACTAGAGGGGCCCCTGTCCCCTGACATATATGCTGGACCTGTATTCTGGGTGTCTCCTTATGGGTTCAAGGTGATACGTAGTAACTAAAAGATTGTTGGATGAGTATGAATTCGGAGCAAAAGGAGGTGAGCATCAGAAGGGACATTTCACTGAGGCCTTGTTTGTTTCCTCTGAGGATGCTGAACACTTATTGGCGGTTTTGTTTTTTCACTTGCTTTTGTTTTTGGCTACTTTCTGCCATTGACACTCCTCCCCCACCCCCCTCATATATGTTATTATAAACTCACTTCCTATGAATCTCCATTCCTAAGGTCTTGGAAAGACTTTCTGTCTCCGGGACGCCTGGGTGGCTCAGTCGTTAAGCGTCTGCCTTCGGCTCCGGTCATGATCCCAGGGTCCTGGGATCGAGCCCTGCATTGGGCTCCCTGCTCACCGGAAGCCTGCTTCTCCCTCTCCCTCTCCCCCTGCTTGTGTTCCCTCTCTCATTGTGTCTCTCTCTGTCAAATGAATAAATAAAATCTTTAAAAAAAAAAAAAAAGACTTTCTGTCTCTTCTCCTCCAATAGGAGTTGACTTATTTGTATCAGCGACCTTTGTCTCCATTGTTCTCCAGTACATGGGCAGGGCCTCTGCTCCCATGGACCACTGTCAAACACCATCACCATCAAGACCTGCTAATACTCATAGTTTGTAGTGCAGGGAGTTGGGGATTTAAAACTGAAGTGAGCTGGAGCATGGGGGAGGGAAGGGAATTCTGCTAGAAAGAGGCCTTTCTGAGAAAGCCTGGCTGGTGTCCTGAGCATACCATATTGTATGTCTGAAGCTTTCCCCAAACTGATCCTCTTGGGGAATTAAAGGTTAAAATGTGGCAATGTTCATTCATTATTACTTGTTCAAAACTAACATCCCTCACTAAACCCTTGTTTATATATTCCAGGTACTGATCTGGCACTGAGGATACACAGGCCTAGAGACAGCCCTGGCCCCAGCCTCTCGCGTCTTCCCAGAGGTTCAGAGAAGGGAATAGAGTGGTAATGCAGGCAGCCACGGGATTGGAGCTGAGGCAGAAGGAAGCCCAGGGAATGGTGTTTAACAGCGTGTGTTCCCAAAGGATCCATAGAATTAGCTGTGTGAGGGGAAGGGACAGTAAGGCTCCAGCCAGAGGGGGCTGCCAGCAGTAGGGAGAAAGGCAGTGGCAAGGATGGTCCTGGAACCCAGGGAGAGGGAGGACCCCAGTGGCCCTGCCCTTAGTTGTCAGCAGCTTGGAGAGGAGAGAGGATGTCACTTGGTGGCTAGTTTGCATTTCAGGTACCCCTCCGTGGCTGACTTTGAGCAGGCTACTCATCCTCTCCAGATAAGTTTAAAATTACATTTTCCTGATGATTGTGGAGTCACCTTTAATTTCCAGGGATTCTTTTTTGCCTTAAAGTCTATTTTATGTTCATATAGCTATTGGAGCTTCCTTTTGGTTAATTGCTTGTTTTATCTTTGTTCTTAGCTTTTGTATCTTTTTCTGTCTTTATATTTTAGATGTGTCTTTTTTAAACAGTCTTAAGTTTGTTTTTAATCAGTCTGTCAATCCTTTTATTTTAAGTGGAACACTTTGTTTATGATTGATGTAATTACTGATATGTCTGTGTTTAAATCTGCCATCTTACTGTGTGCTTTCTATTTGCTGTACTTGGTCTGGATTTTGTTTGTTTTTGTTTTTTCTTCTCTCTTGCCTTGGTATTCTTTTTTCTCTCTACAGAGGTTTGGGAATTAGACACACTGTTCATTCCTTTAACATTTAAAAAAATTTTTTTTTTTTTTTTAAGATTTTATTTATTTATTTGACAGAGACAGACACAGCGAGAGCAGGAACGTAAGCAGGGGGAGTGGGAGAGGGAGAAGCAGGCCTCCCGCAGAGCAGGGAGCCAGTGTGGGGCTCGATCCCAGAGTCCTGGGATCATGACCCGAGCCGAAGGCAGATGCTCAACGACTGAGCCACCCAGGTGCCCCAACATTTTTTAAAATTTAACGGTTGCTTTCTGGATAATTTCCTATAATTGTCTTTTTTTTTTTTTAAGATTTTATTTATTTATTTGAGAGAGAGAGAGAATGAGAGACAGAGAGCATGAGAGGGAGGAGGGTCAGAGGGAGAAGCAGACT
>NC_138381.1:81615972-81675979 GCF_054177405.1 Leptonychotes weddellii
AGCCTGCTTCTCCCTCTCCCACTCCCCCTGCTTGTGTTCCCTCTCTCGCTGTGTCTCTCTCTGTCAAATAAATAAATAAAATCTTAAAAAAAAAAAAACACACACATTTTGGTTAAAAATTTTTTCCTTTTTTTTTAGATTTATTAGAGAGAGGGGGAGTGCGTGTGCACGCAACGGGGGAGGGGCAGAGGGACAGAGAGAATCTCCAGCAGACTCCCCGCTGAGTGTGGAGCCCTGTGCATGGCTCAGTCTCACGATCCTGAGATCATGACCTGAGCTGAAATCAAGGGACGCTTAACCTGACTGAGCCACCCAGGTGCCCCATCCGTTTCATCCATTCCAATTCTTTTCCTTTTTCAGATATGCTTGCTAAGTCATTTGTCTAATTCCTGGCCAAATTATAAAGTTTGCCTTTATCTCCTTGAATATAATAAGATGTGTGCTTCATAATCAGTGGCCATTGATCCCAGTGTCTGTTGTCTTTGAGGGTTTCTTTCTGTTGTATGTTGACTTTCATTAGTTTTGTTTATGTTATCTTGTTTTTTGAAAGTTTTGTTATCTTGTACACTGGTCACTGTACTTGGAAATTCTTTGAAGCGGGGTGCCTGAGTGGCTCAGTCGGTTAAGCGACTGACTCTTGATTTTGGGTCAGGTCATGATCTCAGGGTCTTGAGATTGAGCCCCTCATGGGACTCTGCGCTGGGCAGAGTCTGGAGTCTGCTTGAGATTCTCTCTCTCCCTCTCCCTCTGCCCCTCCACCTGCTCATGTATGCACACATGCTCTCTCTTTCTCTTAAAAAAAAAAAAAAAGAAACAAATTCTTTGAAGGAAAAAGTTAAGGCATAGGATGAAGGTACCTTACTCCAGATGTGCATATAGTTTTTCTTTTTTCCCATCCGCTTTTGAGTACTGCAAAGGACAGATTTATTCTCATTTTAGGGGTTGGATGTGAGCCCCAGGCTGCAGGACTACAAGAGGCTGGCTTACAGTTTCTTCACTCTTGTCCTGAATTTATATAGGAATGGCAGGGTACGTGCTTAATTCTTTCCCATTAAGTGCCAGGGTTCACTAAGGAGTTGATGCCATAGTTACCTCCATTGGTGACAGCAATGAGTTTTTTGTTTGATTTTTTATTTTTGTTAATTTGAGTATGATTAAGAAATTCATAAATCTTAATGTGTTCAGTTAGTTTGAATCAATTGCAGCCCTTATTCTTTTAGAGGGTTACATTATCCCAGCTTTGGCCAGAGGGAGCCTCTTTAGCTTGGTCCTGAGTTCTTTTGAAATGATTCTGTTAGTCTTAGCTGGCTTCCTAGCTTCCTTGCTTTTGGACCCAACAAGATATTCTAGGTTCATTTGAGTATTTCCTGTCCCAAATCTGGAATCAACCTTTCCTCCTGGAAACCTGATACCTTTTAGTAGGTTAATGTGCCCAAAGACCACAATTGAGACCGGAATGTCATTGCTTCCAGGGTGTTTCACTACGCAGACCTAGGAATCTTTGGAAAGGAAAAAAAGTATGGTTCATATTGGTATTTCCAGTTCAAATTACAGAGTTTTCACTTTTCTAAAATTACTAATTACTCACTTTTTGGTGGAAGTAACCCAAGTGTTCACTGAAAGATGAATGGATAAACAAAACGTGTGTGTGTCTATGTGCGCTGATACAGATATGCACAAAATATGATTCAGCCTTAAAAAGAAATTCTGACAGATGCCGCAGCATGGATGAACCTTGAGGACGTTATCTTTAGTACAGTGAGCTAGTCACGAAAGGACGGATATATGATTCTACTGATACGAGTTTCTCAGAGCTGTCAAATTCATAGATAGAAAGTAGAGTGATGTCAGAGACGGGGAGGGGAGGGGAGAATGGGGGGTTGATGCTCAGAGGATGCAGTTTTAGTTTTATCTAAAAACAGAAGAAAGGCTTCTGGAGATAGAAGGTGGTTATGATGATGTAACACTGTGAATGTACTTAATTCCACAGAACTGTACATTTAAAAATGCTTAAGATAAGTTTTATGTTACGTGTATTTTACCAAAATTAAAACTTTTTTGAAAAGATGAACTTGGACTCTTACCTCACAAGGTACAAAAAAATGAACTCAAAATGGAACACAGACTTAAATGTAAGAGCTAAAGCTATAGGGGCGCCTGGGTGGCTCAGTCGTTAAGCATCTGCCTTCGGCTCAGGTCATGATCCCAGGGTCCTGGGATCGAGCCCCGCATCGGGCTCCCTGCTCGGCAAGAAGCCTGCTTCTCCCTCTCCCACTCCCCTTGCTTGTGTTCCCTCTCTCGCTGTGTTTCTCTCTCAAATAAAGAAATAAAATCTTTAAAAAAAAAAAAAAAAGAGCTAAAGCTATAACACTTCTGGAAGAAAACACATAGGAAAATATTCGTGACCTTGGGTTAGGCCAAAGTTCTTAGATATACCTCCAATACCACGGTGTCCAAAAAAAGAGAAAGTTTATATGTAGGTTCTGCTTTTGAAGTTATAAATTGGACTATTACATCAAAATAAAAACTTTTGCACTTCAAAGTCATTTCATTCAGAAAATGAAAAGACAAGTCACAGACTCTGAGATAATATTTGTAAATCACATATCTAATACAGGAATATATTCAGAATATATAAAGAACACTTATAACTCAGTATGAAGACAACCCAGTTTAAAAATGGGCAAAGGACTGGAATAGACACTTCACCAAAGAAGATCTATAGATGGCAAAGAAGCACATGAAAAGATGCTTACCATCCTTAGTCACTAGGGAAATACGTATTTCATCGTAACGAGGTACTACTCTATACCCACTGGAATGGCTTTAAGCAGAAAGACAGTGGAAGTAGAGAAATTCGGGTCTTTATAGACTGCTGGTGGGAATATAAAGTGGTACAGTCACTTTGAAAAGATTTTGCAATTTCTTTAAAAAGTGATATATAAATCTACTGTACAGTGCAGCCGTTTGACCTCTAGGAATTTATCCAACGTGAGGGAAAAGATGTTTACATAAAGACTTGTATGTGAATGTGCAGGATTGTTCTTAGTAGCTCAAAATTGGAAGTATTGATTAACTGATGAATGTGTAGCCAAATGGAATGTTCAGCAATAAAGGGGAAACTATTGGCCCATGTTATGACAAGAATAAACCTCAAAGGCATTCTACTAAGTGAAACAAGCCAGGCACAATGTAGGGTATGATTCCATTTATAGGAACCATCCAGGAAAGGCAGTTCTGTACACACAAAAGCAGGACAGTGGTTGCCTGGGAGTTGGAGATGGCTTCAAAGGAGCACGCAGAATATCTGAAGCAACATAAATGTAAACCTGGACAAAGATGATTCCCGCAAAGCCATCAATTTAATAAAAGTCATTCAAGTTAAATACTCTTTTTTTTTTTTTTTAAGACTTTATTTATTTGACAGAGAGAGAGACAGTGAGAGCAGGAACACAAGCAGGGGGAGTGGGAGAGGGAGAAGCAGGCTTCTTGCCGAGCAGGGAGCCCGATGCGGGACTCGATCCCAGGACCCTGGGATCATGACCTGAGCAGAAGGCAGACGCTTAACGACTGAGCCACCCAGGCACCCTAAATACTCTCTTTTTTAAAAAGTTTCATTGCGGCATAATTTATGTACTGTGAAATTCACTCTTAAAATGTACAATTCAGGGGCGCCTGGGTGGCTCAGATGGTTAAGCATCTGCCTTCGGTTCAGGTCATGATCCCAGGGTCCTGGGATCGAGCCCCACGTTGGGCTCCTGGCTCAGCGGGGAGCCTGCTTCTCCCTCTGCCTCTCTCCCTGCTCATGCTCTCTCTCTCTCCGTATCTCTGTGTCTCAAATGAATAAATAAAATCTTTAAAAAAAATGTACAATTCAGTCATCTTTAGTATTGAGAGTTGTACACATTTCACTGCTAATTCTAGAACATTATCATCACTCCAATAAGAAATACTGTCCCCATCTGCAGTCCCTCCCTATTCCCTCTTTCCCCTTTTCCTTGGCAACCATTAATCTACTTTGTGTTTTTATGAATTTACCAATTTCATGGAGTTATACCATATGTGGCCTTTTATATCTGGCTTCTTTTGGCATGATGTTTTTAAGGGTTACTTTGTGTTGGTTTCCTCTTAATCAGTAGTGATGCTAACGACTAGGAAGGCCTGGGGCACTTACCTGGGCCCATGTGGTGAGTAGCCAGACATTTCCCTGACTGGAGTCAAAGTGGTGGCTGGACTGGCGTTTGCGGTTCTTCCTGTGGTTGCAAGATACACCGGCAACAATACACTTCGGCAACAACAATCAGGGAACGTTGGAAAAACAAGGTTTATAACTCGCAAGTCCTGGAGGCTCGTGGTATGCCACACAGCAAGGTCATGGGGAGGGAGAGTGTGCACTCAGGCCTGGGGTTCTGCCTTTATTGGGGTTGAGGGTGGAGTGCCTTGTGTTTTGCAGGTTCACTCTTTATTGGTGAATTTAAAATATAAGGGTGGGAATTAGAGCACAGAAAGGCAAAACCAGGGTCACTCAAGGAGCAGTTATCTAGGTCATCTAGTGCTTTCCAAAAGGGGGACTTTATTGGGAGGGGCAGCCTGGTTCTTTGCCTGTTTGTGTAGCTGGCAATGTGTTGGTCCAAGATGAATGTCTTCAAAATGGATGCCTTGACAATGAAAAGCTTGCTGTCAGGCACTTAAATTACAGTCAAAAAAGCTAATTGTTGGGCACTTATACTACAAAAGTTTATCCATGTGGTAGCATTTATCAGTAGTTAATTCCTTTGTATGGCTGAATAACCTTTTATGGATAGACCACATTTTGTTTATCCATTCATCCATTGATGGACATTTGGGTTGTTTCCAGTAAATGCTGTTATGAACATTTGTGTACAAGTGTTTAACTTACTGTTGCAACTTTTTTGTCATGTGCTAGATACCTTGTTTTTCTTTAATGAAGTTTTTCATTTTAATTCCAGTGTAGTTAACATGCAATGTTGTATTAGTTTCGGGCATGTAGTGTAGTGATTCAACACTTGCACACATTACTCCGTGCTCCTCGCGGTAAGTGTACGCTTAGTCCCCTGGACCTGGTTCACTTCTCCCCTCTGCTCACCATGTGTTCTCTATAGTTAAGAGTCTCTTTCTTGGCCTATCTCTTTTTTTTCTTCCTTTGTTTGTTTTGTTTCTTAAATTCCACATATGAGAGAAATCATATGGTATTTGTCTTTCTCTGACTGGCTTATTTCACTTAGTGTAATACTCTCGAGTTCTATCCATGTCATTGCAAATGGCAAGATTTCATTCTTTTTAATGGCTGATTAATATTCCTGTCTGTGTGTGTGTGTGTGTGTGTACACACCACATTTTCTTTATCCATTCATCCATTGATGGACACTGGGGCTGTTTCCATACTTTGACTATTGTGGATAATGCTGCTATAAACTTAGGGGTGCATGTATTCTTTCAAATTAATGTTTTTGTATTCTTTGGGTAGATACCTAGTAGTGTAATTACCGCATCATAGGGTAATTCTATTTTTCATTTTTGAGGAACCTCCATACTGTTTTCCAGAGTGGATGCAGCAGTTTGTATTCCCACCAACAGTGCATGAGCGTTCCCCTTTCTCCACATCCTCCAAGCACCTTTTGTTTCTTGTGTTGATTTTAGCCATTGTGACAGGTGTGAGGTGGTACCTCATTGTAGTTTTGATTTTCATTTCCCTGCTGATGAGCACTGTTGAACATGTTTTCATGTGTCTGTTGGCCATCCACATGTCTTCTTTGGAAAAATGTCTGTTCATGTCTTCTGCCCATTTTTTAATTGAATTATTTGTTTTTTGGGTGTTGAGTTGTATCAGTTCTTTTGGGTACTAACTCTTTACTGGATATATCATTTGCAAATATCTTGTCCCATTCCATAGGTTGTCTTTTATTTTGGTGATTGTTTCCTTCGCTGTGCAGAAGCTTTTTATTTTGATGAAGTCCCAGTAGTTTATTTTTGCTTTTGTTTTCCTTGCTTTGAGAGACATATTAGAAAAATGTTGCTATGGCAGATGTTAGAGAAATTACTGCCTGTGTTCTCTTCTAGAATTTTTATGATTTCAGGTCTCACATTTAGGTCTTTCATCCATTTTGAGTTTATTTTTGTGTATGGTGTAAGAAAGTGGTCCAGTTTCATTCTTTTGCATGTTGCTGTCCAGTTTTCCCAACAGCATTTGTTGAAGAGAGTGTCTTTTTCCCATTGCATATTCTTGCCTCTTTTGTCAAAGATTAATTGACCATATAATCTTGTTTTTTGGGGGCGGCTTTCTGACTTTTCTGTTGATGTATATGTCTGTACCACACCATTTGGGCCAGTACCACACCATTTTGATTACTACAGCTTTGTAGTATAACTTGAAATCTGGAATTGTGATACTTCCTGCTTTGTTTTTCTTTTTCAAGACTGTTTGGCTATTTGGAGTCTTTTGTAGTTCCATAGAAATTGTAGGATTATTTGTTCTAGGTCTGTGAAAAATGCTGTTGGTATGTTGATTGGGATTGCATTAAATCTGTAGATTGTTTTGGGTAGTATGGACATTTTAACACCATTTGTTCTTCCAATCCATGAGAATGGAATACTTTTTCATTTGTGTCATCTTCAATTTCTTTCATCAGTGTTTTATAGCTTACAGAGTACAAGTCTTTCACCTTCTTTGTTAAGTTTATTCCTAGGTATTACTATTTTTGGTACAATTGTAAATGGGATTGTTTTCTTAATATCTCTTTCTGCTGCTTTATTATTAGTGTGTAGAAATGCAACGGATTTCTGTACATTGATTTTGTATCCTGCAACCTTAACTGAATTCATTTATCAGTTCTAGTAGTTTTTTTTTTTTTAAAGATTTTATTTATTTATTTATTTGACAGAGAGAGATACAGCGAGAGAGTGAACACAAGCAGGGGGAGTGGGAGAGGGAGAAGCAGGCTTCCCGCTGAGCAGGGAGCCCAATGCGGGGCTCGATCCCAGGACCCTGGGATCATGACCTGAGCTGAAGGCAGATGCTTAACGACTGAGCCACCCAAGCACCCCAGTTCTAGTAGTTTTTTGGTGGAGTCTTTAGGATTTTCTATATATTGTATCATGTCATCTGCAAATAGTGAAAGTTTTACATTTTTCTTACCAATCTGGATGCCTTTTATTCCTTTTTCTTGCCTGATTGCTGTGGGTAGGACTTTGAGTACTTTGTTGAATAAAAGTGGTGAGGGTGGACATCCTTGTCTTGTTGCTGATCTTAGGGGGAAAGCTTTCAGTTTTTCACCATTGAGTATGATATTAGCTTTGGGTTTTTCATATATGGCTTTATTATGTTGAGGTATGTTCCCTCTAAACCTACTTTGTGGATGGTTTTTTATTATGAATGTATGTTATACTCTGTGAAATGCTTTTTCTGAATCTATGGAAATATCGTGTGGTTTTTATTCTTTCTGTTGTTGATGTGATCTATCATGTTGATTGATGATTGCTTTGTGAATATTGAACCACCCTTGCAACCCAGGAATAAATCCCACTTGATCCTAGTGAATGATTTTTTTAACATGTTGTTGGATTTGATTTGCTGGTAATTTTTTGAGGATTTTTACATCTGTGTTCATCAGAAATACTGACCTGTAGTTCTTGTTTTTTGTAGTGTCTTTATTTGGTTTTGGTATCAGGGTAATGCAGACCTCATAGAATGAATTTGGAAGTTTTCCTTCTTCGATTTTTTGGAATAGTTTGAGAAGAATAGATATTAACTCTTCTTTAAATGTTTGGTAGAACTTACCTATGAAGCTGTCTGGTCCTGGACTTCTGTTTGTTGGGAGTTTTTTGATTACTCATTCAATGTCATCACTGGTAATCAATCTGTTCAAATTCTCTAATTTCTTCCTGATTCAGTTTTAGGAGGTTATAGGTCTCTAGGATTTTATCCATTTCTTCTAGGTTGTCCAGTTTGTTGGCATATAATGTTTCATAATATTCTCTTATAATCCTTTGTATTTCTGTGGTATTAGTTATTCTCCTTTCTTTTCTAATTTTATTTGAGTCTTCTCTCTCTGTGTGTCTCTTGATGAGTCTAGCTAAAAGCTTATCAATTTTGTTGATCTTTTCAAAGAACCAGCTCCTGGTTTCATTGATCTGTTCTATTGTTTGTTTTAGTTTCTGTTTCATTTATTTTAGCTATAATCTTTATTATTTCCTTCCTTCTACTGGTTTTGGGTTTTGTTTGTTCTTTTTCTAGTTCCTTTAGATTTATGATTGGTTGTTTGAGATTTTTCTTGTTTCTTGAAGTGGGCCTGTATTGTTTTGAACTTCCCTCTTAAAACATCCCAGAGATTTTGGACTGTTGTGTTTTCATTTTCATTTTTCTCCATGTATTTTCTTGATTTTCTCTTTGGTTTCTTGGATGACATATTCATTGTTTGGTAGTATGTTGTTTAACCTCCATATGTTTGTGTGTTTTCCAGATTTTTTTTCTTGTGGTTGATTTTTTAGTTTCATAGCATTGTGGTCAGAAAAGATGCATGGCATGACTTCAGTCTTTTTGAATTTGTTGAGATTTGTTTTATGGCCTAATATGTGATCTGTTCTGGACAATGTTCCATGTATATTCGAAAAGAATGTATATTCTGCTGTTTTATGATAGAATGTTATGAATATATCTGTTAAATCCAGATATCTTGGTTCTTAATAATAGTAATATAACTGTCATATCCTACAGTGTACATAAAATGGTTTTAAAATTATAATTTGTTTTCACTTACAAGGATACCGAATGAAGTTCAGTATGTCTTTGTACCTCATTTTATCTAAAGATCAGT
Source organism: Leptonychotes weddellii (assembly GCF_054177405.1). NCBI lineage: Eukaryota > Metazoa > Chordata > Mammalia > Carnivora > Phocidae > Leptonychotes > Leptonychotes weddellii. The sequence continues at coordinate 81,624,807 of NC_138381.1, forward strand.
TAGAAAAATTATTCTCTTGTAGTTTTGTTTCCAATTTGATAAACATATATATTTGCTGACACTTATTTGCAACCTTAGGGATTGCCCTCCCTCTTTTTGATTATGTAAGATATTTATACATGATTCAAAAGTAGAAACTGACTTGCTTCCATCCCTTCTGCCCTGTCCTTTCCCTCCTGCAGAAGTCACCATTTTTACTGTTCCTAGTTCATCTTCTCAGTGATTCTTTTGGAGATGGAAACAAACTCATACCTAAGTGCTAAGCCTTGTCAGGAAGCCGTTTTTTCTGCCTCTAGCCCTGTGCTTCCTAGAGTTCAACATGCCTTGTCTTCTAATGTATTTCTCTCACATTTACATATTTTGTTGTTAATTTCTGGAATAAGAGCTGAATGCTTCCCTCTTACTGTCTAGTAGCCTTTCACCCTTCTCTGTCCTTTCCCTCTAGTTGTCTGGATCTCTCCTCTATTCTTCCCTCCTCCCCTCTTTCCTCCTTTCCCCTCCCCTCCCCTCCCCTCCCCTCCTCTGTCTCTATCTCTCTCTCATTCCTCTCACTACCTTAATCTTCTGTGTTGAGCAATTTGGGCACTATCTTTAGCACTTTTCCCTCAGAGAAAAGATCTATGTGTCTGGAAAGGACTTTTTCCAGTTATTTTTCAAATTCCCATGTTCTTAGGTAGCCACAGTGCTGTCAGGTCACTTAGTGACTTTGGGATTGTTCTCCCATTGGGGGCACACATTATTGGTGACTTTGGGGATCTGCAGTGTGTGGCCTGTCAGAATCTTCCCTCATTGCTCACTCTTCTCTCCTGGGATCTGTCCTCTGCTCTTGGGTCACCTCTGCATATATCTTGATGTTTGTAAAGAGACCCTGTCACCTAGACTGTGTTGGTTTGGTGTTGATGTCTGTGGGCTGTTTCTTGTACCATTGTGATTGTTCTCATTTGCATTCATTGGGAGTTCTTGGAAGGTTAAAAAACTGCACTGCTACCTGATGCCACCCTACTCCCAGTGTTCACCACAGCAAAAAGTAAGACTCTGTGAGAGAGAGTAAGTGAATTGTTGATGGACATCTAAATAGTGAGGGAAGAAATTCTAACTCATTCTGGCTCATTTGAAATCTACGGCTTGTATATGCCCAGCCTAAGAGTTGTTGCTCTCTAGCATCTGGCATTGTGTTATTTAAATGACTGCCTGAAGTTGTTCAACTCAGGGTGGCTGCTGCAACTTCAGGGCTCCTGGGTGCCTGTGCAGAGTGTGGGGAGGGGACTCTCATCATTGTGCTGGGTTCTGCCCCACAGCGACACTGAACACAGCATGCAGAACATCCAGCCTGGTCTCCCGTGAGTGTGTTCACCAGCAGAAGAGATGAGGTTGGGGCCTAGCGGAATGCTGGTCATTAAAGCGAATTTGCTCTTGTGTCCACAGGTTCCACCTCTCCAGGAACAAGAGAATTCATGCAACAGAGCCAGAGAGCTGCAAGGTCAGGAATCCATCCTGGGTCAAGGGACTCCTGACCACAGACTTCTCCCTGGAGGACCCTGGCAAAGACACAAGAATCACAGGACAGAGCAGGTTCTAGAGTGGCTGTTTATTTCTCAGGAGCAGCCAAAACCCACCCAGTCTCGGGTGAGTTGTTTGCTTATTTATTCCTGCTTCTTTTCTTCAGTACTTCTCTCTCTCTCTCTCTTTTTTTTTTTTTTTTTGGTGGGGAGAGGGATGGAGATCCTTAGGGTTAAGTTAATCACTTTTCAGTTCATAGTCTGTTTATCATCAGTGGTTTGTGTAAGGTCCCTGTCTATCTTTATTACATATTTTTTGATTTCCCCATACTCAATTTCAGTCTCCTTCCCCACCCCCCCAAAATTACTTTGTTCTTTATGGATTTCTTTTGTTTATATGTGTTCACAAAATATGTATTGTTATTGCTGTGTCTGTATTTTTAATTTATGTTAATGGTGTGGCACATGTATCTTTTTTTTTAAGATTTTATATATTTATTTGTCAGAGATAGAGAGAGCACGAGCAGGGGGAGCAACAGAGGGAGAAGCAGACTCCCTGCTGAGCAGGGAACCCAATGCAGGGCTTGATCCCAGGACTGACCTGAGCCAAAGGCAGACACTTAACCAACTGAGCCACCCAGGTGTGGCACATGTATCTTGCTATATTGTTTATATTTTTCAGTAAGCACTTTGTTTCATTAAACACTGGTGCTCTTATATTTACCAGCTCATGCTAGGAGAGCAGTGTTTGAATGTTTCACTTACTTCACATTCTTGGCCAACAATTTCTATTGTTAGTCTTTTGAATTTGAGCCACTCTGGTGGTGGTATGGTGGTGTCTCTTCACGGGTTTAATTTGCATTTCCTGCTGGCTAAAGAGAATGAGTACCTTTTGTCATGTTTATTTGACATTTTGTTACCTTTGGTTTTTCTGTCTTTTTTCTTACTGGTTTAAATGAATTTTTTTATGTTCTGGAAGCTTGTTAGAAATGCAGAATATCATGTCCCACCTCAATCCTGTTATAATTGACTCTTCATTTTAACAAGATTCAGTGATTCATGCACGTGAAAGTTTAAAACTATCTTGATACCAAATCCATATTCAAATTTTACCTGGGGTGCTTCTTCTGCCTCCAATATTGTGTTATAAAAATTTTCAAACAGAGGGCAAAGTTGAAAGGATTTTAGCAAACCTCTGTGTACCCATCACCCAGAATTTACCATTAACATTTTACTATACTTGCTTTATCACATTATCTGTCCGTGTCTCTCTCTCTATGCATCCATTAACCCGTCTTATTTTTGGTGCATTTCTTAAGATATTTCAGATATCATCATGCCTCCTCTAAATATTTCAGCATGAGTAGCATTAACTCTTGTTCAATATTTTTTTCCTTCCCTTTTCATTCTGTTAATGCTGTCTTTTGATGAACAGATAATTGATTTTAACTTATTCTGATTCGTAAATTTTATTGCTTGTGCTTTTTTGTGTCCAATTTAAGTACTTTTTTCTTATCTGAAGCTCATGAAGACATTTTTCTTTGTTATTATTTTACCTTTCACATTTAGATTTATAATATATCTAGAATGAATTTTTATGTTTGGTGTGGGTGGGAGTCAAAGATTTATTTTTTTCACAGAGCTGTCCAATTGTCCCAGTCCCAGTGAAGTGATTGATTCCAACCCCTGGCTCTGCAATGCCACCTTTGTCATGTGTCAGGTGTCCATAAGTATGGTTTGGTTTCCTAACTCTTCATTCTGTCCCATTGGTGTCATGAGCACGCTATGAAGGTGCACAAGGGTTGTGTCACCTTTATTCAGTTATAAAACAAGGCTAACATAATTGTGTAGCAGGTTCAGGATTTCACACTCAATGACATCTCATTTAACAGAGCAAAGCATAGTACAGAGTCACACAACAAACAAGATACAGCAAGGGGTAAGAAGTGAACGAACCAAACGCAAAGTGTGTGTGTGAGTGCACAGTTGAGATGAGGACCCGGTCCAGTCCAGGTCACTCTTGCCACATGCTCCTGACTGTGTTCAAGCTGTGGAGAATCTGTTCTGCTCAGAGATCAGTTGGGCAGAGCCTGCGGCAGCAGCAATTCCCTTTCTGATACACTCAGACACAAATGGGACAGTGTGCTGCAAAATCTTCCCTTGTTAAAGGAGTTCAATCAGGGGCGCCTGGGGGGCTCAGCGGGTTAAGTGTCCGACTCTTGGGTTTGGCTCAGGTCAGGATCTCAGGGTCGTGGGATCGAGCCCTGCATCAGGCTCCATATTCAGCGGGGAGTCTGCTTAAGATTCTCTCTCCCTCCCTCTGTCTCCCCCTACCCCACCCTGTGTTCTCTCTCTCTCTCTCAATATATGAATCTTTAAAGGAGTTTAATCAGTCTTGGACCTCTGCTGGCCTCTTCTTCTGCTGGTTTTCAGTTCTGGTTGCTGGTTTCCATGATACCTGGTCTTAACAGCAACACCCTTGGCTGCTTGCATTACCATTTGATACGAGTGAGTCCATCTTGCTCTCTACACTTGGTCCACTTTTCTGTTCTTGGGCCAGTATCACACTATATTTATAGTAAGTCTTGATATTCAGATGCTTCCAGTTTTTGGTGATTACAAATGCTGTCAACATTCATCTATGGGTTTTTGTGTAGACATGAGTTTTCCCATCAGTTGGATAAATATCTAGGAGCATGATTGCTGGATTGTATGGTAACAATGTATTTATCTTTGTAAAAAACTGTCTTCCAAATTGGCTGTGCAATTTTGCACTCTTACCAGCAGTGAATGAGAGTTCCTGTTGCTCCTCGTCCTGGCCATTGCTTGGTATTGTCAGGTTTGTAAAAATTTTGCCATACTAATACATGTGAAGTGGTATTTCATTGTGGTTTTTTTTTTTTTAAAGATTTTATTTATTCATTTGTGAGAGAGACAGAGAGAGAACAAGCAGGGGGAGAGGCAGAGGGAGAGGGAGAAGCAGACTCCCTGCTGAGCAAGGAGCCCGATGCGGGACTCGATCCCAGGACCCTGGGATCATGACCTGAGCCGAAGGCAGACGCTTAACCATCTGAGCCACCCAGGCGCCCTCATTGTGGTTTTAAATTGCATTTCCCTATAGCTAGTATTATTGAGTATCTTTTATGTTTTGCTCTCTGAATATCTTTGGCAAAGTATCTGTTCTGTGTCTGATCGTTTCCCCAATTTTTAATTGGGTTGTTTTCTTGCCATTGATTTTTAGGAGTTCTTTACATATTCGAGATTCAAGTCCTTCATCAGAAAAGTGATGTGTGAATGTTTTCTCCCAGTCTCTGGCTTGTCTTTTCATTTTTGTAACACTGACTGATAAATTCCATTTTCTCAATTTTATTTTTTTAGAATGGATTGAGTTTTAGATGTCATATCTAAAATCTCATTGCTTGGGTACCTGGCTGGCTCTGGGTCATGAATTCAAACCCCACCCTGGACCTGAAGCCTACTGAATAAAATGAACAAATAAAAATAAAATCTCATTGCCCAAACCAAAGTACAGAAATTTTCTCTTTTATTTTTCTAGACTTTTATAGTTTTAGCTTTTACATTTAAGTCTATGATCCATTTTTAGTTAAATTTTGTAGAGGGTTGGGTTATGTGTTGAGGTTTTTTTTTTTTTAATTTTTTTTTAAAGATTTTATTTATTTGACAGAGAGAGAGCGAGCACAAGTAGGGGGAGTGGCAGGCAGAGGGAGAAGGAGAAGCAGGCTCCCCGCTGAGCAAGGACCCTGAGATCATGACCTGAGCCAAAGGCAGACGCTTAACCAACTGAGCCACCCAGGCGCCCTTGAGGTTTATTTTTTATGTCTATGGATGTGCAAGTGTTCCTGCACCATTTGTTGAAAAGATTTTCCTTTCTACATTGAATTGCCTTTATGTCTTTGTTTAAAAAAAAAAAAAATCAGGAGACAATGTTTGTATGGGTCTATTTCTAGGCTTTGTTTTCTGTTTCATTCATCTTGTGTCTGATCTTTCACCAGCATTGCACTGTCTTGATTTTATAGGAAGTCTTAAAATGGGCTACTGGGAACACTTCACCTTTGTTCTTCAGAATTGTTTTGGCTATTTTTTTTCTCTGCCTTTCCATATTAATTATGGAAGAGCTTGTGGGTAGCTATAAAAAAACTTTGCTAAGATTTTAGAGTAAGTTTTTATATATGATGTTAGGTAAGGATCCAACTTCATTCTTTTTGTGGATATCGAGTTTTCCTAGCAGCATTTGAGACAATCTTCCTTTCCCCATCATGTGGTATTGACACCATTGTCAAAAATCATTTGACCATATATGCAAGGGTTTATTTATGGACTCTCTGTTCTATTCCATTGATCTGTATGTTAATCTTTGTGCCAATACTACTTTGCTGTAATTACTGTAGCTCTGTACTAAGTGTTGAAATAAGGAAATGTGAGTCCTTCAGCTTTGTTCTTTTTCTATATTGTTTTGGTTATTCAGGGTCCCTTGGGATTCCATATGAATTTTAGGATGAGCTTTTCTGTTTCTGCAAAAAAAGTGTCAGTGGGATTTTGACAGGGATTATATTGAATATGTAAATCACTGAGTAGTATTGGCATCTTAATGATAAGCCTTCCAATCCATGAACATATAATATGTTTCCATTTATTTATGTCTTTTTAAGTTTCTTTCAGCAAAGTTTTCTGGTTTTCATTCTATAACTCATTTACCTCCTTGGATAAGCATTTATTCTGTTTGATGCTATTATAAATGGAATTGTTTTCATAGTTTGCTTTTCAGATTAATCATTTTTCATGTATAGAAATGCAACTGATTTTTGACATTGTATGCTGCTACTTTGCTGAATTCATTTGTGTGTGTGTATGTGTAATCTTTAAAGTTTTCTACATAGAGGATCATATCATCTGTGAACAGAGATAATTTTACTTCTTCCTTTCCAATTTGAAAGACTTATTTCTTTTCCTTGCCAAATGGCTCTGGCTAGAACTTTCAATACTGTGTTGAATAGAAGTGGTGAAAGCAGGCATTCTTGCCGTGTTCTTTATCTTAGAGGAAAAGCTTTCAGTCTTTGACCATTGAGAATGATATTTGACTTTTGTTTGTTGGGAGTTTTTTGATTACTAATTCAATGTCATCACTGGTAATCAGTCTGTTCAAATTTTCTATTTCTTCCTGATTCAATTTTGGGAGATTATATGTCTCTAGGAATTTATCCATTTCTTCTAGGTTATCCAATTTGTTGGCATATAATCTTTCATAATATTCTCTTAAAATCCTTTGTATTTCTGTGGTGTTGGTTATTATTTTTCCTCTTTCTTTTCTGATTTTATTTGAGTTCTCTCTCTCTTTTAAGATTTTTTTTTTTTTTTAATTTGAGAGAGAGAGAATGAGAGAGAGCAAGCACATGAGAGGGGGGAGGGTCAGAGGGAGAAGCAGACTCCCTGCCGAGCAGGGAGCCCGATGCGGGACTCGATCCAGGGACTCCAGGATCATGACCTGAGCCGAAGGCAGTCACTTAACCAACTGAGCCACCCAGGCGCCCCATGAGTTCTCTCTCTCTTTTAGTTTCTGTTTCATTTATTTCTGCTCTAATCTATATTATTTTCTTCCTTCTACTGGTTTTGGATTTTGTTTGTTCTTCTTTTTCTAGTTCTGTTCTGTGTAAGTTTTGGTGGTTTATTTGAGATTTTTCTTGCTTCTTGAGGGCCTGTATTGCTATAAACTTCCCTCTTAGAACAGCGTTGGTACACCCCAAAGATTTTGGACCATTGTGTTTTTATTTTTGTTTTTCTCCATGTATTTTTTTCTCCATGTATTTGTGTTATTTCCAGATTTTTTCTTGTGGTTGATTTTTAGTTTCATAGCATTATGGTCAGAAAAGATGCTTGATAGGGGCACCTGGGTGGCTCAGTCATTTTAGCGTCCAACTCTTGATTTTGGCTCAGGTCGTGATCTCAGAGTCATGAGATTGAGCTCTGCATCAGACTCCGCGTACTGGGTGTGGAGCGTGTTTAAGATTCTCTCTCTTCCTCTGCCCCTCCCTGTTCATGCACTGTCTTGTGCTCTTTCTCTCAAAAAAAAAAGAAAGAAAAGATGCATGGTATGACTTTGATCTTTTTGAATTTGTTGAGATTTGTTTTGTGGCCTAATATGTGATCTATCATGGAGAATGTTCCATGTATATTTGAAAAGAATGTGTATTCTGCTATTTTATGATGGAAGGTTCTGAATGTATCTGTTAGATCCATGTGGTCCAATGTGTCATTCAGAGCCATTGTTTCTTTGTTGATTTTTCTGTTGGATAATCTGTTGATATAAGTAGGGTGTTAAAGTCCCTTACTATTATTGTATTACTATTGATGACTTCCTTGTGTTTGTTATTAGCTGCCTTATGTATTTCAGTGCTGCTCTGCTGTATGCATAAATATTTACAATTGTTATATCTTCTTGTTGGGTTGTTCCCTTTATGGTTATATACGGTCCTTCTTTTTCTCTTATTTTGTTTTATCTTTGTTTTAAAATCTATTTTGTCTGATATAGGTATTGTTACCCTGGCCTTTTCACATCCATTTGCATGAGAAATGCTTTTCCATCCCTTCACTTTCAATCTGTGTCTTTAGGTCAAAAATGAGCATATAGATGGGTCTTGCTTTTTTATCCATTCCGTCACCCTATGTCTTTTTATTCAAATGTTTAGTCTGTTTACACTGAAAGTAATTATTGATAGGCTTGTACTTATCATCATTTGTTACTTATTTTATGGTTGTTTTGTAGTTCCTTTCTTCTCTTGCTCTCTTCTCTCATGGTTTATTGGCTTTCTTTAGTGATATACTTGGATTCCTTTCTCTTTATTTTTTTTTGTATTAGTGGTTTTTGATTTGTGGTTACCATTAGGTTTGAGTATAACATCTTATGCATATGGCAGTCTGTATTAAGTTGATGGTTGCTTAAGTTTGAACCCATTCTTCCCTCCCCGCTGTCCACACATTTTAGGTATGTGGTGTCATACTTCTTTTTTTTTAATCAATTTTTTTTTTTAAGATTTTATTTATTTATTTGAGAGAGAGAGAATGAGAGACAGAGAGCATGAGAGGGAGGAGGATCAGAGGGAGAAGCAGACTCCCTGCCGAGCAGGGAGCCCGATGCGGGACTCGATCCAGGGACTCCAGGATCATGACCTGAGCCGAAGGCAGTCGCTTAACCAACTGAGCCACCCAGGCGCCCGTGGTGTCATACTTTACATCCTTTTATTTTATGAGTCTCTTGACTGATTTTTATAGAGATACTTATTTTTACTGCTTTTGTGCTTCCTACTTTTCTTACTCCTACTTAGGTCTTTCTTTTCCACTCAGAGTGTCCCCTTTAATATTTCTTGTAGGGCTGGTTTAGTGGTCATGAATTCCTTTGTTTGGAAAACTCTATCTTTCCTTTTCTGAATGATAGCCTTGCTGGATAGAGTAGTCTTGGCTGCTGGTTTTTTTCTTTTAGCTCTTTGAATATATCATGGCACTCTCTTCTGGTCTGCAAAGTTTCTGCTGAAAAATCAGCACATAGCCTAATGGGTTTCCCTTGTATGTAACTGCTTTCTTTTCTCTTGCTGCTTTAAAATTCTCTCTTTACCAGTACTTTTTTTGCCATTTTAATTACTATGTGTCTTGGTGTGGACCTCCTTGGGTTGATTTTGTTGGGGGCTCTCTGTGCCTCCTGGATCTGGATTTCTGTTCTTTTCTCCAGATTCAGGAAATTTTCAGCTGTTATTTCTTCAAATAAATTTTCTGCCCCCGTTTCTCTCTGTTCTCCTTCTGGGGTCCATATAATGCAAATGTTACTAGTCTTGATGGTGTTGCTGAGTTCCCTAAGTCTTTTTTCATTTTTCATTATTCTTTTTTTCTCTCTTCTCTTCAGCTTGATTGATTTCCATTACTCTGTCCTCTGGATCATTGATCTATTCTTTTGCTTCCTCTAGTGTACTATTTATCCATCTAGTAAATTTTCCCCTCAACACTGCTTTTGTTGCATCCTGTGAATTTTGGTATGTTGTGTTTTGTTTTCATTCATGTATAAGTATTTACTAATTTACCTTTTGATTTCTTCTTTGATCCATTGGTTAAGATGTGTTGTTTAATTTCCCCGAATTTGTGAATTTTCAGTTTTTTTCCTTCTGTTATTGACTTCTAACTTTATCCTGTGTGGTCAGAGAAAATATTTTTTATGATCTTTATCTTTTTTTTTAAGAGAGAGGGTGAGCACACGTGAGTGGTAGGGGAGGGGCAGAGGAAGTGGGAGAGAGAACGTTAAGCAGGCTCCATGCCCAGCACGGACCCAACACAGGGCTTAATCACACAACCCTGAGATCGTGACCTAAGCCAAAATCAAGAGTCAGATGCTTAATTGACTGAGCCACATAGGTGCCCTGATCTTCATCTTTTAAGATCTGTTGGGACTTAATTTGTGGGCGAATACATAGTCTATCCTGTACAATGTTCCATGTGTACTTGAAAAGTATATGTATGCTCTTGTTGGGTAGAATATTTAGCATACGTCTGTTATGGTTGCTTTGTTTAAGTATTTTGTTTTTTTACTTATCTTCTGTCTAGTTCTTCTGTTCATTATTGAGAGTGGGATATTGACATTTCCAATTGTCATTATAAAACTTTCTCCCTTCAATTATGTCAGTTTTTCCTTCATTTAATTCAGTGACCTGTTATTACATGTATAACTTTATAATTGTTATATCTTCTTGTGGTATTGAACCTTTAATAATATATAATTTTCCTTTTGGTCTCTTATAACCTTTTTTTTTAAAGATTTTATTTATTTGAGAGAGTGTGAGAGAGAGAACATGAATGGAGTGAGGGGAAGAGGGAGAAGCAGACTCCCTGCTGAGCAGAGAGCCTGATGTAGGGCTTAATTCTGGGACTCCGGGATCATGACCTGAGCTGAAGGCAGACGCTTAACCAGCTGAGCCACCCAGGCACCCCCTCTTATAAACTTTTTTTTAAGATTTTATTTATTTATTTGACACAGAGAGAGACAGACACAGAGAGAGCACAAGCAGAGGGAGCAGCAGAGGGAGAGGGAGAAGCAGGCTCTCTGCTGAGCAGGGAGCCCGATGTGGGACTCAATCCCAGGACCCTGAGACCATGACCCAAGCCAAAGGTAGATGCTTAATGACTGAGCCACCCATACACCCCCCCATAACCTTTTTTCTTTAAGATTTTATTTATTTATTTGACAGAGCCCCAGCGAGAGAGGGAACACAAGCAGGAGGAGTGGGAGAGGGAGAAGCAGGCTTTTTGCTGAGCAGGAAGCTCGATGCAGGGCTTGATCCCAAGACCCTGGGATCATGACCTGAGCTGAAGGCAGACGCTTAACGACAGCCACCCAGGCGCCCCTCTTATAACCTTTTTTGATTTGAAGTCTGTTGTGTCTGATACTGGTATTACCCTCCCTGCTGTCTTTTGGTTACTATTTGGATGGAATATCTTTATCCATTCTTACACTTTCCACCTATTTTTATCTTTGGATCTAAAGTGAGTCTCTTTTAGACATTTTATAGTTGGGCCATGGTTTTTAAGACATTCTGCCAATCTCTCTATTTGATTAGAGAGTTTAATCAATTTACACTTTAAGTAATTACTGATAAGGAGGGACTTATTTCTTTCATTCTGTTTGAATTCTATATACCTTATAGCTTTTTTTGTCCCTCAGTCCCTACATTACTGTCTTCTTTTGTGTTTAATTTCTTTTTCTGCAGTTAAATATCTAAATTCCTTTCTCATTTCCTTTTGTATAAATTATATAGCTATTTTCTTTGTGGTTATCATAGGGATTATGTTTAACTTCCTAAAGTTATAGCATTCTTATTTGACATTATACCAGCTTAACTTTGTTTACTATACAAAGATTCTGCTCCTCTACAGCTCTGTCCCCACCCCTTTTGGTTATTGATGTCACAAAATTACATCTTTGTACAGTGCGTGTCCCTAAACACAAACTAATAATTATTTTAAATGCATTAGTCTCTTATAATTATGTAGAAGACAAAATGTGGAGTTAGAAACCAGAGTTAAAGTAGTATTACCTTTTATCATTGTACATGTATCTACCTTTATTAAGATCTTTTTTTCTTCATACAACTTTGAATTATTTTATAGTGTCCTTTTATTTCACCTGCAAGACTCCCTTGAGCATTTCTTTCAGGCAAGTCTAGTGGTAATAAACTCCCATTTGTTTTTCTGGGAATGTCTTAATTTCCCCTCCTACTTTTGAAGGACAGTTTTGACAGATACAGGATTTTTGGTCGACAATTTTGTTTCCTTTAGCTCTTTGAATATATGGGTCCATTGCCTTCAGTCCACCAAAGATTCTGATGAGAAATCTGCTTATAACCTTACTGAGGATTCCTTGTGTGTGACAAATTGTTTCTCTGATGCTTTCAAGATCCTCTCTTTGTTTTTGTCTGTAGAAAATTTGATTATAATAGGTCTTGGTGTAGATTTCTTCGAGTTCATCTTTGTTGGATTCTTTTTTTTTTTTTAAAGATTTTATTTACTTATTTGAGAGAGAGCGCAGTAGGCAGGGGGAGAAGCAGGCTCCCCACTGAGCTGGGAGCCCGACGTGGGACTCGATCCCAGGACCCTGGGATCATGACCTGAGCTGAAGGCAGACATTTAACCGACTGAGCCATCCAGGTGCCCCTCTTTGTTGGATTCTGTTGAGCTTCTTGGATGTTTATATTCACGTCTTTCATGAAATTTGGTGTTGTTATTACTATTTTATAATCTTAGCCATTCTAATAAGTGTGTGATGGTGTGTTATTATTAATCTGCAATTCTTTAATAATATATGATGTTGAGCGTCATTATTTGCCATCTGTGTATCTTCTTATTCAGATCATTTGCCCCACAAATTGGCTACTACTTAGAGCTTTTGTGCTTTCATTCTACATAAGTTTTAACATGTCTTCTCTCACAGTGGCTGCCCCTGCAGTACCCTTTTACAGATTCAGCCTGACACTTCCAAGTGGCATTGCTAGCTTCCTTTGTGCCCCTGTTGTACTCTGTATGTTTGTTCATCTTAGCTTCTTTAACCTCCTGTTGCAATTGCGTGTTTTAAACTTTGCTTTCTTCTGCAATGCTAAACGCTTCTCTCAGGCAGGAGTGTCTTTTATCCTTGTTTATATCACCTGCACTTTTTGAATACCTGGCACCTGGAGGTAAGGAAGTGTTGCAGAAGTAGGATGACCAACCATTCCTTTTTGACTATAGCTGTCCTGCCTTTAGCACCAAAGGTCCCATGTCTAGGGAAATCTTTTAGTCCTGGGTACACTGGGACATTTGGTTACCCTGTGCACATGGTTCGTAGGATAGTTTAAACGGTCAAAGATGTATCTGTAATGAATAGCATTGCTGCTTCCGTCTTTGTGCCCTTCTTGTACTCTGTATGTTCTTTTGTCTTAGCTTCTTTGACTCCCAGTTGCATTCACAGATGTTTAATTTTGCTTTTCTGTGTAGTGGTGAACACTTCTTTTGGACAGGATTGTGTTTTGTTCAAGTTTTCTTTTAAGGATTTATTTTATTTATTTGAGAGAGAGTGCACGAGCAGGGGCAGGGGCAGAAGGAGAGGGGGAGAGAGAATCCTCAAGCAGACTCCCCGCTGAGTGTGAAGCCCGACATGGGGCTTGATCCCAGAACCCTGAGATCATGACCTGAGCCGAAATCAAGAGACGGACACTTAACTGACTAAGCTGCCCAGATGTCCCTTCATTCAAGTTTATATCACCTGCACCTTGCTGAGTATCTGGCACCTGGTATTCTCATATGTTGAGTGAAAGGCTGACTGATTGAATATACATTGATGGAATGTTTTCAATAACTTTTTGCTTTTTTCACAAAGTAGAATATAAACAATGGACATCCTAGGCAGCTTGTTGTTTCCCAGAAACTCAGTAAAGAATTTGAGATTGAATAGGAATGTGCTCTTTCAGGGGCCATTGTCATTCGTGGATGTGTTTGTGGACTTTACCTGGGAAGAGTGGCAGCTGCTGGATCCCACTCAGAAGCACCTGTACAGGACTGTGACGTTGGAGAACTACAGCAACCTGGTGTCCCTGGGTAGGAGCTCCCTCCCTGAAGGGACTGTGTGTCATCTCCAGGCTTCCCCTTCTTGGTGGCTGAAAGCTGGGTGGCTTTTGCAACATTCTTAGTGATCTTGGATTTATATTTCAAGGCCAGATTTTCTTAGTCTCCCTTTGGCATCAGAATATGCTAGTTGGAAATGGTCTTCACTTTTCCATGGGGCAGAAGGGCAGCTTTATTGTGCTGCCTCTAAACTGACTCTTCCCCCTTCTTCAGGGTTCAAGGTAGTTTTGGTCCAGGTTGGTTATGATTTGCCATTCACAGGGTATCAAGACAGCAAACCCGATATCATCTTCAAGTTGGAACAAGAAGAACTGTGGATGATGCAGGCCCAAATCCCAAGTCAAGGCCATCCAGGTGAGTGATGAGGATACTTAGATCTTTTCTTCCTTATTCAGAATTGATGTGAATTCTGATGTGACATACACCTCATGTTTGTACTTTTTGTCTCATTCGTAACCATTCTGTCTTAGTTCATTTCTTCCTCTCTGGAATTCTCCGTTTCCTGTGTACTTTCCCAGGAGAGTAGACTCATTTTGTTATGCGGTTAAACAGGCTTTTTTCTCTATATCTCTCTTGATGTGACTTTCACTCTTCCTTCTACTTTCTTTTTTTTAAATTATATTTTTAAAATCTCTTACACTTATAGTCAACAACCATAGTCCCAACATCCTTCCCTCTCCTTGGAATCTATTAGGAGAAGTCATCACTGTCCCTTCTAAGTGCATTCCCACATCCCTGGATATTAGTCATCCTCTCTTGAGCCCTCCCCTCCCCCTTCTTCATGGGCCACCCCATGGAACCCACTCACACACTACACGATGAAGTGCTTATTCTTTTCATGCTTTACTGGCTTCTCTTGTTCTTCCCTCTGAGTCCAAAGGGACTTTCCATATTCACTACTTTTTTATATATTATAACCTTTGAAAGACATCTATTCTGAAGATTTAAGCTGTTTTTCTCTTTTGGTCATTGACAGCCCATCCCTCTTTCATCTGGCCTTTGGTACCAAGTTTGATTGGTCCATTGGGCATCTTCCTTGCATGTGCCACTCCTTTGTCTCATTTTCAGAAACTGGAATTGTTTGTCGCATTGCTCCATAGCCACATCATACTTTCTTCTCACCTTTCTGATTGTTTATTAATTCTGCTCTGCTTCTAGCTCCTTCTCTTGGCACTGGAGAGTCAACGTAAACCTCCTTTATATGCAGTTTTCTTCACTAGTGTTGCTGAAATCTGTTAATATTTTGGTTCCCTAAAAAGAAGTCTTTTAAGGCCCCCATATTCCCAGTTTCCACCCAAAACAAGGCCAGTATCTCATTTCTTGATCATTCTATTTATTAACCAAATGTATGCATCTTACTTGTTTTGTTCATCTTGATATTGCTGTCAGATAGGTTTCCCTGACACGGTTAATCGGTCACAGGCATGGCAGAATGAATCCAGTTAGTCTTTGTATCATTAGGATTGTTTCAGCTGTAATTTCTGATTAATCCCAAATCAACCTATGAAACAGAAGTTATTTATTACCACACATCACAAAACGTCCTGAATTGGGGCAGCTGTAGTGTTGACTAAGTGATTGATTCAGTAAATCACCAAAGGTCCATCTCTACCCTGCCATTTTCCTCAGGTGCACTCCCCTCGTGGTCATCAGGTGGCTATTACAGTTCCAGCCAACACCTGCAGATATACCACTGGCCAATAGAACAAGTAAACTGCTTTTCCCCCATGGCTCTTTTTATCAGGTGGTAAAGCCTATTCCAGGAAGTCTCAGCAAACTTGTCATGCTTAGTGACTAGGTTTTTATCACATACCCCTGTCTGAATAAGACTCTGGCAAGGGAAGTGGGCCCACCACTGTTGGCTCCGATAAATGATGCTTCACCTTCTGGGGGTGGGGTAGAGGTAGCAGTGGTGATGGGTCCCCATTTCCCTGAGTGAAGCACATGGCCTTAAGGATGGGTTTGGGGGAAAAGTCAGGCTTTGCCAGTCAGGGAAAGGGAAGAAGGATTGTGGGGTAGGCAGCACTGTCTGCCTTCATCCACCTCTTTGGGTAGGCAGCTTCTAGTCATACTCTTCTTCCAATCCATCCATCTTCAAAAATATTTCACCACTCATTTTCCTTCTTGTACTGTATTAATGGAAGTCTTGGATCCTTGTTCCCAGGTAACATCTGGTAACATACAGTTAAAGCTAAGTTATTCATGTACAACCAAGCAGACAAGTACAGAGTGGTAGAGACACATGCAGCGTAGGTACAACGGGAGCCCCCATTCTGGGAGAGAAGCCACAGTGAATGCCACATAGAAGTCTGGTTTGCAGTGCGTTGACTCCCTGGTTGGGCAGTTTGCGCCAGGACTTCCTGCTGTGGCAGGGGCCTAGTGAGCCCTTGGTTCTGCTCTCTCAGCGTAATTCCCTTTACCATTGTCTTCTGTAGCTACACTCAAGATGGTTGTTTGGGAGAATGCTATTCTGTAGCTTTAGAATCTGAATTCTGTTGGTGCAAGTGGAGTTTCCAGGGATTACTTGAGAACCGCAACCAGTAATCATCTTCAGTCATGTTTAAATAATATTTAAGCTTAGGAAATTCTGTCTTCTATACATTGGCTTTGGTATTGTTTCCTCATTTTTGGAATTCTTTGAAATTTCCCTTGAGATACCAACCATAATATCTTTATCTGCCATTATTGTTGCATAGGAGAATGCTCAACAGAAAATGTGTTAAGGTTTCCTAGGAAATCAAGAAGTCAGAGCTGTGGCTAACCAGGGGAAGTAGGACGGTTACGGTTCCAGCCACAGAAGGGTTACACGGTAGAGGATTAGGACAGATTTAGTGTCCATGAACTCTGAAATTTCAGTCTATAGGGATAAGACTATTAGCCAAACACATGAGCAAATCTGATTCCCAGGCAAAGGTTAATTACTCTCTGGCCTATTTTCTTCTTGATGGAAACATTTCTGAGTTTAGAACCATGGAATAGCCAGTAACACTCCCTCCCAAGTCATCATGGTAGTCAGAAGTTCCCAGCATTCATTTCTCAGTGCATCCAGGAGGAGGTAACTCCCCAACTTGGGAAAATACAATTTGGAGACTGTGCAAAATGAAGAGTGATCAGATTTGAGAGGTAGGGAAACCTGGAATGAGGTATTAAGGTCCTCTGATCTGCCATCTCTAAGCCTGACTTGCTGCCATATTCTCTTAATGCTGTTTCCTGTTTGTTGCCTTGGTCAGCATATTACTTCAGGACATCTAGATCAACCATTCTCTCCTGGTCAGCCTCCAAATACTTGCCGTTGTGCCTGAGGACTGAGTCCTGTGTCTTGTTCCCTCTCTACTTTCTTTTTTTTTTTTTTTTTTAAGATTTTATTTATTTTTTGACAGAGACAGCGAGAGAGGGAACACAAGCAGAGGGAGTGGGAGAGGGAGAAGCTGGCTTCCTGCTGAGCAGGAAGCCCAATGCGGGGCTTGATCCCAAGACCCTGGGATCATGACCTGAGCCGAAGGCAGACGTTACGACTGAGCCACCCAGGCACCCACCCTCTCTACTTTCTAATTTTGGCTTTTGGCTTTTATCTTCAGCAGCGTTCTGTTCAGCCTGCCCCCTCTCAGTGTTCTATTCCCCCCAGGTAAAACCACTTTCATCCCTTTTAGCTCTTTTTTATGTTATTCACTTCCATATTTCTAAATAACCAGCTTATTCTACTGCACCTTGATTTTTTCCCCAATGGTGATTATTCAGTATAACAGTGTAACGATTTAATTCCCTTTCACTCCCCCTTCTTCCACACTCCCCATGATATGCACACTGTCTCTTCTTATACCCCAGTCATCCTACTAAAAGTTATTTCATTTGGATTAGATCAGTCTTCAGTTCTTACGTCTTTATGACTATGTAATTTCTATTCACAGGTGAATCATGCAAATATGCAATGGCTAATTTTTGTTCATACATCATTTTTTTCTTTTGAGTTGTTTTATTTGCCTGCTGATGTTTCTCTGTTCTTATCATTAGTGTATTTATCGTTAACCTCAGACTTTTCTTCACGTGTCTAAATATTCCTGTGCCACATTCAGCCACATTAGTGATTCTGTCTGTCTCTTCCTGATGATGTCACTCCCTTGTCCTTCAACGTGCTCCAGCGTGATCCTAGTTTACCTCGTACTCTGGCTGTACTAGTGTTTTATCCTGGAGTCTCCTTTCAGATTTTACTTTCCATATTTATTCTGTGTCATCTTTTTTCTTAGTTTGTTTTGTTGGAGCACCTGTTCGAGTAGCCTCCTGTGAAGGAGTGCATGTAACGTAAAATTTGAGACCTGTGCCTCAGAAAATATTTATACTTTACTCCCGAATGCTCTGCATTTTGTCCTCTAATGATGCTACTGTCATTAGATTAAAGTTAGATGCCATTCTCACTTTGATCCTTTATACGAAGCAGTTTTGGTTTCTCTGGAAACTTTACTACCTGCCACTTGTCCTCAGTGTTGTGAAAGATCACACTGATTTTCCTTGTGCATTTATTTTCATGTATTTTGGTATGCAGTAGAACTTCATTCCCAGGAGGACTGTAAACTGATTTGCAATGTTTTCTGAGTTTCTCCTGAGTTCAGCACCGTGATTGGCACATAATATGTATTCAGTAATTATTTGTTGAAAGAATATAATGCTGAGATCCCTTCCAACTGCTTTATATTTTTTTTATTTTTACTTGTGCCTATTTTGCTTTCTTTACCAACATTTTAAAACTTAAAACCATTCCTAATCATTGTCAGTTTTCTATGCCTATCTTTATTTTTAGTTTTGTTTGTTCTCCTCGGCCAGGAGTTTTGGTATATCTATACTTGAGATTTTATTTATATTCAGATCCGATATATGAAACTTAAAGTATACTCCCTTGACATGGCATTTTTAAGGTAATTTTATGCTATGCCAGGTTCATGTTATTTTTAACGTATAACTATTTTCATTGCTAGAAAAAGTCTGGGAAATTGATGATCATACGGAATGGCATCAGGAAAATCAAGGCAAGCTGGAAAGTGTGGCAAAAGGCTATGAATGTCCTACATTTGGAAAACTATGTCTTCTTACTACAAATTATGTTTCTTCAAGACAAAAGCTTCATAAATATATCACACGTGGAATGAGTTTTAAATATAATATAGATTTCAATAGTAATTATGCTGGAAAGAATTCTAAAGAGTTTCGTGCATATAGGGAATCATTCCACCATTCTGAACATGAGCAAACTGTTATTGGAATAAAATATGGTGAAAGTAATGAATGTGGAAAAACTGTCAACAAGAAGTCACAACTCATATGCCAACAAATGTATATAGGAGGAAAGCCTTTTGAATGCAGTTTTTGTGGGAAGACCTTCAGCAGTAAGTCATACCTTGCAGTGCATCAACGAACTCATGTAGAAGAGAAACCCTACAAATGTAAGGGATGTGGGAAAGACTTCAGCAGCAAGTCCTACCTCACTGTCCATCAGAGAACTCACACAGGAGAGAAACTTCATGAATGCAGTGAATGTGGGAAATCCTTCAGTTTCAATTCACAACTTGTTATACATCAGAGAATCCACACAGGTGAGAATCCCTATGAATGCTGCGAATGTGGAAAAGTATTCAGTAGGAAAGACCAGCTCGTTTCACACCAGAGAACTCATTCAGGACAGAAACCCTATGGTTGTAATGAATGTGGTAAGGCTTTTGGTTTGAAATCACAGCTCATTATACATCAAAGAATTCACACAGGAGAGAAACCCTTTGAATGTGGTGAATGTCAGAAGGCCTTTAATACAAAATCAAACCTTATGGTACATCAGAGAACCCATACAGGGGAGAAACCCTATGGTTGTAGTGAATGTGGAAAAGCCTTTACTTTCAAGTCACAGCTCATTGTACATCAGGAGGTTCACACAGGAGTAAAGCCCTATGGGTGCATTCAGTGTGGGAAAGCCTTCAGTTTGAAGTCACAGCTCATTGTGCATCAGAGAAGTCACACAGGAATGAAACCTTACGTATGCAGTGAATGTGGCAAAGCCTTCAGGAGCAAGTCGTACCTCATTATACATATGAGAACTCACACAGGAGAGAAACTCCATGAATGCAGTGACTGTGGGAAAGCCTTCAGTTTTAATTCACAACTCATTATACATCAGAGAATTCACACAGGAGAGAGTCCATATGAATGCCATGAATGTGGGAAAGCCTTCAGTCGGAAATACCAGCTCATTTCACACCAGAGAACCCATGCTGGGGAGAAGCCCTATGAATGCAACGACTGTGGAAAAACTTTTGGTTTGAAGTCACAGCTCATTATACATCAAAGAACTCATACAGGAGAGAAACCCTTTGAATGCAGTGACTGTAGCAAAGCCTTTAATACAAAGTCAAACCTTATTGTTCATCAGAGAACTCATACAGGGGAGAAACCCTATGGTTGTAGTGAATGTGGAAAAGCCTTTACTTTCAAGTCGCAGCTCATTGTACATCAGGGAGCTCACACCGGGGTAAAACCCTATGGATGTAATCAATGTGGAAAAGCCTTTAGTTTGAAGTCACAGCTCATTGTGCATCAGAGAAGTCACACCGGAGTGAAACCCTATGGATGCAGTGAATGTGGAAAAGCCTTCAGGAGCAAGTCATACCTCATTATACATATGAGAACTCACACAGGAGAGAAACCACATGAATGCAATGAATGCGGGAAATCCTTCAGTTTCAATTCACAACTCATTGTACATCAGAGAATTCACACAGGAGAAAATCCCTATGAATGCAGCGAGTGTGGAAAAGCCTTTAATAGGAAAGATCAGCTCATTTCTCATCAGAGAACTCATGCTGGAGAAAAACCTTATGGATGCAGTGACTGTGGGAAAGCCTTTAGTAGCAAGTCCTATCTCATTATACACATGAGAACTCATTCAGGAGAGAAACCATATGAATGTAACAAATGTGGGAAGGCCTTCATTTGGAAGTCACTACTCATTGTACATGAGCGAACTCATGCAGGGGAAAGCCCTTATAAATGTAGTCAATGTGAGAAATCCTTCAGTGGAAAATTACGGCTCATTGTACATCAGAGAATGCACACAAGAGAGAAACCCTATGAATGCAGTGAATGTGAGAAAGCATTCATTAGGAAATCTCAGCTCATTGTACATCAGAGAACTCATTCAGGGGAGAAACCCTATGGATGCAATGAATGTGGAAAAACCTTCTCTCAGAAATCAATCCTCAGTGCACATCAGAGGACTCACACAGGAGAGAAACCCTGTAAGTGCACTGAATGTGGGAAAGCCTTTTGTTGGAAGTCACAGCTCATTATGCATCAGAGAACTCATGCAGATGAAAAACATCTTGATGAATTAAATGTAAGAAACTTTCTTCCAAAAGTCAATTCATAGGAAATACTGGCAAATTCTTATAGAAGAGAAACTCTATAAATGAGATGATCTCATTGTACACCAGACAACTAATACTGAATAGAAACCTATAAATGCACAGCATGTGCAGGGTCACCCACAGAAAGCTGCTTTTTACACATACCCCCCCCCCGGCCCCCAGTAAATGCACACAGGAAAGTTATGAATTTAGTGAACCCTGTGAAAGTTTTCAGCATCAAGTCATACCTTTTTTAAAGTTTGTACAGGTAAGGAACCATATCAGTGAAGTGAATGTTGGAAAGTTATTTTTTTACTGTGATAAAATTTGCAAAGAGGAAGTTTCATAAAGCAAGTGAATATAGAACACACTCCTTTGAAATTCATATTAAACAGTAGGATTTTCTTAACAGGACTTTAATGAGAAAATGGAAAGCCAATGAATGGCAGAATTATCAAAATTACACATACTTTAGGTATCAGAAGCTCATACCTTGGAGAAACTATAAATTAGGGAAATTCTTGATCTAGGAAAGACAAACTTCCATTAAAAAATTAATAATATGTGAGTGAAGAGCTATGACTATGTCAGATGGAGTAACAGAACGCTCGGTAGAAAGGTTCCCCTCACTGTTATTTTGATTAATTTGGAAAATAATTTCCTTTACAAAGTATTGTGAGGGAAATTGTGTCCCAGATGTTCCAAATTGTTAGGAAAGGGTTGGAGAAAACACTCAACTATAAATGATAGGCATGTCCAAAATAGAATATAAAGATTTTTCTTTTTACTGTGTAAGTAAATGCAATCAGGATAACCAGAAATACATTGTAAGATGTACAGGGATATTTAGATGTTATCTTCCTTTGTACTATATGAGTTTTGTGTAGTTTGGCATTTTACTTGTGAATGTCACATATGAGAGGTAAGTTAGATAGATACATGCCATTGCCCAGGGACTTGTACTTAGCAACATTGTTTTTAACAAATACAACTTGTTACTAGAATAATATGATTTATTAAGAATACATTTCAATACTACAGACCTTTTCTACTATTTCGTACCCTTTGTAAGTGGGCCTGGCAACTACCTCTTTGGTTATATACATCGGTAGAGTGCACAATCCATGTGCTTGTGAAGCTGGAATGTGTTCTGTCCTCACCAGTTGGAACATCTTGATTTTCATTAAGATAATCTCTCAGTGGTCATGGTGGGATCATCATTTGTGGTGCCCTGCCAAGGAGTCAGCATGATCATCAAAGTAGGCTGAGATATTTATTCCAGATTTCAGATTTCTAATGGACTCCTGAAGTACCAAAAAGCAAACTGAGCTTTTGTTTTCTGGTAACATTTTCCTGCAGTTATTAATTAGTTCCTTCTATATAGTCTACCCAGGATAGATTTAGTTACTGTCACTCTACAATTCTAGTGCTCTTGTCTTTTTATTTGAGTTACCTGGTACGTGTTTAAGGGGTACGTGTAAGTGATGCTGCTGTTGTGTGTACAGGCACATGTCATTTTATTGTGCTTTGCAGGTAATGCTTCCCCCCGCCCCCCCCCCAAAGTGAAGGCTTGTGGCAGCCCTGCATTGAGTTAATGCTGTTTTTCCAACAGCATTTGTTACTTCATGTCTCTGTGTCACATTGTAGTTAATTCTGGCAATATTTCTCACTTTTCATTACTTGTTATGTTGATCTGTGATCACTGATTATGATTTGCTGAAAGCTCAGCATGTTTTAGCAATATTCTTAATTAAGGTGTGTACATTGCTTTTTTTTAGACATAATGCTTTTGCACACTTAATAGACTACAGTGTAGTGTGAACATAACTGTTACATAGCTTTTGTATGCATTGAGAAACCAAAAGAAGTTCATTTGACGCGGTTTATTGCTACATTTGCTTCATCGTGGTGCGTGGAATGGACCTGCAGTATCTCCAAGGTAATGCCTGTATGTATAGCTGTAGAGTCAGGATGGTAAAAAGCCATTGTGCTACTTGCCTTCTCACCAAGTCTGTTTTCTTCACCAGTTTCCTTACATGAAAGAGCATTTACCTGAAAAGAGTTGGGACCATGGCATTTAGGGTTGTGTTGGAGGAATAGGACTATTCCAAACTGCAGATATTTCTGAAACACCCTCCACTTTCTACTCTTTACTTCGGGGGGGAATCCCATCTTCTACCCAAAGAAACTGTTTCTTCTTTGAAGGAGGTATTTAATGATTTTTGAATGGCTGGTCCTTATTGTGTTCAGCTCATTATATAAGATCCAATCTAAAGATATGTGGGGTGAAGAAGGATGGTTCACAGAAGGGAGAAGAAAGCTTGCATAAAGAAGGAATGCCAGGGCGCCTGGGTGGCTCAGTTGGTTAAGCGACTGCCTTCGGCTCAGGTCATGATCCTGGAGTCCCGGGATCGAGTCCCGCATCGGGCTCCCTGCTCGGCGGGGAGTCTGCTTCTCCCTCTGACCCTCCCCCCTCTCATGTGCTCTCTCTCTCCAATAAATAAATAAAATCTTAAAAAAAAAAAAAAAGGAATGCCAGATATTTGTAAAGTATGTCCCCCAGACCTGGAAAATATGAATATGTGTTTTGTCATACATGTTCTGAGGAAGATTCACACATAATAAAGAATGAACACCTAAGAGAAAGTCTAGATTTGCATACTATTACCCCGTGTCAATTAGATTTTAAAGGTTGCTGTATTGTGTGAGGCAAATCCACATGCAACGTTACCCAGTAGAAGCCAGAAATGTTGACATAATGTTGAAGATAGAAATCAAATACTGTGGGAAAGGCTAATATTAACGTTAAGGTCTTAACCTTAAATGAAAAAGAAAATTTAGGGCTCTTGGCTGGCTCAGTCAGTGGAGTGTGCAACTCTTGATCTCAGGTTTGTGAGTTCAAGCCCCATGTTGAGTGTAGAGATTGCTTAAGAATAAAATCTTAAAAAAAAAAAAAAAAAGAAAGGAAAAAGAAAGTTTACCAGATAAATGAAATTTAACAGAATGAATAGATCTACAACTAGTAAACAAAAAGGAAAAGTAAAAATTTGAATCTCTGTCTTGAAAATCTACCTAGTCCTTCTAACCCTGACCCAGCCCGAGAACAGAAAGAAGTTCCAGAGACTTTTAGTAATGTTGATAATTCTCAGGAAAATTCAAGGAATGATAATCCAGCATTTTACAATTTTTCCCCAAAATCGACATGTGGGGGATAAATGACTTGCAGTTCATATTTATGAACATAGTTGAAAATAAACTAAATGTTAATATAGCATTCATAAATGCTAATAATGTGGAGGGTTTTTTTGTTTAAGTCATGACAATATTAAGTGTAGCGGACCACTAGTCGTGAGTCCAGTATCCCTTCATTACCAGTGGAATCACTGTACTTTTCATAATGCCAGTGGCCCAGCCTTAAAAGCCACATTTCTCCACTATCTTTGTAGCAAAGTATGATCTTGCTGCTAAATTCTGAGTAATGAGATAGAGGTTGCCGACACTGTCTAATGGGAAGGTTGTCAAGGAACAGGTGAAGAAAACCCCTCAGTGTCCTGTAATCATTCCTCACTTTAATACACAGCACACATAGTGCTTGGAGATTGAGCAACCACTACAGAGCCTGGATGCATCTGGAAGACAGAAGCCATCTGCTGCAGGGCTATCTGGTATACCAGCCCCACACCACTACCATCTGAGTATCTTCTACGTAAGGGGAAATGAACTGTCTTGTTTAAGCCACCTTTTCTTTTCTGGGTGGGAAGAGAGTTGGTTCTGTTATATGCAGTGGAATGTGACCCTATAAAAATACATTATGATGTTGGGAGATTTAATAATAGAAAATCTTTTCATAAAATTAACCACACTACCAGATAAAAGAACGGCCGTATGATTATCTCAATGTGTTTAGATAAAACATTTGATGGAATTTAATACCCATAGATTATTTTTAAATATTATTACATTAGGAATGGAAAATAAGTCCTTTACCTTTGCAAGGAGTATGTTCCAAAAACTGACAAATGTCACACTTATTGGTAGATATATATTCCTTTATATTAAGAAAAGTATACAGGTGCTCATCACTTCTATTGAACAGTGTATGACAATTCTAGCCAATGTGTGAAAACAAAGTAAGGAATTGAGGGTGAGGGCAGGAAAAAAAGTTCCATTGTTTGGAGATGTGGTTGTCTCTTTAGGAAAGCTAAAATAAGTTTCAGGCAAATATTCAGAATTGCAATTAGAGTAGGACTTGTACTGGATATATATTTTCAACATTTGTTGTGTTTTGCTTCTGGTTAAACTGGATAACCTACATACAGCATCTTAGAAAACTGAGAACCCAAGCCCAAATGAACATAGCAGTGAAAAGTAGGGAACACTTTATATAAGAAAAGAGAGTTGCTGCTCTTATCCTTGGTGAAATGCAGGAAGAGGAGAGGGCCGGCATGGCATATGGGGGTGAGACAAGTAGGTGGTTGCCTATGGACTGGGGTGACATATTAGAGTCCCAAAGCCCCCACCATGAAGGAGTGTGCAGCCAACTCTTCGCCATGAGTCTTCATGGAACCCTTGGTAGAGAAAGCTTTAAAAAATCCCATCGAGGTGCCAGGTCCTCTAAGTGCAAGGCGGATACTACCTGAAGGCAGGAAGGTGGACAGGGCAATAGTTGAGGGAAATCCTTTAGAAGCAATCTGGACTTTTAGGCTGAGGGAGGGGTAGAGAACTGAGAACACACTATCCCTTCCTGCCCCGCTCCCCCCCCCCCCATATAAGAGAACCATCCCCAGGCACTCAAATCTTTCTGTTACAAAAGATGGGAGAAGGGTCAGGAGAACTGAGAGACTCCCAAGGCATTATAAGCCTTCCCAGAGGGCTATCCTCAGAGGAGCCAGAGACTAGAAGTAGCACTGAAACATCTCTGGGAGCTTGGAAATCGTAAGAATTGGAAAGCAAAGAGACCTCACCAACCCAGGAAGCCGTCAAGCTCTAAGTGAGGCAAGGAGGTAGTTCACACAGTTGTGGAAGCTGGCAGCTTCGAAAACTAAACGTACGACTATATCTCTGCTTTTCCTCTCCTAGCTGTATACTCAAAAGAAGTGAGTGCTTGTGTTCACTCTAAAATGTCACAAGAATATTCATGGCATTTTTACCGATAATATATGAACTGCCAACAGTTAAAAATTCCAACAGTTGAATGGATAAACAACTTGTGATACAACAAAACCATAGAATTCTACACCACAATAAAATACCCACCTTACAGACCATTAGGAATGTGCTGTCTGCTCAGTAACTAGTACGGGCACTCAGTCCCTGATCCCCGCTCCACCTGACCTACCCCCAGAGGCACAGGGGAAGGGGCCTCATTTGAGCGGAGCACCACTGCCTAGCCACCTCAGAACCTGAGGCACAAGGGAAACTGAGTAATACTCATTTCGTCTTTTCAAACAGTTTTGTTATTTGTTCATTGTGAATTCTTTGGTGTTAATTTATATTTTTAAAAATATTGCATTAAAATAGTTTATCTTGATTATGGAGTTTGTTTATGCTTCACTTGCCTCACCCTAGTCCTGGCCTTATTTGGAAGATAAAGTACTCTGTAACACAGCCTGAACCTTAATAGATCTAGACTGTAGGGAGTGTGGGCTCCCCACCTGCTGAGTCATTGCCCTAACATGGGGAAGCTGGACACTAGAGAAAACAAGCATGGAGGCATGCCATGGTGGTGGTGGGGGGCCCTCTAGCAGGGCTGTTAGTCTGAACAGCTTCTGTCACAGCAAAAACGAGAGCCATTTCTAATGTCCTTTGGGAGGACATCAAAAACTAATTTGTACACTATTTTTAACACATTTAAAATCTGGTAAGGTAGATTCCTTCATATTACATTTACTTTTTAGAAAAACCTGGTGGGGGCGCCTCACCAGCTCAGTTGGAGGAACATGTGACTCTTGATCTTGGGGTCATGGTTTTGATCCCCACATTGGGTATAGAGATTACTAAAAAGAAAGAAACTTTGGGGGGAAAAATTTCTGATGATTCTTATATTTTTCCCCTATTAGTTGAATACATTTTTTAAATCCCTGATCTGCAATCTAGATCAGCCTCCTAAGAACCTCTGTTTCACCCTGAACCTCTCTTCCTTCCAGGGAATTACCTTCATCACCATGGGTTCCTCTGTGGGAATTCATGTCCATTCTCACTGCCCCGTGAACCGTTCTTGATGGCCCCAGGGTAAGAACCTCTTGGGAGATTTGTCAGATTTGTTGCATGTCTGTTTGCATATAAGGGCGTTTTGTAGCTGTTGGAGACCAGTCCTTTGGACCCCTTTTGAGTATTGACTAATTATCTCAATCCCATGAAGGGTTCTATTATTATACCCATATTACCAAAGGTGAAAGAAGGTACAGAGAGAATAATTTGGCCAAGGTCATATAGTTGTCAAGTAATTGAACTGTCCACCCCAGGTAGTCTTGGTCCTGGAGAGAACAAAATCTGGAAATAGGTAAGTGTGCTTTAGAATATATTACGTGCTGGGGCGCCTGGGTGACTCAGTCGTTAAGCGTCTGCCTTCGGCTCAGGTCATGATCCCAGGGTCCTGGGATTGAGTCCCACATCGGGCTCCCGGCTCAGCGGGGAGCCTGCTTCTCCCTCTGACCCTCTCCCCTCTCATGCTGTTTCTCTCTCGCTCGCTCTCTAAAAAATAAATAAATAAAATCTTAAAAAAAAAAAGAATGTATTATGTGCTGATGATTGCATCCACATTCGAAAGCATGGAAGAACAGGAGAGAAGGAAGCCCTTATTTACAGTGAGCACGGGTCAATTACATTTTGTTGGAAGATCAAGCCTCTATTCAAAGTGAAGCTTATGAAGAGTTTGTCCTGATTTAGAAAACATAGAAATAGTTACATGCTGAAGTTAAGAATGTAGGCTTCCTGGTTTGACAGGTAAAAAGCCAGAGGACCTCTGGAAAGTGTTTTAAAATTCACTGGACCCATTTCTTTATCAGTAACAAGGAAACATAATCTTAGCTCAGGTGTGGGGTAGGAGCCTCAAATAATAACATCTTACTTGGGACATACTGAGTATTCAGTAAATGGCAACCGAAAAAAAATCAACTGATATATTAGTGAATTAGGATCATATAATTTGTTGAATTACATTTGAATTTAATAGCATAGATATTTTTACATTTTAGGTTCCACTGAGTTTTTCAATTCACTGGAGAGCAATCAGGAATATTTTGATTGAGCATCTAGTGTGTCCTAGACAAAGAGCCTATGACTGCATTAACAGAAAGATTTCACTGTAAATGGGAGGGTGTGCTGCAGCAAATCTTTCATTTCCCCTGTGCCTCACTATACAGTTGACTCTTGAACACGCACGAGTTAGGGATGCCAACCCTGTGCAGTTCAAAATCCATGTATAACTTTTGACTCCCCCAAATCTTAACTACTAACAGGCTACTGTTGACCAGAAGCCTCAGTGATAACATAGTTAATTAACATAATTTATATGTGACATGTATTTTATATTGTACTCTTACAATAAGTTAAGCTAGAGAAAAGAAAATGTTATCAAAATCATAAGGAAGAGAAAATATATTTAAGGTACTGTGTTTATTTTTTAAAAATCCAGGTATAGGGGCGCCTGGGTGGCTCAGTCGTTAAGCGTCTGCCTTCAGCTCAGGTCATGATCCCAGGATCCTGGGATCGAGCCCCACATCAGGCTCCTTGCTCAGTGGTAAGCCTGCTTCTCCCACTCCCACTCCCCCTGTTTGTGTTCCCTCTCTTGCTGTGTCTCTCGCTGTGTCTCTCTCTGTCAAATAAATAAAATCTTTAAAAAAAAAAAAATCCAGGTATGGGGGATTCGTGTAGTTCTTTTCTTTTCTTTTTTATAATTTTCTTTATTCATTTGGCAATGAGAGAACGCAGAAGCAGGGGAAGCTGCAGGCAGAGGGAGACGGGGAAGCAGGCTGCTTGCTCAGCTCCCTGCTCATGACCTGAGCGAAGGCAGACGCTTAACGGATGGAGCCACCCAGGAGCTGCGGACCCCATTAGTTCTAACCCATGTTGGTCAAGGGTCATCTGTACTTGGTCATTCAGGACTGCTTCGTACAACCCTGTTGTTTTCTCTTGAAAACAACCCTAAAGACAGAATCCTTTTTTTATAAAAAGTAGAAAACATGGGTAGGCAAAAAGAAGAACATTAAAATGCTCAATAAAAGTTATGAAGTAAAATAATTCTATCACCTAGGTTCAACCAGGGTTTAACAATGTGGCATGTATCACTTCACGTTTGTACTTTTCGAATAGGCTCAAATCACTCAAACTGTCTTGTTACACACCATTTTTATTGTACAATGTATCACGATCACAGTCAAGTCAGCATTCTTCCAAAGCATAATTACTAATAACCTTCCAGGAGCCCGTCCTCTTTGTGAAGTGTGATTTATTTAGCAAATCTTTCGCCAGACGGTTGGATTGTTTCCAGATTTGCACTTGAACAAAGGCTGAAATGTTGATCTTTCTGCCGATGTCTTTTACATAAGCTTATATATATAAGCTTTGGCGTCAGAGAATCTTTCCAGTAAGACCTTGACCACCTGTAAAAACCAACTCGAAGTCGTCCTGGTCCCTCATTTCTGGAGTTTACTTGTGTGAGAGAACCCACAGCTTAAAGACCACCTGGGCAGAGGCTAGACCTTGTCCAATCCAGGACGTGAGCAGTTTAGTGATTTCCGTCCATCTTTTGACGCGGGTCTGTGAGAATCTGGGACCTGCCCCGGGGCCATCCTAGGTCGCTCAGGATCGCGTGGAGGTCGGCCCGAGCTGTCCCAGGTGGCCGCTCCCGGGGTGGGGGTGGGGGGCGGTGCACCGGCACCGCGGACCCTGCGCCCTCTGCGGGGGCCTCTGTTCCGACGTCTCCTGGGAGGGGGCGGTTCTGGATTTGAAAGGCGCCCTCCTCCCACGGGGGCCAGGGTGGGGGTGCGGGTCTCAGCGCTGGAGGGGGACGTCCGCCCAGGAACTGCAACCTCAGCTGGGCTTTGGCTCCGCTGTGCACCCAGGCGGGTGGCATGGGGTCAGTCAAAGGTCACAGCTTTCTCCTGCCTCCGCGGGCTCAAGGATCGTGGTGCTTTCTCCTCCACTGCCAACCAGACTCTCTCCATAGCCACGACCCTCAGGACGCGCAGAGCCAGGCTCGACTGCGCCTACAAACCCCCAGAAACTCCCGGTTACTCCAGAGCCCCCACGGACCCCCCAGAACTTCTCGGACGCCCCAGAACTTCTCGGCCTCCCCAGAACCCGCGCGAACCCAGACGGACCTCCTCCGCGCAGGGGTACGCCGGGGCGCAGGCCCAGAGGCCCAGGTTGTCGGGCGGAGCCCTCGCCCGATTGGCCGCAGCCTCGATACTTTGTAGCGACCGCGCCTTCCGCGCCCAGCGCCTCCTCCCCGGAGGTGTGGGCAGAGCACGTGCAGCGAGCGCGGAAGTGGGGCGCAGTGAGCTGGCGGGGCGGGGCGGGTGCCGCTGGGCAGGAATCTCGGCTTTGCCGGGGAGCAGCGCGCCCCGAAAGGTACAGGAGTGGGGGGCGGGTCGAGCCAGGCAGGGGGTGCCCGGGTCAGGGAGCCCAGCAGAGCCACGCTCCCCCAGGTCCCCTCCATCCCTGCCCGGTGGTCGGGGCCCCTCCATCCCTGCCCGGGGCCGGGGCCCCTCCGTGTCCTGGG
This sequence comes from Leptonychotes weddellii, assembly GCF_054177405.1. Classification (NCBI taxonomy): domain Eukaryota; kingdom Metazoa; phylum Chordata; class Mammalia; order Carnivora; family Phocidae; genus Leptonychotes; species Leptonychotes weddellii. The sequence goes on from NC_138381.1 coordinate 81,655,565, forward strand.
TACCCCCCCAAGAGGTCACTTCGTTCTTGAACTCCGAGGTTCCGTCCGCAGGAGCTTGGCCCTTAGACTCCTGCCTGGCCTCTCTTCCTAGAGCCAGTGCTGGGGCGGGGGTGGGGGGGGTGGGGCTGCGCTGGAAGAACCCGGGGTCTCGCGAGGAGCCCTCCCCCTCCCGCCCCCACCGAAGCCTTGGAGCCTCGGCTCCCTCGAGGGACGCGGGATCAGCGGCCTCCTGCCCAATGCGATGGGGAGAAACGCTGGGCCCTAAGTTAGGATCGAGCGAACGGCACTAAAGCTCAGAAGCAGCGGCGTAGACGGGAGCGCTTCCCCCTGGTGGACGGCCCCATGAGCTGAGAAGGACCTGAGAGGCAGTGCAGGGTGGAAGGACCTAGAAATTGAGGCCAGACCCTCCGCCAGGGCGTGCGCACAGGCCTGCCCTCTGCAGTTCCGGGCACGCAGATTCTTACCACCTTTGTAGAAAGCAGCTTGGTAGCATCTACTAAAAACACAATGCCATATAGCACTACTCTTGAACCTCGCTTACGTGAGTCTGTTCTATAGAAGTAAGAGTAATTGTGAACCGAAGGTAGTAGGGTTATCATGCTACCGAATATTCGGGGGTGGACAGGTGTTGAAACAAGTCTGGCCCCTACTGTCATGGGTACTCTGTCGTGGGTACTCTGCAGGACCATTCATATGGTCTAGGGAATATGCCTGTGGTAGTGCCCAGATTGAGTAATGGCATGAGCAATCTCTCTTTTGGTAAAAACTGCTGTATGTATACGGTTAGCTTTTTATAAAAAAGAAAAATTCATAAAGGCTTCAAATCCAGCTTGCCATAGCTTACCACTATATGTGTGTGTGTGTGGGGGGGGGACAGTGCAGAGTAGATGGACCAGGCACAGGGAGGCCCAGCAAATGTTCATCCTTTTGTATATTTTTTTTAAAGTGTGGGATTAGGGCAATCTTTAAAATTTTGTGTTTTTCAAATATGTTTGTTTGTTTGTTTTCAAAATCATAATAGTCAAAAGCAGATGGTGTTAGTCCTGCTCTGGCAGGTCCCATGGCTCCTCTTTGTAGGAATGTAAGCAATGTCTGCCAAGCCCCTAGCTCAGGGTACCTCCTACTGCTCTGAGAGGCCTGGGCATCCATGGGGTGGATGCTGGGGAAATCTAATGACCCCAACACAGGGTCCCTGCCCTGACTGAGCCAAGAGAAGGAGTGAAACACAGCACAGTTACCTTGTATGTGTAAGACTGTGGGGGAAACAGAGAGGAGGAGACATGGGAGGACCAGTGTGGGGCCTGTGGATGGGGCACAGACTAAAGGGTCACAGGAATGAGATGAACCTTTGCAGTGAGAGCACCTAGTACACAAATGAGGACTGAAAACAGGAAATTGTCGCAGGCATTGATGCCCCTCTGCCTTTTCTCAGTGAGCTCCTACCACCATGTTACAAATGCCTGTGGCAAGAGGGGCCTTGCAGAGTTGTGGATGGACGTGCAGTCAGCCTGTGGGCAGTGCTGGCCATTGTCATGATTGCTGTCTTGTTTGCAGAGGGCCTGAACCCGACGCGGGATGCAGAGCTTCCTGAAGCTGCTGAGGGAGAGTGGGGGCACTGGGCCACCCTTGGCAGATCTGGTGACTCTTGCAGGCAGGCTGTGCCGGGACCTCCAGGATGACCCAGCCCAGGTGCAGCCCTTGGTCACCGCCGTGTTGGACAGCCCGCTCCGCCTGCACCTCCTGGACAATGCGGATGTGGCCCTTGTGTGTGCCCGGGTGCTGGCCCAGCAGGAGCAGCATCAGGCTGCCTGCCGGGTCCTGGAGGTAGGACTGGTTTGTGAGGGGCATGCAGAGAGCTACAGCACCATCCCAGACACCACAGAAATGCCCCCAAGTCAGCAAGAACCTGGGGAGACGTTTTATAAACCAAGCTAGAATGGTCCACTCTCTTTACAGAGTTCTAACTACCTTAGTAATCTGAGGCCGAACTATCCATTTATGAGATCCATACTGAGCAGTGTTCCTCGCTTGGAGAGTTGGGATCCCAGTCGGTAAGATGGTCAGACAGACCCAGAACCTCAGTCCCTTAGCTGCAGGTCTGTAACCGAGCATGCAAACCAAAAGTATCTTTGTCACTCATCTGGTGTTACTTGGATGCATTTGACACTGATGTGACCTGACCTGCACCGATGTGAAGTCTTTATGGTCTTTAGCCATTTAATGTGACCATGGTATACTCTGCTACCTAAATACTGGTATGTTTGATTACAGCATGCTGCCTGCTCCAGATTATACTGGGGTGGTGCATATTACACAGGATATGCCTGTGTTACTTCCTAAAATCTGAGAAATTCTTAATTCCAAAATACGTCTGGCTCAAAGGGTTTCAAATAAGGGATTTGAGGGCCTATTTTTCCCTCTATCACCCCATCATACAGTTCATGCATAATTCGTGCTGCTGAGTTTACCTTCGAGATACTCAGTTTTTTTTAAAGATTTTATTTATTTATTTTTAAAGATTTTATTTATTTATTTGAGAGAGAGCATGAGCAGGGGCACCAGCAGAGGGAGAGAGAGGAGCAGATTCCCCGCTGAGCAGGGAGCCTGCTGTGGGGCTCAATCCCAGGACCCCAGGATCATGACCTGAGCCGAAGACAGACACTTAACCGACTGAGCCACCCAGGCGCCCCAAGATACTCCTTTCTTTCCAGTTCTTTCAATTTCCACTCCCTTCCCCATAGGCTGTGTAGTCCCCTCCTGTCCCCTTGATTTGTCCTTCATGTAGCAGCCAGAGAGTTCACAGGCAGCAGATGGGCCACGGTGTGCACCTGAGCCCGCAGTCTGAGCTTGTCTGCTCTCCGGTCTCTCTGTCAGACTCTCCCCCTGCTTTCTTCACAGTCGCCATGCTGCTTCCTTGCTGTTCATACAACTCCCGACATCTTCCCTCGTCTCAGGAGCTCAGCATGTGTTGCTCCCTCTGCCAGAGGCTGGAGCCGGGCCCTCTGTGCGGCTGGTGCCTTTCTTCCTTTCTGGTTTCTGCTCTAAATGTCACCCTGTCTTGGCAGTGCCCCCTTTATTCTCCAGTGTAGAGTCTTGTTCACTCTCTGGCTCCTCCCTCAGGCCTCCGTTCTGTCTGCCTCCTGTTGCTGCACTGCAGGCCCCCTGAGGGAGCGGCCGCCTCCGTTGTGCTTGTGACAGGATCCACGACACCTAATGTAACACCTGTGAGTCAGAGGGGCTCAGTTTTTCAAATCCGTCAAAGTAAACAAACAAGGGAAAACACGGAGTTGTAATAACTCTGTTGAGGCACTCGGTGATGAAATGTGTGAATGACATCAGTGATGGAAAACTCCCAGGGGAGGGATTATAAACTCAGTCTGGACGGTCCATAAATGTCTCTGAGGAGCTGACGTGTAGGGGAGACCTGAGAGATATGATGGGGACAGCACACCAAGAATGGGCATTTCTTGCCCAGGACCACATCCTGCAGGTGGCAGGGTTCCCTGACAACTGTGCCCAAGGCTGATGGCTGCATCCTGGCAGCAGACTGGAAGTCACAGCCTCGCAAAATGGGCTTTTTCTGATACTGTGGAGGCAAGGCTGAATGATTGTTGGTACCTCCCTTGCTGAGATGATCCTGAGAACATTGGAGTTAAATGCGGGAACCCCACACAGACCATAGGGCTGTGTCGGGAGGCCAGCACCGGGCATCCTTGGCCATCTCCGGAGTCTGGTCGTGTGAACAGGTCGCACTGGCTTGGCGAGCTTGGTGGGGCACAGACCAGAACCACTTCATCCCTCTTGGCTCAAAATGCACTCACTGAGCATGCGAGGGAGCAGCCCTGCTGGGTGGGAGAGAAAGGTCTTTCACGCAAGATATGGGTCAAACCTTGGACCCTCAAATCCAACCATGTAGCTCTGTGAGTCTGCCTCTCATATGTTCTGTGGCCCCAGGCCTGTCGCTTGCCTTCCTCTTGACTCCTGCTCCTCACCTGTAAGGACTGACTGAGAGCTGCTTTGTGGGAGGGCTGAAGGGCTGATGGGACCTTGCCCCACCCCTCAGCCAGCAGCTCTTCCCGAGGGTCAGGTCGGTTTGGAGGGCAGTGCTCCAGGATGGGTGAGGGCGGCCAGGTCTCAGTAGGCTTTTCTCGGCAGGGTTGCCAGGTGCCTGGAGGCAGCCAGGAGCTGGTACAGCTCTGGAACGACATTCACTACCGCCTGGTCATGAAGCGGCTGGGCGTGGCCGTGCTAACCCCAGTGCAGAAGTTCCGCTGCAGAAAGAGGTACACCGCTAGCCTTTATTTGTGCGTGTTCCCCAGGACTCCTGAGGGATGTGCCATCTAAAACCACAGTGGGGCTGAGGTAAGGCAGAGATAGGGAGATAAATGCAGGAAAAGTCAGAAAAAGCAGTAATAGTCGGAAGGTGATAGGCTCTGCATCAGCCCGTGTGCTCAGCACTGAGCCACGCTCTCCACCTGCGCAGCTGGACATGGGGGTGCATTCCTACTTCTGCCTGCAGGGCAAGGAGGAGGAGCCACTGCCTTCCAGTGAGGGCTCTGCAGGGGAGGAGGCAGGAGGTGGACATCCTGACCTCACTCTCTTCCTCTTGTCTTCTCCTCCTGTGGGAGATGCCCAGCACGTGTACCTTCGGTCATCTGATTCCCACAGACTGGCTTTGCAGGTCTGCAAACCTGGGTCTGCAACACCACCCCTCAGGGCTGCAGGGCCTTTTAAAGAGAGGTAAAGATGAGAGTGATGTAAGCATCAGACGAGACGTATGTGGTGCTTAGGAGATTGCCTGGCACGTGACAGATGGTGGGTCCTCCCTAATAGTAGTCACCACCATAGCCATTATCAGCACTAAGGAAACATTACAGCTGCTAATTACTATTATTCCTTCATCACCACTTATGGATGAGTAAACTGAGGCACAGAGAGGTCAGGACTTGCCCAAGGTTACAGAGGAGAGAGACGCAAAGCTAGGATCCCAGGCTAGACACTGAGACTGTAGAGCCTTTGTTCTTGATCTTGGGTGTTGCCCACTGACTAGGAAGGGCTGTAGATCTGGCTCTGAGCTCCTGGGAGCCCAGGTAATGGGATTCCTGCGCTGTGGGGCCTGGTTACTGGAAGAGATGGATTCCTTCTGGATCAGAGAGAATTTTTTTTCCTGGTGCCTGCCAAAGAACGAGATACGTCCTCAAAACCCAGCAGTTCATCAGCCTTGGGGGTCTTCAGGAATGGAATCACGTCCCTCCATATAGTTGCTGATGGCCTGGCAGAGTACAGTTCAGTAGATGATTTGGGGATCAGTATGCAGTGTTTGTGAAGAGGCCCCTGATTGCTGGGTGCTGTTGGTGTTGCTGGGGATATAGCCTGGGCCCTACTGTGCTGGAGCTGACACTGGCTGCAGACAAGGGACAGTAGAGAGGACACAAAGTAGATTCCATAGTTCAGAGTGGGGAGTACTAGACAGAGAATGTGCTTAGTAGAGGACTCTGCCACCTTTGTTCTTTGTTTTGGGGAGGGGGGTGCAGTGCGGGCTCCTCTAAGCCTTGGCAGAGAGGCCTGAGTGTGGGGATGGCAGCCCTTGGAAGTGTAAGGAGGGGGTGATACCGGAGTTAGAGCGATGGTTGGTCCACCACCTGGAGGTGGTGGTGTCTCCGAGAGGGGTGTCACCTAAGGGTGGTTGGTACAGGAGAGAGGCAGGAGGCTCTTGGGAGTCTCTGGGTGTGTCAGGGCAGATTTTGGAGGATTTGCTGACAAGCCGGATGTGTTGGAGGAGGTTAAGAGAGAATAAAGCCAGCCTGCAGGGCTCTTGGCCTGATTGGCTGGAACATGGTGGTTTCTCACTGAGATGCACAGAATTGGGGCCTGGGGGAAGACTGGGAGAGTGAAGGATCAAGCTCCATTTGGGATGTGGTATGTGTGGGATGCATTTTTGACATCCATGGTGATTTGTTCAGTTGGTGTTTGAATATCTTGGGTGTTCCCCGCTGGTACCATTTGTTTATATATCAGTTTTTCCTTTTGGAAAAATTCATGTGTATACACAGTAAAGTGAGTGGCATGACCAACCTCAATGTCCTCATCATCCACTTTCAATAGCTATGGGCCATTGGTCACCTCTGGCATCTCAGTGAGTGGTACTGGAGAGCTTGGTGACCCCCGTGAGGGTGTGCAGGTGAAAACGGGCTGATGCTGGGCCCCTCTGTCCTTCAGAGGATGGACTCCTGGGACTCAGCAGCACACAGCTTGGAGGGAGGGGGCAGCCAGTGAGATAAGAGGGTGTCCAGGGGTGCACAGTGTTTGGGAGCCCATGAGGTGCATCCAGGAGGAGCGTCTGTAACCACCTCCTCACTGTCCTTGTCCAGGAACCCACCACCCCCCTCCCTCTGCCCGGACGGCCTGAAGAGCCGGAACTTTCCCAGAGAGGTTCGCCAGAAGCTGCACGACTTTGCCTCTGGCGTGAGCACCAACCCCAGCAAGGCCGAGAGGGTAAGAGCCGAGGAGCTGGAGGCCAGGCCACCCTCCCCTTAGCCGCCCCCCGACTTTAGGTGACCCCCACCCTTGTCCCGTCCCTCCCCCGGGCCTTCCGAGTGGCCCCTCTGCCAGGGCGCTGGTGGCTTCTGCTTCTCTGAGCTTCCCTGGAGGACCGGAGCTCACTGGCCGGCAGCTGCTGACCATCCAGCTTGCACACGTGGAGGGTTTCGTTTTCTCAGGGGGGGTCATCCTGTCCCCACACGGCCAGGCACGGGGTACCAGGCTGAGGAGACTGTCGTCGTGGAGCTTCCAGCGTCAGGGGGGGCAGATATTTGCAGAGCTCAGTAGCTGCTGAGGCCGGTGGGCGCCCTCCGCACCGCAGCCCCCGGAAGCTGGAGGGACGGAGTCGGGGGCAGGCTGTGAGGGAACAGGCGGGACGCCACCCGAAGGGGTCAGTTTCCTGCGGCTCCGAAGTCCGGGCCTGTTCTCTCCACCTACTTCTCCGCTCTGTCCAATCGGCAGGGCTCTCCTGTGTTAGTTCCACCTACTTATCTCCCTCATCCAATCAGCAAGGCTTTCCCAGGTGGGGGCTTGCCCAATCAAGAGGGCGCTCCTGTGCCTGCTCCACCCGCCACGCTCCCTGTCCAATCGGCAGAGCTCTCCCAGCGATCGCCGCGCCAGCTCTGTGGGCTGGCTTCCGCCGCCGCTGGCGGACCAGTGGTCCTCGGACGCCGGACCCCGGAGCGCGCCGGCTCTCCTGCGGGGCCGTGGCGCTGCCCGGGCCCGCCATGTGTCTGCGTTAGCGTCGGCGGGAGGAGCGAGGCCGGGCTGGAGGACGTGCCTGGCGGCGCCGAAGACCGCGCTCGGGTCCCCCGCCCCTTCGGGTCGCCCCGGGCACCCCTGCTGCTCAGGGGGCGGGGGCGGGGCTAGAGGCTGTGCTGTTTTGGAGCAGGAGAACCTGGCCCTGGAGACGAGCCTGACTGTTGAGCAAGTGTACAACTGGTTCGCCAATTACCGGCGGCGCCAGAGGGCCCTTCTCCAGCGCCTGCAGCCAGCCGCGGAGGACGCAGTAGAGGAGCGCAGTGTGAGGGAGAGGGCTCCGGACCGCCCGCGGCCCTCAGGCCAGCCCCGCCTTGGCCCTGGGGGTGTGGACAGGCCTCAGTGGCCAGGTGAGTGGCTCCAGGGCCCCACCCTGCTTGCGGTTGCGGGCTTCTTCCTGACGCCCGGCACCCTCTATCTAGGGCTGGGCCTAGGTGGGGTCACTCTGTTATAGGGACAGCCCCTCCACTCCCAGTGTGCACTTGCAGGACGTCCTCTTGTGGTGAGCGAGGTCCCTGACGCTGAGGGTAGGGATGGGCTCAGGATGGGCCCCAGCGAGGCTGCAGCAGCTGGTTTGCATTTAGAGGTTACTGTGTGTCCAGGGCCAGGAGTCCGTGAGCCGACTTGGGAAGCGAGCCAGCCACCATGATTTAGGGGTTCCTGGGTTTGTAGTTACGGATTGGCTTCAGACAAAAGACATTTAAGGAACAAAGGGTATTGTAATGATTCAGTAGTAACAGCCTTTTCCAGCCAGCAGGGCTGCTCTTAACCTGCTGGGATGGGACTCAGAGCATCACCAAGCCTCCCCTCCTCCCTGATTGGCTTTCAGCAGGACAGGAGGAAAATGGGCCTGCACAGTCCAGGGAGACCACTCAAGGGCCATGGGAGTCGCTGGCCCTGGCCCCAGACTTTTCTGGAGATGAGACTCTGCCAAAGCCACTGCCTCCCAGGTACTGCCATCCCCACAGCCCGTGGGACCATCACCCTATTTAGTTTCACCGTCTTGGGTGGATGACCAGGCCTGCAGCAGGCGTGTGAATGTTGGGGCTGACAGTGAGACCAGGTCAGTGACTGCTGAGAGCAGAGAGACCTCCGTGATTCTGGGGTGGAGAAGCCACTGGTAAGGAGTCCATATCAGGGACCCCACACTTGCTCCTTGGAGCCTGGCTCACAGCCTGACTTCATGTATATATTGGAGAATGGGGAAAACGGAGTTGGAAAGAAACATACGCAGGCTTACTTCCTAAAGCCAAACCGTAGCTATTGTTTCTTTTTTATTTCTGGTATTTTGTATTGTTTCTATATCATTGAGTCAGTAACAGCTAATATTTCTTGAGTTCTGACTATGCACTAGGCACTGTCCAAGCACGTTCCCTCACCAGGGATGAGGCATGGACCTGATGTAAGGATAAGGAACGTGCTGGCCGTCGGCAGGACTAGGTCTGAGAGAGGGTCCAGGTTCCACCTTGTGTAACCATCAAGATGTGGACACTTTTTCTATTTACCATTGTGACATCAGCATCTCTCATGACACTCCCTGCACCTGGCCCTTCCTATGCAGGCCGGCACTGCCCAGGTGTATGAACTTAGGCAGGTTCCTGTGAGCTCTCAGTGCCGTGCATTTCTCATCTGCGAGATGGGGAGGGAATACGATGCAGGTTGTTGCAGAAATTACAGGGGTAGGGGAGGGGCGTCACAGAAGCCCAGGAGCACCATCTGAGACACAGCGAGTGTGCAATATCGAGTCTTTAAATTATTATCAACTACTGCCTAATATTCCTGTAAGATCAGCCATCATCATTCATTCCACTATTAGGGTCTTCCTAATCATTTCCTGCTTTCAGTATTGTGGAACAATGCTTCATTGAAGGTCCTTTTAAATGAACTGCTAGTGTGTCTTAGGTTTCCAGTAATAGTATTTTTTTAAGTGTTCTGGAACCCTTGCAGCCACAGGTAGAACTGTGAAAACAAGGCAGTTAGGGATCTGGTGGGCCCCACAGCCGTCAGTGGCTACCTGGATTCCCAAATGGGGCTGGAGTCTCCTCCCAGGCCTCTCTGCCCCGGCCTGAGGGAGTCTCTGCCCTCCAAGGGATGGTGTTTGCTGTCTTTCCCAGGTCTCTGCAGGGCGGTGAGATGTACCAGGAGGGGCCTGGCCACAGTCCTGCCACTCTCCCCCACATCTGCCCAGGCCCTGGCCTCTGCCCTCTGACTGCTGGCAGTGACATGCTGGACCCTTCTTTGGCTGCCCCTGAGTCATGGCTGATGTCCCTTGCACTGGCGTCCTCCAAGGAAGTTTCCTTCCAGACTGGGCTGGACCTCATGATGCGCCCCGCAGATGCCACTGTGGCTGTGTCCATCACTGCCCTCGGTGAGACCAGCGCCACAGGTGGGTCCATTCCACACAGACCATGCTCTTCTGCACAAGATGCCACAACTACTTGGGTTTCATTTGAAGGGGTGTGGGAAGGATCAGCACTCTCCTACTTCTCTAGTTTGCAAAGTGAAATGTGCATACGACTGAAAGTAAGACAGTGAGGAAAGAGTTAAATGAAATGAGACAGCTGCCACCCCTGCACTCCCATTGCAGGCCACCTGACTTACTGTCACCACTTGCTGCAACAGAGGACAGCTTACCACATCTCGTGACTGAAATATCATTTCCTTAGTTTCATCTTAGCTCTTATTGTAGCTGGCAGTACCTCTAAAGAAAACGTATTTAGGTATATATTTGTCTGCCAAATACAAAAGCATCTTGTGACATCTCACCTTGTGAGGAGGATATTGGCACCATCAGTTTTCCCGTCACCTAAATTTCTTAGTCTTCTGTGGTTATGTCTTTACTTTCTTGGGGTTTCTAATTGCCTTCCTTTTTTCTTACGTTACCTGTTTTTATCGCATCTGTAACTTCTTCCAGTTTTCCAAGTGTCTCCTCTGAAGACTGGTGGCTGGGAGCCCTCCTTCCTGTTTCCACCCAAGTGACGTTTCCCTAGACCTGGTGTGGAGTCAGCACCCCAAGAGCACTCCTTTCATTGCCTCCCTGGTTTGGGTCACTGTTTCCTGAATTGCAGGTCTTGTCCTGTCTTCATTGACTTCTTTGTTATGTTTGAGAACGTCTTCACTTAACTGCAAGAAAGGGGGCTTGCAAGATCAGTTTTCTGAGTCCTTACGTGTTGTGAAGTTGTCCTTAACCTGCCCTCACATTTGATGAACAATTTGGCAGGGACAGAATTGTGAGTTTAAATATTTTCCCTGAGATGTTTGCAGATATATTCCTATCATTGTTTGAGCGTCTGATGTTGATGTCATCCTCTTGGCTTCTTTGCAGATCACATATTGTTCCTTTCTTGGAGTTTTTTTGTTTTGTTTGTTTGCTTTAAGTCTGGGTGTTCTGAAATTTCACAATGATGGTCCTAGGTGTGAGTCTCTTTAATTCACTTTCTGTTAAGCCTTTCAATTTAAAGAAGATAACAATGTCTCCTCTAAGGTCTGGGTATTTTTTGGATAATATTCCTTGATAATTTACCCCCTCCATGTTCTTCGTTCTCTTTAGAGCACATATCTTACGATGATTTTGGAAATCCTGGGCCAGTCTCCCCAGGTGCTTACCTTTTTTTTTGTTTCTCTTCTTTTTTTTTTTCTTTTTAAATTTTTTTTTTTATTTATTCATGAGAGTCAGAGAGAGAGATAGAGAGAGGCAGCGGCAGAGGGAGAAGCAGGCTCCCCGCCGAGCAGGGAGCCCGATGCGGGACTCGATCCCAGGACCCTGGGATCGTGACCTGAGCCGAAGGCAGATGCTTAACCATCTGAGCCACCCAGGCGTCCCCTCTTCTTTTTTATTGTATGTGCTTTGGGGGTGTTAGAGTCTGTCTTTCAAAATTCCAATTTGACAGTTATACTTTAAGAGAATTCCAAGCTGTTTTTTTATTTGAATTTTCGTCAGGGATTGTGTTACTTTTTATAGATGCAGTATCTTTTATTTTTCTGAGTATTCTCAATAGAAGTTTCAAAAAACATGCTTTGTTGTCTGAAGGCAGGAATATTGGGGCTGTGGATTCTGGCCCTTCCTTGAATAGAGGAGGATGAGGGGTCGGAAGGAGGAAGAGTCCTGGAGACTCATTGCTCTGGAGGCAGCTTTTCAGTTTGATCATATTGGTCCTTCATTTTTCCATGTCCTTTTTCCACTGTCAGAGACCTATGTTTGTCTGTCCATATTTACCAACAAGGCTGGAGTGGGGCGGTCACTGGGGACAAGGGGAGCTGGTCTTCACACCAGGTCCAGCTCATGTGAGGGGTGACATTCTGTAGGAATTGGTGAGCCTCCCTGCAGACTGACCGCCTGAGCACCAGGATGTTTCCCTGCTCTCCCTTACTGCTCCCTCCCTCCCAACCTCCCACCTTAAGATTCTCAGGACCTGACCTATACCCTACCTTCCCTTCAGATGCCCTGCCAACATAGGACGGTACTTGTGTCCTGGGTCTGCAGAACTGGGGACATCTTCCTCCCACTAATTCCCCCTCCCCTGACTCTCCCTTTGTTCTGGGCTTTTGGCTTTTTGTCTTCCTCTTGGAGGAAGAAGATGTAACCTAGTGATCTTTTAAGTTTGAACCAGAAATGCTCAAATTAGCACTTAAATTATATTTAACGTACCTCAGAGTATTTCTAGAGTTCTGCAGAAAAGAGGAAACAGCAGAAAGTGGAGGTAGAATCACATACTTGAATGGTCAGGAAAGTTCCTTTGGTCTGAGATTGGGCTGCTGGCTGGCAGGTTAGGTTGTCACTCTGGCAGATGGCGGGGAGGACAGGGTGCGCCCGGCCCAGCTGGCCTGCTGTTTTGTCTGAGGTCAGGGACTCTGATGCTAGGGTTACCACCTGGTGGACTTCTTACCTTCCTTCACTCCAAAGTGGCTCGAAGTTTGTCGACCCAGAACTGATCAGATCTACCATGGCTTATCTGTAAGAGTCAGAGGTATACTGAGATATCCTCTGCAACATTTTCTATAGAGAGGGGGGCAAGGTAAGGTAGTGATACTTTGCATCTCTGTGAAATTGTGGCGAAACCTGAGGTGAAAGGTGAAAATGGACGTGGCCCAGCCTTTGATGAACCAGCACGGGACAGACTGAGAAGTTCTCACATGGCAGCCCTGCGTGTGGGGCAGATTTGGATGCTGAGTCTTTGACACTGGGGGCTGGCCTAAAGTCTGGGTTGATGAAGCAAAATTTGAAGTCCACAAAATTGGGCTTAATTTTTGTTTCTGGAAGCCTAAAAAGGCAGTTGAGATCAACAGTTATGACTCTTCCTTCCTCAGCAAGGGAAGCTGAGGCTTGGGGCCGGCCAGGTCAGATGCTGCTTTTCTCGTGGAGGTCTCGATTGTGCTGCTTGTGGGCTGTGTTCTGTCCTCCCAGCACTGGGTTGTGGAATTTTTTCTGTGTAGGATTCGCTGACCCACCTGTTGGCAACCCCCCGAGCATGTACCTGGAGGAAGGTCCAGGCACCAGCGTTGGCCAGGCAGAACAACAGGCGGGCGGCTTCCTGGTGACACAGCCTCCCGAATTCCTCCTAACCCAGAGGTGAGCCACGCAGAGCCATGGGTAGGGTATTCCTGGTTTATAGACTTGCCACCTCAGATGTGCAGACTGAGTCCTTTCCTTATGGGTTTCTGGAAAATACATCATCATCCCCACCCTACATCTACCAGAAGAGGGTGGTTTTTCCCTGAGACAGAAGAACACCCAGAAATATCAGAGCAGACATGGGTGTCTGTATTGTGGACAGTGCTCACACTTTGCCTCTTCCCCAAGATCACCCTGGATCCCAGAAGCCGCTTTTTGGCATTTTGTTTTCCCCAGACAGAGGCTGTCTGAGTTTTTAAGCAGCATCAAGATCCTGATTTTATGTTCCAAACTGTAGTTTGAAAGGTGCTTGAGAGGGCTGTGAATAGCCTAGGTGCTGCAGACTGTGGCCGTGGGGGCCAGAACAACAGGCCAGGAGAATCTGGAGGTTGAGAAGAGAGATTAGAGGAATGTGAGAAGTCAGAGGTCCTCTGGCGGACAGGGAATCTATGATAGGGGTCACCAGGACTAGGTCCCCAGTGTGCATAGTCTCCCCGGTCTGGGAGCTGAACGCCAGGTGCCCAGTGAGAGCAGAATTACAGGGCAGCGTGTGAGAGAGAAAGGGAGCAGTTGCTCGAGTCAACAAATTCTATTTGCTGAACTAGCCAGAGGGTGAGAAAATGCAGACTTTGCAGATGGACTCACTTTTCCATTCATGACCAGGAACCTGGATGGAGAAAATGCTGCCACCAGGTTCCTCATGGCTGTCTCATCCTTGCACTCCAGTGGCCCAGCCCATCCTTGCTCGATGTGATGACCTTGAGTCCTTCTCGAACAGTAGATGCATTGGGCATCGTTGGCATTCAGTAAAGCACCATGTTTGCACGGTACAAATGAGAGTTTTCTGAGTGCAACTTCTGTATCCACCATGTGCTGAGCCATGTCTATCAGTCCCCCTGCCACCATCCCCGCCACCTGCAGGACCATGGATCTCCTCTCTTTAGCTGCATTTTCTAGAATTCCATGTGAATGAAATCCAAAAGTTTTGAATTTTGTGTGTGGGGGGGTGGGTCTAGCTTCTTTTACTCTGCTTGAGTACTTTGGGATTTTCCCTGTTGCTGCGTGTATCAGCAGTCCATTCCTCTTTGTGGGTTCTGTTTCCTTGATGCGGATGGACCGTGCTGTTTTGACCCATCGCCTGTTGGTAGGCATTACTGAGTTCCCGGTTTGGGGTCACTGTGAGCATTCCTGGATGCATGTGGGTCTGCCCGTGTGCCTTCCTGTCTCTGGGGTGTGGACACGCATAGGAGTGGAATGGCTGTAGGCGTGTGTTTGCCTTTTAGGGAACTGCCACACTGTTGTCCTGAGTGGCTACACCTGTCACCTTCCCTCCTCTCCCTGCTGCTCCCCCAATTTGATCCCGATGGCACCCCAGGCCTGGCCCTTCTTGACCTCTTCCTTTGGGTTTCCGTTTGTTGGTCCTTCTCTGTGAGCCTCCTCAAGTGCTCTCTGCCTCACCCAGGCCACCCGCCTGAGGTGTCACACAGGTCCCTCCAGCACCTGCACACCCAAGGGCCCCATGGGAGGACACTCTTCTTGAAGAGCGTACCCGGAAGGGCTGCTTACCCGCAGAGAGCTGTCAGGTCATGTCAGTCACAGGGTGGACCGTGACCTGGTGCCCCTTTGATACGGGGCTTGTCCTGATGTCTCTTTTCCAGTCCCCTGGAGTTGGCACCGGGCCCCTCCTTCTCCAGCCCTGTTTCTGATGTGGACCTGAGCCAGCCCTTGCCCTCCAACCAGGTGAGACCCTACCACCAGGTAGTGTGGGTGTCCCTCTTTACTCTTGGATCCTCAGGTCATACCTTTGGAGTGAATAAACCAGGCAAATGTAACAAGGGGCAGGGATGCCTCAAGGCTGGACATCAGTTGAATGGGACCCGGGAGGTGGGTTCTGTGGGCTCGTGTTTCTGACTGAGTCCAGAGAGGGTGGGTCCGGAGGTAAGGGGTGGCAGGGTGGGAAGGTGGAGCCAGGCAGAAGGGTGCTTCTGTGTGTGATGCTGTGTTGGCTTTCCAGGTGCAGTGGCCCGATGGCCAGGCCTCCAGCGACGCCTTCTGGGGAGCCCGGATGCTTCTTGAGCTTTCAGGGGGCAGCCTGGGTTGAGATGTCCCTTTGGGGTATCCAGCCAGTGCTCCCAGGGGAGCAGGTGTGGACATCTAGCCTTTCAACACGTGTTACGTAGAGCTTTATTCCAACTGAAGAGAGGACCCCAGAGTTCCTTGGGGCGTTCCAGTGGGAAGCATTGAGGTTGCATAGCCCCCTGCCATGTTTGAATAATTTGGTTGGCAACTTAGTGTATCAGAGGAAGCATTTGAGAAGCTCTTGAGCTCAGAAGTCCAAGGGGTCAGTTTCACTCAGGCAGCGGGGGAGTGTGGAGTCAAGCTCCTGGGCAGGTTCTGGGCAGAGAACGCCTTTCTGGAGATAGAGGAGAATGTTGCACTGCTGTCTGCCCTCGCCGCTCTGTGACAGTTAAGTTGGCGAGTGGGGCATGGGCAGTGTTCTGACATTTCTATGTCTTGGGGGTGGGGGCTTCTACAGAAGCTAATATGGTTGGGATGGCTCAGGCAGGGTGGGGCAGGGTGCATTTTCCCCGCAGGTTGTAATTCATTGTGTTTGTAAAACAAATGTTCTGTTCAATTAAATTACAGTTCAATGTTCTGAACTCTCCCCTTTTACTCACTTAACTACATCTTGGACACCTGTCCCTGGCTGGCATTTCACAGTATGAGTGTGCATTGATTGATGCACCAGTACCCTATTGATCTGATTGTTTCTAATGTGTCTGTTTTATAAGCAAGGTCACAGTGGGCGTCTCTGCCCTTTTCCCTTCACCTGACTGTTTTGTGGGAGAAGGAATGGCCCTGGTGCTAGATGCCACCATGTCCAAGCGCACAGGGCCCCAGGGGCCGAGTGTGATGTGATTCCTGATGCAGAGGTGACTTTGACACTCAGGACTGTCACTGCCAGGAACAGGCCCTTGGTCCTTGCCTTACCCATTGTGTCAGTTGACAGTGGTGTGCTGAGCAGGGAGCAAAGTCAGTTTTGTGCTCAGGCGGCTCACAGGCCCGTCAGGAATAAGCAGGCAATCATGGGTAGTTGCTGAGAGGATGGTGTGAAGTGAGGGATGGCTGAGAACCCAGGGTATGTGGTGCTGGAATGACAAGACGCTGAGAGCTTCCTGAATGGGCGGCGGGGGCGGGGGGGTGGCAGCTGAGCTGAGACAGCTGTGCTCCCCCACCACAGCCCCAGGGCTCTCAGCTGTACTCCTCTCCCCTCACCTTTACTCTGTAGACCGTGGACCCATCCTGTCCCTTCCTCATCGCCACAGTGGCGCTGCCCAAGCACCAGCAGTAATATGTACTTCCTCTCAGGGACGCTCACTCGCATCCTGTTCCCTAGAATCAGGAATCTTTTAGTTGTCAAATCTTTCTTTATTGTGAAACAGGCACAAACTTATAAAAAGTTGCAAATAGATGGGCGCCTGGGTGGCTCAGTTGGTTAAGCGACTGCCTTCGGCTCAGGTCATGATCCTGGAGTCCCTGGATCGAGTCCCGCATCGGGCTCCCTGCTCGGCGGGAAGCCTGCTTCTGCCTCTGACCCTCCCCCCTCTCATGTGCTCTCTCTCTCATTCTCTCTGTCTCAAATAAATAAATAAAATCTTTAAAAAAAAAAAAAGTTGCAAATAGAACACAAACATTTTTTCCTTTCATCCTTTTGAGAACAAGTTACTGAGCTGATCCCTGTTTCCTTGAGAGAAGGAATTCTGCATTCTCCTCGTGCGATCACCAGTCAGGAAGTCAGTGCTGGTATTTCCACACCTTCTTCCAGACCTCACTGAAGTCTAATCACTTGTCCCGGCAACACCCTGAATGACAGATGAATCCCGTCACATAGCATGTGCTGCGTGCCCTTGACTGTCTTGTCATTTAGGCCACAACAGGCCCGATCTTCTCCTGGACTTTAACGACTTTGACACTTTGGAAGAGTACAAGCCAGTTATTCTGTAGAATGTCCCCCAGAGTGGCTGTGTTGGATGTTTCCGTGCAATTCGGGAAATACCCCAGAAGTGACATGAGGCACTTACCCTGTCTTACAGATAGCACATGATTTTGATGGTGCAGTTGTTGTTGGTGCTCATCTTGATCACTTCATTAGGGTGTTTTCTGCCAACCTTCTCCACTACAGTTGCTCTTTTTGTATATTTTGGGAGGTAGTGCTTTGAAACTGTGTAAACATGCAGTTTCTCATCAAGCTTTCCATTGACTCATGAATTTCTCTAATGTGCTTACATTGTCATAATTCACGAACGCATTATTAACCTAGTTCTGGCATCACCACGGCACTAGCTTCCTTCACGTACGAAGTGTACACCCATGAAGATTCACTCTTCAACCTTACGTGCCACTCAGCTACGTGGTGGTTTGTTTTAATCATTGAGGTACCTAACTCACGTGCATTACCTGTCACCGAAGGAAGCACACTGATCCAATTCATCCTGCCCTCAGTCATTCAAAGTCTGCATAAAATACCTGCACAGTTGATAAACACTTTAGAGAGGGTTAGGGATTAACCCTGGGGCGTGATGGGCGGTGCCGCCCTTTGGCCTTCCCTGGAAATGTGCAGAGCTCTGGACCCATCCCAGTCTTGGCCTTTCCTGAGCCGAAAGGAAGTACCTATATGTGAGGTGGTCACGGTCTGAGGCAAGAACCTCCTGGACGGGCTGTGGGAGCACCTCCTGGGGAGTCTCCTTCCCCCACCCTTTACAGACACTGGGCTCGATCCTAGAAGTTCCAGAGCACAGACTCAGCCAGCTGGATCGTGTCCATTTTGTGGCACGTGGACTGAAGTCTCTGGAGCTGACTGTTGACTGAGACTCGAGCTCCTCTGGAGGGGCTCCTGTGCAGTGGTCAGACGTCCTGAGTGGCTGGAGGCCTCTCCCCGTCCCGCATGCCCAGCGCCTGTGCACCCAGCTCCCACCCTGAGGCCCACACTTCCCTCTCTGCTGTTTGATCCCAGGCCGCTCTGAGAGAGATGTGTTGGCCCTAGAGAGTGTTCTGCCCTTACCCCCTTGAGGTGCCAGCCTGGGTCCAGTGGACATAGGTGCTGTGACCAGGCCAAGGGTCCTCTTCCTGTGCCTTGTGGAGGCACTTCCCTTCTTGAGATGAAAAGGGATATGGGGGCTGTTTCAAATGGCTGATGGCTGGCGGCGGCCCAGAGGAGGTGTCCGAGGCTTTCTGGGCTCTAGTAGTGGCAGGGGGGATGTCCAGTGATCAGCTCCAGGGAGGCCAACTTCTCTGCCTCTCCTTGTCTTCATAGTTGCGTGGGCCCCAGGAGGTTGGGATGTGTGGCCAGACCTCCCAGACAACCAGGGCCAGAAGTGATCACCCAGCTTTGGTCTGTGAAGGGCCCTGCCTTCACCCCCACCCTCCATGGTGTGGAGACTGCTGGAGAGGGCAGAGGGTGCCTGTGTTGATCTCTTCGGTCAAGCTACGTGGCCTAGAATAACAGATCTGCTGTGTCACAGGTCTAGAGGCTGGAAGTGTGATGTGGGTGATGTCGTGGCCATGAAGGCTCAAGGGGAGCTTTCTCCAGGTTCCAGTACTTCCTTGGTTTGGGACTGCAGAGCTCCAGTCTTCACACAGCACTTTTCCTGTGTGTGTATCTCTGCCCGGTTCTTCTTGTTAATACCAACAAAATCTACCAACATAATCATGATCTGAGTGACTTCATCTTGACTTGATCATCTCTGAAGACCGTATTTCCATATCAGTTCCCGTTCAGGGGTATTGGGGATAGGAGTTCGACATCGGAAATTGGTAGAACATAGTTCAACCCATAATGGTGTCCCTGCCTCTGCCAGTGATCACCTCCCAACTGGCCCAAGAAGGCACTGTGGTGTCTCTGGTGTACCCCTTGGGTGCCTCCAGCAGAAGACCACATCCCGTCTGGCCACTGGCTGCCGGGGTTTGGGTGGTACTGGGATCGCCCACAGAGTGAGGGCTGGGATGAAACGGTTCTGGGCTTGGAGGTGCTGACGTTTTGAAGGTAGGATGAAATGGAGGCCTGTCTGGGTGCTGAGCCAGAGGCAATCATTTCTTGGGTATGATTATCAAAAGCACAGGTAATAACAGAAAAAAAATAAATAGGACTTCATCAAAATTATAAAGTTATGAATATCAAAGGACACTATCAAGAAACTAAAAAGGTACACTACATCAAAAAAAAAAAAAAAAAACCCTAAAAAGATAACCTACAGAATGGGAGAAAATATTTGCAAATGATACATGTGATATGGGTTCAGTTTGCAGAATATATAAAGAACTCTTAAAATTCAACAACAAAAGTGCACAGGAGGGAGATTTGCTGTGGCTTTCCCAGAGACGTTTTGTTTTCCACAGTGAGCATAATCTGCTTCTGACTCCTCAGTGGTTTATCTGTACTTTGTCATGTAGTAGTTCAGCACAATGTAGCATCAAAGCTTTGGCAGCTCGCTGTCATGGCACACTGTGGTACTTGTCCTAGAAGAGCGTCGTTTCTGGGCAGAGGCTCCCGCAGAGAAAGGAGAAACACTGCGACCGTCGTCGCAGCTGCACGGCCAGCCGTCCTGGTCGTCTTGCCCTCGTGAGTGTTGTGAAGGGCTTCTGTTGTTTCAGTGTTAGCACAGTTGAAAAAATATACTGACAACTTGAAAACATGTATGAATATATGTGAGTTTAAATTTATGAGTACCCAAAACAAAATTTATTAAAAATTTTCTGGCTTTAAGGGAAGTAAGCTCATCGGTCATGGTTTTCTTGTGTTGAGAAGTTCGGTTTACGTGGCAGCATATTTATAGTGGTACATAACATGATGTTTGGTTGTAAACATTGACATATCCTACATTAGATGAAAAATGGAAATATATACAAAGCTTTGATATTAAAATCAGAATTTGTTAAAGCTCGGTTAACTGTCTCCCTGAGTTATTTTCCAATGGGAGATTTTAAGCAGCACTGCAAACTTTTCTATGCTAATTGGTCAATTTCCATTTTCTTTATTTCTGGGTCTTTTGTTCATGTGTATTTTTACTAGGAAATCACCCATTTCCTCTGCTCTCAAGGCAACTTATTACAGTTAGTGTTAACGCTGGTCACTGGCTGGGGTAGGGCTTGTTAGGTTTCCCCACTGAAGTTTCTCTTGTACCATGTCCTTACTGTGTGTCCAATGTAGGAGGAAATCACTCTGCGGAGCCCACACTTGAGGAGAGGGGGCTAGTTTACCTCTGTCGTAGATGGCTGAGTGTCTACCTGAATTATTTGGAAATCTTCAGCAGACGTGTAATCATTAAAAAAATGTATGTAATCATTTATTTTTACCAGTGTGGACAAGTGGGTAGTTATTTTAGTCCCTTGGTTATACTCCAGGACTACAGCATTTGGTTGATCAGCTGATTTCTGTTGTGATTACTGAGAGCTGTTTCCATTGGCTCCTGTTTGCCTTTGACATATCCCATTTTTGTAGATTTTTC
>NC_138382.1:0-14625 GCF_054177405.1 Leptonychotes weddellii
ATCTTCAGCTTTGAATATGTTGGCTGGAGACTCAGTGACCACTCAGTTTGTGGTTTGGAAGGGAATATAACTAGATAGTCTGTTAGCTTTTCAATTAAAAAAGATAGGGGCACTTGGGTGACACAGTCGATTAAGCGTCTGACTCTTGGTTTCCACTCAGGTCATGATCTCAGGGTCCTGGGATCCAGCCCTGCACTGGGGTCTGCAATCAGCGTGGAGTCTGCTTGAGACTCTCTCTCTCCCCCTGCCCCTCTCCAGCCAAAATAAAAATAAATCTTAAAAAAAAAAAAAAGACAAATACCCCCTCCCCCCTGCCAAAAAATGAATTTGCCTTTGTAAAAATAGTGTTGTAACACAGGTCATCCTGGAACACAAATGAACCTTGACCTAAACCTCACTTTATACAAAAATTAACTAAAAATTTATCGTAAATGTAAGAGGTAAAATTACAATATTTTTTGAAGAAAACAGAGAAGAAAATCTTCATTACCTGACTTTAGGCAAGAAGTCCTTGAATATGATGTGAAAAGCCTGATCCATTCAATAATTGATAAATGGAACTTCATAAAATTAAAAACCTTTGCTCTGCACAATACACTGTTAGGAGAATAAAAAGACAAGCCACAGACTAGGGAAAATATTTGCAAATCCCTTATCTGGAAGAAACTAGTATCCAGAGTATGTAAAAACCTCTCAAATTACAACATTGGACAACAAAGACTTCAAGTAAAAAATATGCAAAAGACTTGAACAGATACTTCTTCAAAGAGGATATACAGATGGCAAATGAGCACATGAAAAGATTATCAACATCATCAGCCATCAGGGAAGTGCAAATAAAAACATACTGAGACCACACAACACTAGAAGGACCAAAGTAGAAAACACTGACATTACCAAGGGCTGTCAAGAATGTAGAGCGACTGGAATTGGCAAGAATTGCCAGTGTGAAGGCAAAATGGTGCAGCCACTCTAGAAAATGTTTCACTACTTTTTAAGTAAAGCTAAACATACACATACTATATGATCCAGAATCCTACTCCTAGGTATTTACCCAGGAAAAATGAAAACTTATGTTTACAAAACACCTTGCACAGGAATGTTTCGTAGCAGCTTTACTTATAATATCCAAAAATAGGAAACAACTGAGAGCCCTTCATGGGAGGAATGGATAAACAAATTGTGGTGTAGCTGTAAGGGGCTTGCAGGGTTCTTGTCTCACCAAGTCCAAGAATGAATCTCACAGACACAAAAGGCTAAAGTGAAGTGAAAGTTTGTTGAATGAAGGTGAGAGCAGAAAGGAAAGGAAAAGCTCTCTAGAGTGACAGGGATCCCGAATGGGTGGCCACTGAGGGCTGTCACCGGTGGTCTTTATTGAGAACTGACCGGGAAACTTGTGGCCTCGAGATTCTGAGATTCTGGTGCCACCTTGGTCTGAGCAAGGACTGTTGATAACATCCTTAATGCCTTACTTCTTTGAGGTTTGGGCATCTTCTGTGATTACAATGCAGCCGCCAAAGAAAAATACTCCTTAACATCCAGGGCCGGGTGGTCTGGTCTATTCCCTTATCTCTTGTCTTAGCGCTTTTGCTGCCAGGGATAGTTTCAGAGCCTAGTAAGCACGCCCCCCACCCCCCCAAGTCTCCCTGCCTATACCTTAACCCTTTCCTTACTCATAGCCATCCAATGAATGGAATATGATTCAACAATAAAAGGAACCAACAACTTGACTGGATCTCAAAGACATAATGTTGATTGGAAAAAGCCAGTCTCAAAGGTTACATGCTACATGATTTCATTTAGATGACAATCTCAAAAAGACAAAACTATAATGATGGAGAACTGACCAGAGGTTGCCAGGACTTCGGGGGAGAGTTTGTAGGAAGGGTGTGACTACAAAGGCGCAGTACCAGGGAATTTCTTAGGGTGATGGGTCTGTATCCTGATTATGGTGGTGACCATACAAATCTATATTAAAATAAAAGAACCCCTACAAGTCAACAATAAAAAGACAAAGAACCCAATTAAGATGTGAACATAGACTTGAATGGACATTTCTCTGAAGAAGATCTACAAACACTCAACAATCCCATGAAAAGATGTACAGCATTATTAATTGTTAGGAAAATGAAAATCAAAGCCACAGTGAGGTACCATTTCACACACATAATAAGTGTCAGCATTAAAAATAAAAGAGCCGGTTACCATACTAGTAAAATGAGTTTATTCAGTAATAGCAGAGGAATTGCGATTTGGGACAAGCAAACTATGTAAACCGCGGGCAAGCCTGGAGAACAAAGGGAAGGTCAACTTTTTTTTAAAGATTTATTTATTTATTTGAGGGGGGAGGGGTAGGGGAAGAGAGAGTCATAAGCACAGTCCACGCTGAGTGGGGAGCCCACCACAGAGTTTGATCTCACGACCCTGAGATCATGACCTGAGCTGAAACCAAGAGTCGCACGCTTAAACGACTGCACCACCCAGGTGCCCCAGGAAGGTTAACCTTAACGAGGTTTTAAGAGGAAATTGGGGAAACTTGTTTTGAACAAAAGTTTATTTGAGAAGAATAAGACTCTGAGGTTGTGGTGGTTTCTCATCAGCAAGCAGTGATTAGTGTGCTGCTGGGGCAAAGAGAGAGCCTCCTTCTTTTTTTATGAAATTCCTACCTGTGTCCTCCCTTGTCAAGAAAGGAATTCTCTTCCTTCTTGCGGCTGGTTATGCAGGCAGCAGCAAGTGGTGCCCACCCAGGGCTTCCCAACTCCGTTCTTAACTGAGGCCTTCTTTTTTTTTTTTTAAAGATTTTATTTATTTATTTGACAGAGAGAAACACAGCGAGAGAGGGAACACAAGCAGGGGGAGTGGGAGAGGGAGAAGCAGGCTCCCCGCTGAGCAGAGAGCCCGATGTGGGGCTTGATCCCAGGACCCCGGGATCATGACCTGAGCCGAAGGCAGACGCTTAACGACTGAGCCACCCAGGCGCCCCAACTGAGGCCTTCTTATCTGTTTTCACACAACTATAACAAAAATAAGAAAAACAGAAAATAAGTATGGGAGAGAGTGTGGAGAAATTGGAACCCTCTTACATGGCTGGCAGAAATTTAAATGGTGTAGCCACTGTGGAAAACAGTTTGGAGGTTTCCCAAAAAGTTAAACATAGAATTATGAACCAGCAATTGCATTCCTAGGTATATACCTGAAAGAATTGAAAAAACTTTGTACGCAAATGTTCATTGTAGCACTATCAATGACATTCGAAAGGTAGAAAAAGCCCAAACACCCATCACATGATACACAAATAAATAAATGTTGTATGTAAATACAATAGAATGTTATTTAGTTTAAAAAAAACCAGAAAATTCTGCGATATGCTACAGCATGAATGAAACTTGAAAACATTGTGCTAAGTGAAATAGGCCATTCACACACATACACATACACACACTACTACATATTTCCAGTTTATGAGCTTCCTAGAGTAGTCAGATTCATAGAGACAGACAATAGAATGCTGGTTGTCACAGGCTGGGGGACAGAGAAGTGAGCAATTACTGCTGGGGAATGATTGCTTGATGGGAACCCAGTCACCTTTGGCGTAATACAAATGATGTGCAGCTGGGTAGAGGGGATGGTTGCACAACCTTCTGAATGTACTACATGCCACTGAACCCTATGCTTTATCTTTTCAAAGATTTATTTCTTTATTTTATAGAGATAGAGCGAGCGAGAATGAGAGCACAAGCAGGGGGAGGGGCAGAAGAAGAGGGAGAGAGAATCCCAAGCAGACTCCCCACCGAATGTGGAGCCAGACGTAGGGCTTGATCCCACAAACCTGAGATCATGACCTGAGCCAAAATCAAGAGTCAGACGCTCAATCAACTGAACCACCCAGGTGCCCCTGAACTGTATACTTTAAAATGGCTAATTTTATGTTCCATAAATTTCACCTCAGCTTTAAAAAAATAGGTGGGGGGCGGGACAGGCTCCTTCATGGTGAGGAAAGGCCTGGAGATCAGTGCACAGATCATGAAAAAGAAAAGAAAAAAGAGATCTTTGGAACAATATAGGTGTGCAGGCTAGGAGCTGAGAAGAGGTCCCTCAGCCAGCCGGCCTCCCTTATTGAGCAGGCGTTGACCTTTGTCATCCTTATCTGAAACTCAGGTTTTATTTTGTTATTTTCTTATCATAAGTACCTAGTGTTATCCCCAAGTCTGTACTCCTGCTTTCTTCACTGTTGCAATCAATATCTTATCTTGAGAACGGAGATGCTTGGAAAACCAAGAAAAGGAATTGTGTATTGCACACAGCTTTGGCCTGGAGAAGAGGTGATATGCAGAAATGGAGCAAGAGTTGAAAGTAAGGATGCAGACAGCCTTCCGGAAAACCTGCGGGACAAGCACACATTCAGAGGCCTGAGAAAAGGCTAGACTTTCAGCATTCACTCAGGTGGGCTAGATAGACTCTTATTATGTGGAAATCTAGAGAACTTGGGGACATCTGGTTTATACTGAGATGCACACACATATGGCAGAAATCTGCCTGTGGAGTCGAATTCTGGAAAGGCTCATGGCCCAGAACATAGTGCATGCCTCCAGGTACAGCACCTGCCAATCCCGAGAAGACTGACAATTCTCTTGGCAACAACTCTCCCATCACATTTAGGGAGAGGAATTCACACAAAGGTCAGACCAGCATCTCAAAATCTGGCTCACAATCCTTGCCTTTGAAATCCCAAAAGTTTCAGGAGAGATCATATGAAAAGGGCCACAGTAGGAGTTTCCTGGGAAGGCTGGAGCTTGGTAGAAACTCATTAGTTCTGGTTGGTGGCAGCCTGCCCTAGCACCATGCACATGGACTCTCTGGGGTATCCAGGATTGTTGGTGACGACACCAAAGTCCAGCTGGGGAGACCCATGGGACACAGGCTCCATGTGGATAGGATGTTGGCTAATACCAAGAACACTATCTGGCACGTAGGAGGTAATAAAAATACTGATATGTATCTGAGTGAGTGAGAGATAGAGAAGAGGGCTTGGTCCCAGCTGCAAAGGAAGAGACCTTATTGAACCCTCACATGCACGTCACTAGGGAGCATGGAAAAGAAAGCTGCTGAGTCAGAGCCCAACCCCATCTAAACCCAGAGTGGGGAGCATCACTGCAATTCCTTCATTATAATCCATTCAAATTGTTGTTGTTCTTTGGGGTTTTTTGGTAGGCTCCACACCCAGCATAGCTCCCAATGTAGAGTCCAACATAGGGCTTGAATTCATGACCTTGAGATCAAGACCTGAGCAGAGATCAACAGTCAGAGGCTTAACCCACTGAGCCATCCAGGTGCCCCTGTTTTGGTTTGGTTTTAATCCTTCTATTTTCAGATACTAGTTTGTCACTTATGGTCCATAAAAATTCTCCACAAAAAATTTAAAAAGGAGTCAGAAAAACATGGCTTAAGGAGTTTTTTGTGTCTTCTTCTGGTAGTTTCTTGTATACTCCACAACAGTTTCACTTTTAATATTGGGTAGGTACCAGCTGTGGGAATTGACTCCTAGGTGTCTTACTGCGCACACCCGGTGAAGGCCTAAATACTGAAATAGATAGAATGTACTCCAAATGCTAGGAGCTCACCGAGACCTCACATGATTAGCGCTAATTTGCCTTCACATGATTAGCCCTAATTAATGGGACCATCAGGAGCTTGCTAAATTCCTTTACAAAGTAGTGAAGGAAGCCTAAGATTAAGGACAAAACCCTTAAAAAAAAAAAAAAGACTTATTTATTTATTTGCGAGAGCGCAAGAGAGCAGAAGCAGAGGGAGGGGCAGAGGCAGAGGGTGAAGGAAAAGCAAGCTCCCCACTGAGCGCAGAGCCCCATCCCAGGACCCTGAGATCATGACTGGAGCCGACGCTTAACCGACTGAGCCACCTAGGTGCCCCAGGGACCAAATTCTTATCCAACAGACTATCAGCTGTCAGTTACTAGCATCCAGTGATGTACAATCCTGTGTAGTCGTAGGCTCTAAAACATCCTCTGCTCCCTTCTCAGCCAAATCATCTATATTTTCATAATAAACATTGTGCATAGAACATTAGTAAGCCCGTAAGATTTCCATGACTACATTTTTTGGAAGGCAACTTGACACTATTAATTAATTATAATTGACAACACATCTTTACACCCAGGCACCCATTTCAGGCACTATAAAAATGTATGTGCAGACTGACTAATGATGTGCCCACCCCCCACAAAAAAACACTCAAAAAATAAAAAACTGAAAATAAATTAGAAACAAGTTAATGCCTACCCACAGGAGAAAGATGAGTTAAGTAAGGATGTATGCAGACTGAGATACGTGGATGCTCACGAGAGGGTCAGGGCCATGCCGGCTGCCCGGGCTTGGTTCTCTAGGGAATAACAACACCACCAGGGCATCGAACAACTTGGCAGTTGCTTCCTTGCTGAGACTGGTGAGCTCTGACCTCCATACTGTCCTCCTGTCCTGCTCCCCTTAGTCACAGCAGAGGATACCAGCATCCTTATATAGTGAAGATCCACATACTCTGCCTTGATCGGACTTGGCCTCACAGCCTAATCATCAGACGTTTCCTCTGAAACACTTTAGAATTCAGCAGCTTACCATCCCCACAGTCATTTCTCACCTAGACCCTGGTAACGACTCCTAACCAGTCCCCTTGTGTCCACTCTGCCCCTATATCCTATTTGCCACACGAGTATTGAAGAGGTCGTTTCACAACGCAAATTATTGTGTCATTCTTGAAACCTCTGATGGACTCCACCGCATTTGGAGAGAAGTTGACATTGCCTCATGGAGGCCACCCCTCTTGGCTTTATCTTCCTCTCTGTTGTTCTCAGTAGTCTCTCAGTCACCCCAAACTCATTCCCTTTCTGGGGGCCTTACACAGGCTGTTGCTTGTGTTCCCAACACTCATCTTTCAGATCTCCCCAGAGCTACTTCCTCATCATCATTCAGATCTTAAAGTATCTGCTTTTCAGAGAGGCCACCTCAAACATCAGATAAAAAGCACTTTCACAAATTCTTATCTTTCCCATGGTAATTAGCAGTGCCCTACAAGATCTTATATTTTTGTTTAAATGTTTATTCCTTATCTTTTCAGAAGAATATAAGCTCTTGTGGGCAGGACTCTGGCTTGTGATTAGAACAATGCCCAGCCCACAATGGGGAATCAAAACACGGAGGAAGAGAAAAAAGTAACACAACAAATTGCTCACACTGGTTTCCCTGAGTATGGGGAAGGCAAGAAATATGAGAAAAAAATAAGATCGTAAAATTTTTTTAAATGTCCATGATAAGAATGAATATATAGGGATAACAGTTTTGCACATACATAAAACTGAGCATGTGTGAATGTGTGTTTATGTTATTAATGAAAAATTAGTTATGACTTTTGTTAAAGATAGTAAGGAAGACTTTATTTAAGGTGGCTACTACAACAGGGTTGTATTGTTGGGGGAGAGAGAGAGGGTTGACTCAGAATACAACAGAGAAAAATGGGAACTTATAGCCCAGCAAGTCAGTAGATAGAAAACTAAGAGGAAACATCAAGGGCAGAGGGGATTCTGGCCAAAGAGGATCCTGCTGAATCCTAACAGGATTCCTGCTAAAAGCAGACCAGGGTGATCAGATATAACCTCAACACCCCTGAAGAGGCCATGCCTAGAGCTTCAGTAGTTGGCATAATCGTCAACGAGCTAAAAGCATGCTGAGAGCAAGTAGTCCCTGTAGGGGAGTGTCTGTGGGCATGAGTCAAGGAAATACGTGCAGGGGCCCTGCTGGGGGTAGGAGCCAAGGCTGTCGACAGATGGAGTTTGGAGTTCTTGAATTTTCTTCCCAGGCAATTGGCTTCAGGGTTCTGATCGTTGTTCCTTAAAGGAATGTTAAATAACAAGCAAACAAACAACCTATTCAACACCACACACATTTTTAGGTTATTTAAATTGCCTTATCCTTAGTTTACATATACAAAGAATTTATTTGCCAGGTATTGCAGACAGGCTTTTAACATAGTATTGTCAAACTCTTGGAACCAATTTGACTCGTCTGCTTTATAGAAAATAACCACCCTTTGACCTACTTGCTAAAGCCGGTCCTCATCGTCAAACCAATCAGCCAAATCCAACTCACGTTCTGACAGAAAAATCTTAATTTTTTTGTTTAATTCAAATGAACACGGTATTAAAAGTCTGTGACGGGAGACTTGACAAGAGCCTGTTGCTTAGATAAAACACTCTCTCAGGGGTCAGGCATTCTCAAACTATCCCCTTGTTTAGCCCTCAGAAGTATTTAAATCCATGCTCCACAATCAGATCTGGAATGGGTGAGGGGCTTTGGTGAAGTAGGAGAAAGGTGGCTGTGGAAGCGAAGGTGAGAAAGAAGAACTTGCAGAACAGAGATGCTTTTTAGAGCAGGTTAGCTGTAGAAAAGAGTACACACCTAAGGTGAGAATCTGGAAATTGGTTATCTAAAAGCTATTCATGGCCATGGAACCTCTGGAAGTCTTCCCAAATCCCAAGGGGTATACATATCCCTGTTTGAACACCAGTGACCTAAGTTCCCTTAAGTTTGTAGTGTGTGCCTGGATTGAGTGGATTAAAAAGTACACTATCAGAGTAGTCACTGATAGTGCTAGGAAAAATTTCCCCAACTTGGAAATTAAAAAGAGAGATGCCATATCCATCAACATTGTACTAGAAGACAATTACTCAACAATCCCACCTAAGGGTCAGCTAACTCTCTAGGAAAAGAACTGATTATTTATTTTTAACTATTTATTATTGATTAGGCCCAGACATGTGCAGCCCTGTAAAGTTAGAAGTTAGACTATAAGAAACTGATCAGTTGCTTTTTTCTATGGTGGGAAAATTAGATAACCCCAAATATTACAGTTTAATTGCCCTACAGGACATTAACTAAGGCTGCCTCTAATTTAGCAATCATTATTCCTTTTGTTCTCACTCACTTTTGTTCTCACCTACTTTTTCAGATTCTCTTCTGAACTCACTTTGCGTTCCCTTATTAATAAAATAAATGATTTCACTCATATGTGGAATTTAAGAAACAAAACAAACGAGCAAAGGGGAAAAAAAAGAGAGAGAGAGCGAAACCAAGAAACAGACTCCCTTAATTATAGAGAACACACTGATGGTTAGCAGAAGGGAAGTGGGGGAGGGATGGGTGAAATAGGTGACGGGGAGTAAGGAGTGCACTTGTGAGGAGCACCGGCTGATGTATGGAAGTGTGGAATCACTATCTTGTACACCTGAAACTAACATAACACTGTATGTTAACTAACTGGAATTAAAATAAAATAAATGAAATATTGGCATGTGCTCACTAACCCTTTGGGTGAGAATTATGTTTTTAAACATTTAGACAATTACATGTTGGCAGAGAAATTTACCTTGCATAAAAATAGGATACCTTGAAGAATTTCTAGCAAGGAAATGACCTAAGATGGATTTGTATTGGAAATACCAATTTTGTTTGAAGAGTGCATACATAGATGGAAGTAAACCCAAAGATAAAGACACTAAATTACTGAGAGATGTTCTCATCTCTCAGTATTATGTGTTATGAACTAGGGCAGTGGCAGTGGGAGTGAGCAGGTGCAGAATGAACTTGAGATATAGAATAAATAGGGCATGATGGTTGCTTGGATGTGTGGGTAGGGAAAGAGAGGTAGGTGAGAAAGGCTGTAAGTAACATTCGATAACTGATTATGAGGGGGTGGCAAGGAAAAGGAGGAGCTGACCTACATCAGCAATAATTCCTGCGTTAGGCATAGAGATTGTATCAGGTGGCAGCAACACACATTTAGCATGTGAAACAGAGAGAAGTAGGGCAAGGAAGAAAGTCCTTAAGTTCCTCACCTTTTACATAGTTCACACACATTATAGAATAAACTCTTTGTCTCCCTGGCTCACTCAAAATTCCATCCTTCCTTCTGAAATGTTTGCCTGTCCCATCTGATTTTGAATCATCCTAGTATCCACTACAGCCTAACATACACTTTTTTTCAAAAAGGTAAATCACGGGACACCTGGGTGGCTCAGTCAGTTAAGCATCTGCCTTCAGCTCAGGTCATGGTCCCAGGGTCCTGGGATCAAGTCCTGCATCAGGCTCCCTGCTCAGCAAGTAGCCTGCTTCTCCCTCAGCCTGCTGTCCGCCCCCCCACACACACACCCGCTTGTGCTCTCTCTCTTCTCCCTCTCTCTCTCTCTGACAAATAAATAAATAAATAAATAAAATCTTAAAAAAACGTTTAAAAAAAAACAAAATCAAAAGGTAAATCACATTTACCTTTTAACCAAATTTGCTAAATGGAATTACTCTGTAATGCAAGGAATTAGGAAGATTAATTAAGGATAGTTCTCCATGAAAAAAAGGGGGGACCAACTGAAGTGAATCCTTTCAAACAACAGACAGATATAGAAATACAGATATGTGCACACATGAAAGGGCCAAGATACATTGACACCTCAGTAGCAACAAGCACCCCACCACCCAAATCTTGGTTTTTAAGTACCACTCTAATAAAAGGAATCAGAAACAGCTGACTCCAGGGCTGGGCTGAGAAAATACAAGATGAAACTGGGGCATCTCGTAGTGTCAGAAAATAACAAAGTTCTTTTTTAAAAAAGTGATTTCTCTAGAGGACATGGGAGAAAACCTGAAAGAGCCCCAGTGGCCAAAGATGAAACAACTTGAACAAAATAAATGTTAGAATTCTAGGTTGAGGTTGACCTTTCCTCTTCTTTCAATACTTTAAAAATATTGCTCCACTGTCTTCTAGCTTGCATTGTTACCAAGAAAAATATGCTCTCATTCTCATTTTTGCTCTTCTGTATATGATGTGTCTCTTTCTGGGGGCTGCTTTTAAGATTTTCTATTTATAATTAGTTTTAAACAATTTAATTATGATGTGCTTTGCTGTAGTTTTCTTCATGTTTCTTGTCCTTAGGGATTCTGGAGCTTCTTGGATCTGTGAGTTTATAGACTTCATCAAATTTGTAAAATTTTGGCTATTATTTTTTCAAACACTTTCTGTGCCCCTCGCATTCTCCTCTAGGGCCTTGAACTGTATTTTAAGCTAATGTGTGGATCTGCACACACCGAGGCGCTCCACTTTGTTTCCAGTTTCTGTTTTCAATCTGTGTTATTTTGCGTAGCCTCTATTGCTATTTTCAAGTTCACTACTGTTTTCTGCCAAGTCTAAAATGTCATTAATCCCATCCAGGGCAATTTTCATCTTTGACATCTTATTATAAATTACTAACTCCAATGGAAACCACAGCAGGATTTCATTGTATAACCTGAATGGCTGATTCAGTTATTCTTCTTAGAAAATATATGGTATATAGAAGCTATTTCTTCAGAACTGGCATTTTACTAGGCACCTTGCCTTCAAAGACCTCTTCTAGGAGCTGCCTAGAAGAAATACTGCAAGTCTGTGTGTGCAGTTAAAGAAGTACTTTTTTTTTTTTTAAAGATTTTATTTATTTATTTGAGAGAGAGAAATTTAGGGTCAGAGGGAGAAGCAGACGATCCTGGGACTCCAGGATCATGACCTGAGCCGAAGGCAGTCGCTTAACCAACTGAGCCACCCAGGCGCCCCTAAAGAAGTACTTTTGAGCAGGTGTGCACATATGCGTGTGTGTTAAGGGGAAGGTGATGTGGAGTGAGAAGGTATGCTGGGGTATCAAAGGAATTAAGTCTTGCACCGGTGATGGGATCCTAGTGTGTTTCACTCCTGCACTCCTGAGTACAGTTCCTTTTACTTTTTTTTTTTTTAAGATTTTATTTATTTATTTGACAGAGAGAGAGATAGCGAGAGCAGGAACAGAAGCAGGGGGAGTGGGAGAGGGAGAAGCAGGCTTCCCGTGGAGCAGGGAGCCCGATGCGGGACTCGATTCCAGGACCCTGGGACCATGACCTGAGCCGAAGGCAGACGCTTAACGACTGAGCCACCCAGGTGCCCTACTTTTTGTTTTCTTAATGTCTGCCATGGTGTTAAACTCATAGAACCTCAGCAATTGCTCTATTTCGCTTTCAAGGCCCATGACTCCACCAGAAGCACCACTGTCTTTAGTAAGCAATTCCCAGACCCTAGTCTCAGTGAAAATCCCACCATTCTAGGTGTTTCACTTGTGCACAGAGGATCTGAGCAACCCGGCTATTCTAAGCACACTGCTCCTATATCCAGTTTTTAAATAAGCCCTTTTGGTTCTGCCTCCAATCTGTATCTTTCCATCCCCACTGCCATCACCCTATTCAAGTCACCACCACAACTTACATGGACCACTGAAGTAGCCTCGTACCTGGTTCTCTTACTTTTGTTCTCACCCTTCTCAAATTCATTCCCTACAAAGCTATGGAATGATTGGGGGGAAGTCTATTTGTTTTATTATTTCCTTTGGGAATATTGATCGACTTCTGCATGTTGATTTTTGTGTCCTGCAACTTCACTGAATGTGTTTATTATTTCTTTAAGATTTTATTTATTTATTTGAGAGAGAGAGTGAGCACAAGTGGGGGAGGGGCAGAGGGAGATGGAGAGGGAGAAGCAGACTCCCCCCTGAGCAGGGAGCCCAATGTGGGGCTCAATCCCAGGACCCTGGGATCATGACCTGCGCCAAAGGCAGGCCCTTAACTGACTGAGCCACCCAGGCGCCCCGTGTTTATTATTTCTAATAGTTAATTTTGTTGTTGTGTCATTAGGGTTTTCTCTATATAATATGTCATCTGCAAAGGTAATTTTACTTCACCTGTCATTTAGATGTCTTTTATTTCTTTTTCTTGTCAAGTTTCTCTGGCTAGAACTTCCAGTATTACATTAAAGAGAGGTGGCTAAAGTGGGCATCCTTGCCTTGTGCCAGATCTTAGATGGGAAGTTTTCATTTTTCCCCCGTTTGTTATGATGTTAGATTAGGGCTTTTCATATATGGTCTTTATTGTGTTGAGTTAGGCTCCTTCTATGCCTATTTTGTTGAGTTTTAATGATGAAAGATACTGCATTTTGTCAAATGTTTTCTCTGTATCTGTTTAGATGATTATGTGGTGGGTTTTTTTTCTTTCATTTTGTTTATGTGGTGTATCATATTTATTGTGTACATTGAACCATCCTTGTGTCCCAGGGATAAATTCCATTGGTCATGGTGTATGGTCCTTTTAATGTGCTCTTGAATTCAGTTTGCTAATATTTTACTGAGGAGTTTTGCATCTGTATTCATTAAGAATATTGGCCTGTACTTTAGGTGCTCAGATGCTGGGTGTGTATATTTTTGTAATTGTTGTATCTTACTGTTGAATTGACCATTTCATCATTATGACCTTGTCTTTAAAGACAGGTTTTGACTTAAAGTCTATTTTGTATAATATAATTATACCACCCCTACTTTCCATTGGTTACCGTTTGTATATAATATTTTCCCCATCTTTTCTTTTTTTCTTTCTCTTTTAAAAAGTTTTGTTTAAAGATTTATTTTTTAAGTAATCTTCACATTCAAGCCCCATGAATTCATAATCCCAACATCAAGAGTTGCACGCTCTTCTGACTGAGCCAACTAGGCGCCCCTCCCATCCTTTCGCTCTTAGCCTATGTGTCTTTAAATCTAAAGGGGGGGTCCCTTGTAGACAGCATACCACTACATCATATTTTTTTAACCAATCACTCTATGCCTTTTGACTGGTGTGCTTAATTCAAGTATATTTAATTATTGATAAATTAGGACTTAATATAGCCCATTTATTTACTTATTAAGATTTTATTTATTTAAGAGAGAGAAGGAGAGAACGAGCGAGAGAGCACAAGCAGGGGGAGCGGCAGAGGGAGAGGAAGAAGCAGGCTCACCACTGATCAGGGAGCCCAATGTGGGGCCCGATCCTAGGACCCTGGGATCATGACTTGAGGCCTAAGGCAGACACTTAACAACTGAGCAACCCTGGACCCCCATCCCTTTTATTTAAAAAAAAAATTTTTTTTTTAAAGATTATTTATTTTATAGAGAGAGGGTGAGCGGGAGGGGCAGAGGGACAGGGAGAAAATCCTCAAGCGGACTCCCCGCTGAGCACGGAGCCAGACATGAGACTCAATCCCAGGACCCTGAGATCATGACCTGAGCCAAAATCAAGAGGGCCACGCAACCGACTGAGCCACCCAGGCGCCCCTCTTTTGTTTTGTTTCTCAGTTGTTTTGTCTCTCTCTTCCACTCTTGCTATCTTCCTTTGTTATTTGATGATTTTAGTGATTTTCTTTGATTCTTTTATCTTTATCTTTTGTGTATTTACTATAGGTTTTTTCTTTGTAGTTAACTGGCGGGAGCCAAGCTACTCATGCTGTTTGATAAAGTCCAAGTATGGGGGACGATCCTGAAAACAGGAGACTCCACAGCTGGCTCCTGCTATTCTCTTTCATTTTGTTTATGGAAATCTTTATAATTGTGGGAATATTTCTGGGGTTTCATGATAAAATGACTACTCATCTTAGTTACATCTATCTAAGCAATCATAATGAAACTAATTCCATGAAGAATTAGTTTCTATAGAACAAAATAACAAGATGGTCACGCTCTGTCTAGCACCTTTCTCTTTGCA
>NC_138382.1:14725-31982 GCF_054177405.1 Leptonychotes weddellii
GGAAAAATGAAAGAAGGCTATGGCTGTAATCCAGAAAATGATCTAAGATTTGGAAAAACAAAAATATCCTAACATATAAATAAAGTTCCTCCGAGGCTGTCAGGAGGAGATGCTTGCAACCTGATCCTGTGTCTGTGTCTCCTCATTCGCCGACGCCGTCCTTTCCTACGAGAGACCCACCCCGGCTGGAGCTGGACTCTGGCAGTTAACTTGAGGCTTGCATAGAATATCCTGTAGTTATAACCCTCGGTTTTAAATTTCAATTGCATACAAAAACTCTACACTTTTATCCTCCCCCACATACTTTGTGTTCTTGTACTCAGAGTTTACTTCATTTTATATTGTGTATCCATGAACAAATTTTTCTCTTAACCCTTAAGTTAGGGTTAAAAGTAATTTATAAATAACCATTACAGTGTACCATTTGTTGTATATTTACCTTTACCAGTGAGATTTAGGATTTCATGCTCCTGTTGAGCATGTTTTCATTTCAATTTGAAGACTCCTTTAAGCATTTCTTTTTTTTTTTTTTTTTAAGATTTCTTTTTTGACACAGAGAGACAGCCAGAGAGGGAACACAAGCAGGGGTAGCGGGAGAGGGAGAAGCAGGCTTCCCGCAGAGCAGGGAGCCCGATGTGGGGCTCCTTTAAGCATTTCTTGTAAGGCTAGTGGTGATGAACTCCCTCAGTTTTTGTTTGTCTTGGAACGTCTTTATCACTCCTTCATTTTCAAAGGAAAATTTTGCTTCATTTCAAAGGTATAGTTATTCTTGGTTGGCAGCTTTTTCTCTTAGTACTTTGAATATATCTTCCCATTCTCTCCTGGCTTGCAAGGTTTGTGC
Organism: Leptonychotes weddellii; assembly: GCF_054177405.1. Lineage (NCBI taxonomy): Eukaryota > Metazoa > Chordata > Mammalia > Carnivora > Phocidae > Leptonychotes > Leptonychotes weddellii. The sequence goes on from NC_138382.1 coordinate 15,567, forward strand.
TGAGAAATCCACTGATAATATTAAAGGAGTTCCTTTATATGTGATGAATGGCTTTTCTCTTGTTGTTTTCAAAATACTATTTTTGTCCTTAATTTTTGGCAATATGATTTTATAATGTATCTTGGTCTATTCTTTGGATTTATCTTATTTGGAAACTTTTCAGCCTAATTAATTTGGATGTCTATTTCCCTCCCAAGATTTGGGAAAATTTCAGCCATTATTTCTTTAAATACACTTTCTACCCCCTTTTCTCTCTTCTCCTTCTAGGATATATTGCATATCCCATATTCAAACATTTTTATTTTGTTGATGCTTTCCCACTAATATCACAGACTTTCTTCACTAATTTTCATTTTATCCCCTCTGAATGGATACTTTCAAATGACCTTTGAGGGTGCAGATTCTTTCTTCTTGAATGAGTCTGTTGTTGAAGGTCTCTCTTGTGTTTTTCATTTCATTCATTGTTTTCTTCAGCACCAGAATTTTAGTTCTCTTTTATAAATTCTGTCCCTCTGGGAACTCATTTTACACATGTATTGTTTTCCTGATTTTGTTGTCTGTGTTCTTTTGTGTGTTCACTGAACTTCTTTAAAATAATTATTTTTAATTCTTTCCCGGGAAATTCACAGATTTCCACTGGAGACTGTAACTGGAAAAATATTCTTTTTTTGTTGGTGGTTTCTTATTTCTTCATTTTTTTTTAAAGGTTTTCTTTATTAGGGAGAGAGAGAGAAAGCACAAGCAGGGGGCGTGGCAGGCAGAGGGAAAAGCAGGCTCCTTGCCACGCAGGGAGCCCAAAGTGGGACTCAATCCCAGGACCCTGAGATCATGACCTGAGCCGAAGGCAGACGCTTAACCGACTGAGCCACCCAGGCATCCCATTTCCTTGATTTTTTTGTGTGCGTGTGTGTTTCTTATAGCCTTACATTGATCACCTTGCATTTGAAGGAGAAGTCCCCTTTCCATACTTTAGAGACTACCTTTACTGGGCAAAGATGTTCACCTACAGTTGGGTGTGAGGGTGCTGGGTGAGGTGGGATTTGGCAGCTCCAGCTCTGGGAGAGTGCAGCAGTGTGGACTCTCAGTAGCTCTGTCAGCTGAGGTTAGCATCAGTGAATACTGTAGAGGTCGTTGGCAGCCAAGGCTGCAGATGAACATGGTAGCAGCAAGGACTGCTGGAGTCCTCAGTGACAAAGAATGCTGAGGTTCTCCTGCACTTCTTTTCCCCAGCAGGGTTAATTATAGCTGAGGGGATCCCTCTTGGTACTGAGGTCCAGGGTGACACAGTTAAAATGCTTCCTCTTCTTTTCTATGCAGACATCCCCAGGTTATTGTTTTATTTTGTTTTGCTCCACTAGGTTCCTGTGGCTTCACTGTGTTCCAGAACTCTCTGAGCTGTTTTCCTTGGTAAGTAGTTGTTACATTTGTTTTCATTGGAGGACAAAGGTTGGGATCTTGTAGTCTACCATCTTGCTGACACTACTCCCCTGTAACACTTTTCTGAATTCAAGTCCTTCTAGTAAAACACTGAACCTGAGGGTGGTCTTTAGTACCCCAACCACAGGCTGAATCATTAAACTCCTTGATTTTAGTGTAATGCAGTATTAAACTTACCTCACTTTTAAAATTCAGCTGTAAGACAGCATGATTAATTCATTTAAGTGGAAAAAAATCAACAAAAATATATAACCAAAATGAATAAACTCTTATATTCCTCCTCCTAGGAAAAACATACTGTATTAGCAGGGGCACCTGGGTGGCTCAGTCAGTTAAGTGTCCGCCTCAGGCCCTGGTCATGATCTCAGGGTCCTGGGATTGAGCCCCGCAGCAGGGAGCCTGCTTCTCCCTCTGCCTGCCGCTGCCCCTGCTTGTTCTCTCTCTTTCTCTCTCACTCTGTCAAATAAATAAAATCTTTTAAAAAAAATTTTTTTTAAAAGATTTTATTTATGTATTTGAGAGAGAGAATGAGACAGAGAGCATGAGAGAGGGGAGGGTCAGAGGGAGAAGCAGACTCCCCGCTGAGCAGGGAGCCTGATGCCGGACTCAATCCCGGGACTCCAGGACCATGACCTGAGCTGAAGGCAGTTGCTTAACCAACTGAGCCACCCAGGTGCCCTAAATAAAATCTTTTAAAAAAAGAACTGTATTAGCACATTTTGCTCTGACATGGTAATATTGATCATCAACAATTGTTAGAAGGTGGAAGAGGGGTAGTCAAGTATTCTCCAGACTGAGAAGGCACTTTAAGACCAAAAAAATGAAGAAAGCCACTCCATACCGTTTACACAGTTTTATTCAGGGTAACTTAATGGCAGTGGGGGGGCGGGCGGGGGACATCAGGCAGATGACCATCCAGGTGCTGTGCAGCTATTCTCTGAAAAGTCCAGACCTTGGGGCGCCTGGGTGGCTCAGTCGTTAAGTGTCTGCCTTCGGCTCACATCATGATCCCAGGGTCCTGGGATCGAGCCCCGCTTCGGGCTCCCTACTCAGCGGGAAGCCTGCTTCTCCCTCTCCCACTCCCCCTGCTTGTGTTCCCTCTCTGGCTGTCTCTATCAAATAAATAAAATCTTTAAAAAAAAAAAAAGTCCAGACCTTAATCCACAGATTTTAGAGAGTGAATTAAAGTGGTGCCATCTGTGTACCAGAGGGGAGGGAGGGTAAGAAACTATGTTATCTCTACTAGTTATCTAAAGAACTTTAGGGAACATCAGAACAAGCCTTCCCCATTCTGGTCATGGCATACATTAACCTTCCAAGGGCTTGGAACACATAGCCCTGAGGGAGGTCGCTGCACAGACATAAACAAGATGTAGGGCCAAAGATGCAGTCAGCCCTGGCGGCACTCATACCAGCATTATAATGGCACCCTTATTTGTACTGATTTTAAGATTAGCCTTAGTAGAATCATACCTTGTTCTATATACCCTGCCAATGTTATAGCAAATTTCAGTGGATGCTATGGTAAAGAAAAAAATAAACTTCAAAAATCTCCATTGCTCCCTCTAGAAAAACTCTATTGTGAGAGTCTCTTAGGAAAATGGCTTAAAAATTTTTCTGGTTTTTGGTCCCAGGAGTCAGGAAATGATAATCTAGCTCATAAGTGATATAATCGTTATAATCAAATAGCATGACATCGTGCATATATTTTCCTTCTTGTTTAGGAAACTATTTGTTGAAATTAAATACTCATTCAGAAAAGTAGGCAAATCATTAAGTATATAACTGATGAATTTTCACCAAATGTACACATCTGTGTACCCGGAACCCAGATCCAGAAAGAGAACATGATCGGCCCTGTAGAAACCTCTACAATACTGATTACCCTGACTTTGAACAACACAAATTAATTTTTTGTATTTTTGAATCATGTAAAAGGAATCATATTATCTATATTCTTTTGTTATGTTTGACTTCTTTTGTTCATCATCTTGAAATTCAGTGATGCTATTGAGAATAGTTAAAATTCATTCGTTTTCATTGCTGAATGGTATTCCACTATGTAAGCCACCATGATTTAGGAGATAATGTATATATTTTCTTTCCAAAATAATACACTGACTGCATTTCACTGTACTAATTCCTTTGTGTAAAACAGGATATCTCAACCTTAGCACCATTGACATTTTGGACTACATAATTCTTTGCTGTTAGGGACTATCCTATGCATTGTAGGATGTTTATTAGCATCCCTGGCCTCTTAGCAACCTCCCCTCTCTGATGATCATGACAATAAAGAACATTTCCAGAAATTGCCAAACGCCCCCTGGGAAGCAAAATTACCCCAGGTTGAGGACCATTGGTTTGAAGAATGGGACAATTTTATAGAACCTTGGGACTTGTATATGTGCCATTAGAGAAAGTCTACTTAAAAAAAAAATTTCCTCTTGTTTTTGCATGTGAGCAAATGTAGCCTACTCATAAGTAATGCAACAAACAGCAAAACCCAAAACTATTTATTTCTTTAGAATTCATTTTGGGCACCTGGGTGGCTCAGTTGGTTAAGCGACTGCCTTTGGCTCAGGTCATGATCCTGGAGTCCCGGAATCGAGTCCCGCATCGGGCTCCCTGCTCAGTGGGGAGTCTGCTTCTCCCTCTGACCCTCCTCCCTCTCTTGCTCTCTCTCATTCTCTCTCAAATAAATAAATAAAATCTTAAAAAAAAAAGAGTCTCCTTTGTTGTCAGGGACTAAGGATAAAGTTATAAAAAAATAAATAAATAAAATGCATTTTAATTTGGGTTTTTTTGGACAGGGTTGTTTTTATTTAAATTCCAGCTAGTTAACATACAGTGTAGTATTAGTTTCAGGAGTACCATATAGTGAATACAACACTTGGTACTCATCACAATTCCCCCTCCTTAATCCTCATGAAACAGACTCTTAACTCTAGAGAACACACTGATGGTTACCAGAATGGAGGTGGGTGGGGGATGGGTTAAACAGGTGATGGGGATTAAGGAGTACCTTTTTTTATTAAAGATTTTTTTTTATTTATTTGACACAGAGAGAGAGACAGCGAGAAAGCGAACACAAGCAGGGGGAGTGGGAGAGGGAGAAGCAGGCTCCCCGCTGAGCAGGGAGCCGGATGCGGGGTTCGATCCCAGGACCCTGGGATCATGACCTGAGCCGAAGGCAGACGCCTAATGACTGAGCCACCCAGGTGCCCCAGGAGTACATTTTTGACAACCCAATACTATTTCAACAAGGGAGGAAGTGTAAATAGCACATTAAAAGAGGCAACAAAGTCAAAGGCTTCTGCAAAGTGTGCGTGTATAATATTTTCATATGTTACTCAACTCTTCCCAGAGTCACTGAATGGAGAGAGAGAATATCCAGAAAGAGAAAATAACTGAGAGCTTTACATCGCAATTATCTCTACGTATATAGAATCATATAATGTGCTTTCTGTAATCACCACAACAGTAACAATAAGGTGGGTATTAACACCCCAAATTTGTAAAAGGGGAGAATGAGGATTACAGAGGTTAAACCACTTTTTCAAGTTACACAAGCAATAACTGGTGAAACAGATCCCAGCTCAAGTCAGTCTTTCAACTACTACTGCTACCACTTCCTTTTGTCTATTTCTTAAGAGTTTCCAATTAAAGAACCACAGGGTTTTTAAAAAAATATTAAATATCTGATCCACACGAGCCTCAACTAACAATTCCAGCTAAAGTTCTTTTTTTTTTTTTTTTAAAGATTTTATTTATTTATTTGAGAGAGAGATTGAGAGAGAGAGCACATGAGAGGGGGGAGGGTCGGGAGGGTCAGAGGGAGAAGCAGACTCCCCGCCAAGCAGGGAGCCCGATGTGGGACTCGATCCAGAGACTCCAGGATCATGACCTGAGCCGAAGGCAGTCGCCTAACCAACTGAGCCACCAGGCGCCCCTCCAGCTAAAGTTCTAAAACTTGGCATAGACATACCAGGTGAGAACAAGAGGAATGCACTTGTTCAAAATTCTTTGGGTTGTCACTTGTTCCCCTTGTACCTATGAACATTTCTGCCTTCCAAAACAGGATCAGCAACACACAATATACTGTATGAGTCCAATAAAATGAAGTAGGAAAGACTTCCAATACATACTATGGGGCCTTCCTTCCTAAATACACCCTGTTTGAAACAATATTAACCTGGTTTAATTTCTTCTACAAGCATTTACTGACCATCTCCTACGTTCTGGGCACCGAGCCAGGCCATGGGACTACAAAGATAAGTCAGAAAAGTCCCTTGTTCTAAAGAAGTGTATGGCATGATAGGCAGAATTCTAAGATGGTCCTTATGATTGCTGTACTCTAGTGTGCATACCCTGCATTATCCCTCCACTCGACTGCAGGCAAGACCAGTGAATATAACAGGTTATCACTTCTGTGATGAGGATACTAATCAGTTGACTTTGGGTTAATCAAAAGGGAGATAATCCTGGGTGGACTTGATCTACTCCAATGAGCTCTTTAAAGGAAGGTGAAGTCTCAGAAGTGAGAAGGAGCAAACTGTTGGTGGAGGGCCACTTAGCAAGTAGTAGAACAGCCTCCAGATGCCGAGAGGAGTGGCTGACTAACAGCCAGCAAGAATATGGGGCCCTTAGTCATAAGACCACAGGGAAATGAATTCCAGCAACATCTTGAGAGAGCTTGGAAACAGATCCTTACTTAGCTGAGCTTCCAGATGAGTATGTAGTCAGCTGACATCTTGATTTTACCCTTGTGAGACCCTCAGCAGAGCCAGTTAAAATCTGCCAGATTCTTGCCCCACAGACACTGAGATAATACCTGGGTGCTGACTTAAGCCCCTAAGTTTGTGGTAATTTGCTTTGTAACAATAGGAAACTAATAAAAAGTGTATAATTCATTGTATTTTTTTAGATTGGGAAATTGGTCTGTTTTCTTTTTCTTATTATAAAAGTATACTATTACATATTCATAGCCCTAAATCAGAAATTTATATGAAAAATATTCTTGATTCTAGAGCCAATCATTATTAAAAAAACACTTTCGTTCTTTTTTTGATTAATGTTTTTAAAAAGATCAGACATTATTGTTTTGCAATCTTTCTGTGCTACAGTATTGTATGCATATCTTTCTATATTTCATGTTCATGTATATCTTTAAAAATCAATAAAGATAAAAAGGCAGCACTTCCCAAACTGTGTCCTACACATCTACAAGATATTAATCAGTGTTTCAAGAATAAAAATCTTTGAGAAACACTGCTTACTATATTTTCTCTTTGGAAAATCATGATACCCGTCAGCATATTAAAACTAGAGGAAATCTGGCAATAAAAAAGAAAATATTTTAAATTTATTATTATTTAACACACAAACAAAGTTACTTCCTACCAGCTCTTGCATACCTATTAACAGAGGAGCATCTTTTCCTTAACAATATGATTTCAAACAATGGAGATATCTAAACCCTCTTGGATGAAACAAGGTATCACATGTATCTTTCAGTGAGCACCATTACTTTCCTAGAATCTAAGATGTTGAATTAAATTATGTGGACTCCCAAGTCTTTGACCTTGATTAGTACAGAATTAATTAAAAGGTAAGGATAATGGTCTATTTAATTCCTATGGTATAGCTGTCAACATAATGTAATTATACAATTCACCTCTTTATGAGTCTCCAGATCAAGAGACCTGACCTTACAGTATCATCATCAAATGCTATTTATAGTGTTATATTTTTGGCAATGCATTTTAAGTGGGATTTTCATAAACTGCTATGCGTTTGGAGGATAATCAGGAAAGATGGCAGGTTTATCTTGACATTTTAAACAACTGCAATTAGACATAGAAGGCAGAAGCAGGATCAAAGCACAGCTGAAAGAATCAAGCAGTCTTTAGCTCAAAAAAGAACATAATTCAAAAAAATGACAGCTATCCATAAGTGAACTGGGTGTATTTAACATTACCTCTTCTCTGGCTATATTTAAGTAGAGGTTAGATGACAACCTGCTTGAGATATTGTTGGGAAATTTCCTACTCTCAATTCAATGCTGTTGACTTCTAAAATCCAATCAGTCTCCTATTGTGAACTAAAGGGTCTTCAAGAAAGGCCAAGTAGCAGTACAGTCCCTGCATTAAGGGGCAATCCAGGTTGGTTACTTGAGTTCAAGAAAAGAACGGTGTTCTTTCAGGAAGAAAAGCCAGTTTTGGAGATCCATGTACTCTGGGAGACAATGTCTGAACAGTAAGTATAAATTAAGCTATAGCTCTGTACACCAAGGGCTATGAACTAAATTGTATCCTTCCCCAAAATTTAGATGTTGAAGCCTTAACCCCCAATGTGATGCTATTTGGAGAGGTAGTTAGGTTTAGATGAGATCATGTAGGCAGGAGTGCTCATGATGGGTTTGTGCCAACAGAGAGCTTGTCCTTGTGAGGACACAGTAAGGTGGCCGTCTGTAAGCCAGGAAAAAAAGCTCTCATCAGAACCTGATTACTGGCGCCCTGAGCTCAGACTTCCAGCCACTGGAACTGTAAGAAATAAATTTCTGTTGTTTAAGCCATCCAGTCTATGGTATTTTGTTACGAGAGCCTGCACTAAAACACCAAAGTTATACTAGCTCAAGTCCTGGGAGGGACCTAAGCCAGTGGGTAGACCAAGTCGGAGCACACAAAAATCTTCAGAATTGTGCATGAACTGTTTGGAATGTTAACTTTAAAAATAAAACTGCCAGTTATCTTACCAGCAAAATATCGGAGAACTGCAATCCAGCAAGAAAGCAATCTAGTGTCAAAACCATAGACAAGTCCCAAGAACCAAGGAGAGGAAGGTTCTCTTACAGAGGAAGTTGGGAGGGCTGTTACAAGCAAAAAGTCCACTGGAGTAAACCAGGGGTTTAAAGTATAATGGCTTTTCATTGGTTGGGCTGGTGGACCTGGGGAGAGAACCGTTCTTCCTCCTGCTGGAATAATATAGTAGCTAAAGCGCCATGCACTTACAAGGTGAGTCTCTTCCTGCTGGGCCTACAGCTGACGGGAAGTGAAGGGCATGAGAGCTCGCCCTTCTGATTTACTAATTCTTACAGTAAATCAATGGTTGTAAATCAGTTGTAAATCAATGGGGGACTGATTGGACTTTTTTCATTGTTAGTTAAGTCCATCTGGGTCTCCCTAATAAAGAGAAAGACATAAGGTCTTCAGGTTTTCAAGGTATTCCTCTTCCTTCAAGGAGGCATTGAATGCTCAACCATCTAGCAGAAAAAAATATTATGACTATATTTGTACTCCAAATTGGTGCAACAGTCCTACCTGTTTGTGACCTTAGCTTTGTAACTACCAAGTCACTTTCCTTTTGAAGCTTGGGTTGGCAACTGCAAAATAGGAGTGGTATCTCACAAGGTCCTTTAGGGCCAGTAATCACGATAGCAGCATTCATGAAGCCCAGATTAGGGTAGTTTACTTCTGTACATCATCACCATACCCAGAGCAGGCTATTATTCCCATTTCACACACGAAGTTCCGCTTCTGAGTAATCCGTTCATATCCATCGGTTTGCCACAGTGGTTGGTGTCTCAGGAAACAGACGGCTGGGGAGGTCCTGGGAGATGACGTACTTCCGGCGCGCGGCGGGGGCCTGACGCCCCGGCGGCTCCGGAGACGTGGAGGCGGGGCCCGAGGTGGGCGGGGCGCTGCTGGAGGCCTCGGGCGCGGGCGGGGAGCTTGAGGCGGGAGCTGAGGCGCGGGGCGGGCGGAGCCTCTTGACCGTCCGGGGCAGCCGCTGACGCCGCTGGCAGCCGCAAGAGCCGCGGTCGTTGCGGCGGGTGCGGCCGGTGGCTTCTGCACCTGCGCTCCCTTCTTCGCCTCGTCAGCGACTCCAGCCCCAGCCGCCCTCCCAGCTCTCGGCGTCGCCGCTGGCGCCGCCGCCCGACCCGCAGGCCGCCGCGGGCCGCGGAGCCCATGAGGGCGCGGGCCCCGCCGCCGCGTCAGCGGCGTCGCCGTCGTCCCGGAGCGTCCCGAGCCGGCGCGGGCATGGCCGCGGCATGAGCGCGGAGCCGCCGCCGGAGCCAGAGAACAAGGCGGTGTCGGAGCCCGCGGCGGGAGCCATGCCAGAGAAGCGCCCGGGCGCGCAGGCCGCCGGCTGCATCTCGGTGAGCGCGGGTGCGGGTCCCGGCCGCGGTGCTCAGCCCGAGGCCCGGGGTCAGGGGAGGCTGGGCGGGGCCGGAGCGCGGAGCCGCGCGGTGCTGGGCCGGCGCCTGCGGCCCCGGGGGTTTGGGGAGACGTGGAGCATTGGCTCCGGCTCTCGGGAAGCCGGTCCTTTCCGGGGTCAGCCATTGGATTCCTCCCTGGGCTTTGCTAGCGCCGCTGCTCTCCAGACAGAACTCGAGGGGCTTATTGTTTCAAACAGCGCCAGACACCGGGCCCCGAGTATAAGTAATTCAGTTTTTCAAGAATTTCCAGACGTGGGACTGGCGATACCATTTCCGTGGTGCAGTTTCTGGCCGAGCCTACATGGATGTGTGGGGGCCTCAACCGGGAAGTTGGCGGTGGAGGCTGGGCAGCACCTCAGCTGCTGCTTCCTTCTCCCGGCGGCCGTGCCGTTGGAGGGCAGGATCTCGGAGCAAGCTGCGGGTGCCAGGGCCCGGCTGCGGAACGTGTATAGGCCGGTCTCGCGCTCCGGTTTTACGCCAGGCTCAGGTGGCTTCCGACGCCCTGACTTAATTGGCACGGATTCGGCAGAACAGGCCTTGTCAGTGGCGCTTTGGTTTGTTGTGGTGGAATACTAAGCTGAGAGGGCCAGTCATTTCTTAAAGAGGTTTTTTTTTTGGTCTATTTAGGACAGGAAATACAGAAACGTTACAGTGAGTAGAAACTAACGCAAAGAAAACTAGAAATTTTAGGAAAATTAAGTGTATGCAGTCAGCTTCACATTTTAGCTTACCTGTCTATATTGCTTTTAAAAAATACTACATGATTATTCCTTGGTGATGTGAGTCCCCATTAGTAGAATTTGGAGGGTGGGTGAAGTAGAAGGAGCAGTAAGTAGAATGGAGCCAGAAGAGCTGGTTTCTAGTCTTGGTTCCCTGAGAACCAAGGAAGGTTCTCCACTGAAGAACCTTCAGGTTCTTTGCTAGGCAAGGTCCCGACACAACCCTGCCACTCAGTGCCTCACCTGTAGCAGGAGAGCTTAGTAATGTTGAAGGACCCTCCTTGCTCAAGTGAGTTCTAATTTTTTAAAAAGCATTAGGAGTTCATCTCTTTTTTTTTTTTAAGATTTTATTTATTCATTTGAGACACACAGAGAGAGCATGAGCAGGGAGAGAGGGAGAGGGAGAAGCAGGCTCCGCGCTGAGCCAGGAGCCCGATGTGGGGCTTGATCCCAGGACTGTGGGGTCATGAGCTGAGCCGAAGGCAGCCACTTAACCATCTGAGCAACCCAGGTGCCCCAGGAATTCCTCATTTCAAAGATAAGATTTCCGTAAAGGGAATTTTATCTTCAGTGGGGAAGATAAGAGAATAAATTTTTCTCGTTTTGTTTTTGATTATTTAAAAAGTAGACTTGTCATCTTCCTCCTCCTCTAAACTAAACCAAACTGCCAGGTCCTCCTTCTGTCTTTGAATTGATAGACCATAATTACTAACCAGAGGCCACACCAGTAACATGAGAGGTAGCCTCCTTCATTCCTTGCCATGCTTACAACATCCAGTACATTCCTAAGTCTAGCTAATTTTACCGGGCAAAGATTTTAGGTTTTTATTCTCTGCATCTCTATGGCTCATTTCCTTAGCATTTTGACTTAGATTTTGACTTATCTTTTGGGACCCTTGCTTACTTCACCATTGGTCTGCTGTCCACAATGTTGATCAGTGTGATCTAACATGTAAATATAATTACTGCTGTCCTTAAATTTTTTCATTGGCTCGCCTTGGTTTATAGGATAGAAAAAATAACCTGGCAGGTTGAAGCATTATAGCATAGTGATTAGGTGAGCATGCTCGGAATCCCAGTTCCCACCTTTTATTACCTACATAACTTTGGGCAAGTTACATAATATCTCTGAATTAATAATAGTATTTACCACAGAGGATTGTGAAGGTTACTGCAACCTTGCTCCTAGTAAGTTCTCAATAAATATTAGCTGTTATTAGTTATCAATATTTTTGGCATGAATGATTGGCCAGAATGTATAGGTGATCCCTGTCAGTTATTCACTAAAAATTAAAGTTGCTAATTTTATGCGCTTAGAGCTAGAACTTTTGAGGGATGTTTACCCAAGGAAACTTAGACTCTTTATTCCCTGTTTCCTTCTCCTGTGGACCCTGATGCTAACCTAATTTGGCACAAGTACATTCCTGCTCAGTCTTCCCTTATCTCTGAGGGTCCAGGAGTCAGTACTGATAAACTGCTGTGAAACTGACTTGAGTTTTCTGATGCTTGCTGTACTTAGTGAGTGACTAGCATGGGCAGGTGGCACAGTTCAGACACTGGTGCTTTTTGGAGTGTGTGGTGGCTGGGAAAGCAAGTGAATGCCTTTAATCATATAGGTTCATGTTGTATGCCGGTACCCCCAAATTATGCGTCTTTCCTGCTTGCACTTTCTGTCTAGTATCACTTCCCAGGAGCTATGTTCTGTAGCCTCTGTGACTTGATTTCATTTTCATGTATTGGAATTTCCTTATAGCTTGAGTCCAGTGATACTCATGGTTTCAGGTTCTTAGATGCTAATAATTACAGGGAAAACTGCCCATACGCAGGGAACGTGCTGGCAGCTTTTCAACCTTGTTTGGCAAAGAGATGTATTGACCTGAAAGAGATTGGCAGAGAGATGTATTGATCTGAGTAATAGAAGGGAATCAAGTATTTACTTCAAGGGATCATTGCCTTGTAGAAAAGGGATGTGTGTTTAGCAAGTAAGTTCTTGTTTTATTATTTCCTCTTTCCTCTTTCCTTCCCTAATCGTGTGTACAAACAACTTGAGATGTTTCATCAGAATTGTTTGCATTATCATTAAATGTATGTTTTCCATCATACTTAACCTTCATAACCAGGTAAGGGGAAAGGTTTTTTGTTGTTGTTGTTGTGTTTGTTGTTGTTGTTGTTTTTTTTTTTGGCATCATTTACCTGTGAGCATCTGATGAAAATTAAGGATTTGCTGCAAAGAAAACACAACTAAGTTTAGCATACTATTTCAGGATGTTTTTGGACTCCCAGAAGCCAATGCTTGGTAACGGGTTAAGAGCCCTGATATAAGGCCTCTCATGATCATTGTTGTTCTGGTGACATTTGATGTCTCTTAAGTTGATTTTCCTAAGACTGTTTCAGAGGGTTTTCTGTAAAGGCTAATTTTAATTCTGATTTTTGAGAACAAGAATATTATTTATTATGTAGGCAAAATGGAAATAATACTGAAGAGTAGCTTCAGATAAAAAAAATGCTAAAATGACTCTGTTATGTTTATAGACATAAAAGAGGGTCTAGGCACATATTAGGGAAAATTAACTATAAGCTTTCAATTCTTTCTTGACACTGTTAGGGACCAGTATGATCATTTCAATAATAAAATAGTACTGGGACATTGGCATAGCAACTTCTCAAGTAAATTCTAGCAGATAAGGGGAGAAACTGAAAGCATTTGTGAGCATTTGATATACTGCAATTTAGAAAAGCCAATTGGTGGTGCTTTCATCGAAACATTTACTATGTTTCATATTTAGAATTATGCAAATTTCTAGTCAGCTCACTGTCATCACGGCTAGCCTTTGTCGTAACACAGGCTTATTCTTGCTGTTGTGTTGTTCTTAGGCCTGGCATAGGCAGGATTTTGTAGACCTTGCTTCTTAGGATATTTGAGCATCCTTTTCCACCATTTTTCTTACTAGATTAAGTCTTTGAAGGTAGGGACTACAGCTGTGTATCTTTTAATCTGAAATAGTCTTTTGGGGATGATCAATAAATATTAATAAAGAAAGAAGTCATTCAGTGTAGCTTTAAGCCAGTTTTTTGGCTTATTAATGACATAAACTTGTCTTTTACTTTTTTTTTCCCTCTTGTCATTTATATAATATGCTTTGGCCTTATAAAACAAGTTGGGGGGGGGGACCTGGGTGGCTCAGTCGTTAAGCGTCTGCCTTTGGCTCAGGTCATGTTCCCAGGGTCCTGGGATTGAGCCCTGCATCGGGCTCTCTGATCAGCGGGGAGCCTGCTTCTCCCTCTCCGGCTCTCCCTGCTTGTGTTCCCTCTCTCATTGTCTCTGTCTCTGTCAAAAAATAAATAAAATCTTAAAAAAAAAAAAAAAAGTTTGGTACTTCTGGTTTCTTCTTTTCTCTGAAGATTTTGTGTATGGTAAGATAATTTTAGAACTTAATGGTTTTTAGGCTGGGGTAATGTATAACAGTCGAGGTTTTCTTTTTCTTTTTTTTTTTATTTAAAGATTTTATTTATTTGACAGAGAGAGACACAGAGAGAGAGGGAACACAAGCAGGGGGAGCGGGAGAGGGTTAGAAGCAGGCTCCTGGCTGAGCAGGGAGCCCAATGCAGGGCTCGATCCCAGGACCCTGGTATCATGACCTGAGCCGAAGGCAGACGCTTAACGACTGAGTCACCCAGGCGCCCCAACAATCAAGGTTTTCTATTTGATTTTCTTTTTTTTCTGTTTTAGTAAGTTGTATTTTCTTAGGAATTTGTCCATTTCACCTTCAAATTAACTGGCATAAAGTTGTAATAGCCTCTTAGGCTTTTTTAAACTGCTATAAGATCCTTACTGTTTTTATTGCTGACATTGGTAATTTTCAACCTCATCTTTAAAAAAAAAAATAATTCTCCAGTGTATTCTGGGTAATCATCAGTTTTGCAAATGGGGATAATTTTGCGTCGTCTGTATTTCTGTGTTACATGAACTAGAATATCCAGGAAAAGGTTCGGTAGCAATGGTGAAAGTTCACAACTTTCTCTTCATAACAGAAATACATCTTTTTCATTGTTAAGGATGGTGTAAACTATATGTATGAGATAAATAGGCTTTATTACATGACAGAAGCATCTTTTTATTCTTACTCTCTTTTTTGTATGTGTTCCCCTCTTCCCCACTCTTTCTTCCTCTTTGCCTCCCTCCCTCCCTTCCAGTCCAGTGTCTCATAGAGCCTTCTCACAAGTGGGCTACGAAGTCTGAGATGTCCCTTGGAGAAATAGGTTGTGGCATAGTAAGGGCATTGTTGTATGAGAATTGGAGAGAAATTTGTCATTAATCCCTGTAATCAACTGTAATAAATAACCTGCTAAAACATATAATATCTGTGAATTATGTCAACTTCTTTCTAGCTGCCTGACTTTTTAATACATAGTTCTATATTTGCTTATAGTTCTAAAATAGCTTTATTGAAATAAAATTGACATAGTAAAAACTATGTTTAGAGTGTACAGGTTTGTGTTTTGACATGTGTATACACTTGTGAAATCATTACCACAATCAAGATAGTGAATATATCCATCACTCCCAGAAGTTTCCTTGTGCCCATTTTTACATCCTCTCTCTCCACCTACTCCCTAGGCAAGCATTTATCTACTTTCTGTCACTATATATTACTTTTAATTTTTTAGCATATACTCTTTTTGGTTTGACTTTATTTTTCCTCAGCATAAGTTATTTTGAGATTTATCCATATAGTATATAAATCAGTGCATTCTTCTTTTGTTGCTGAGTAGTACTCCATTGTAGGGTGTACCACAATTTGTCCATTCTGCATTGATGAACATTTGGTTTATCACCAAGTTTTGGCCAGTATAAATAAAGTTGCTATGAGCATTTGTCTACCAGTCTTTGTGTGGGATATACTTTTATCAGAGTGGAATGGCTGAATCATATGGTAGGTGTATTGTTTAACTTTTTAAGAAAACTGCCAAACTGTTCTCTAAAGTTATCGTACAATTTTACATTGTCACTAGCACTGTGAGAGTTCCACCTCATCTGCATCCTCAAAACTTAGTCTTAGCCCTTGTAATAGATCTGTAGTAGTGGTATCTTACTGTGTTTTTAATTTGCATGTCCCTGTGGCTAATGATGTTCAACATCTCTCCATAAATTTATTTGCCATCTTTATATCTTCTTGGTGAAGTGTCTGCTCAAGTCTTGCCTATTTTTGTTGTTGTTGTTGTTAGGTTGTTTATTATCTTAAAATTGATTTTTGAGAGTTCTTTATATATTTGGGATGGAAGTCCTTTTTCAGATACATGCTTTGCAAATATTTTCTTCCAAGCTGTGCTTTTAGAAGAACAGTTTTTAATTTTCATGAAATATAATTTATTAATTTGTTTTTTATGGATAGTTTTTGGTTTTACATCTAAGAAATGCTTGCCTAACTCATTATCACAAGGATTTCCTTCTCTGTTTTTAGAAGTTTTTTAGATTTTACAATTAGGTTTATGACCATTTTGAATTAGTTTATAATATGGTGCAAAGTGTGGGTGGAAACTTGTTTTTTGTGTATAGATAATTGATGCATGATTTGTTGAAAAGACTTTTTTTAAGATTTTATTTATTTGAAAGAGAGAATGTGTGGGGGGGAGGGGCAGAGAGAGGGATAGAGAGAGAATGTCAAGCAGATTCAGCGCTGAGCACAGAACCTGATGTGGGGCTCAAGCCCAAGATCATGACCTGAGTCTGAGATCATGACCTGAGCCGAAACTAAGAGTCCAGTGCTTAACCAACTGAGCCACCCACGCCCCCTGAAAAGACTTTTTTTCACTAAATTGTCTTTGCATTTTAGTCGAAATTCAGTTTCAGTTGTCCATATGTGTCAGTCTATTCTGGATTCTCTGTTTCATCTATTTGTCTTTATATCAATACCACTTAATCCTTATTATTGTAGGTACATAATACTTGAAACAAATAGTGTTAGGCTTCCAACTTTGTTTTCTTTTAAAAATGTTTTGGCTAAAGATGTCCATCAACAGATGAATGGATAAAGAAGA
>NC_138382.1:32082-55591 GCF_054177405.1 Leptonychotes weddellii
GAGGGTATGTGCTCTGGTAAGCGCTGTGAATTGTGCAAGACTGTTGAATCTCAGATCTGTACCTCTGAAACAAATAATGCAATATATGTTAAGAAAAAAAAAAGAAGAAGAAGAAGGTAGCGGGAGGGGAAGAATGAAGGGGGAAATCGGAGGGGTAGACGAACCATGAGAGACAATGGACTCTGAAAAACAAACTGACGGTTCTAGAGGGGAGGGAGGTGGGAGGATGGGTTAGCCTGGTGATGGGTATTAAGGAGGGCACGTTCTGCATGGAGCACTGGGTGTTATGCACAAACAATGAATCATGGAACACTACATCTAAAACTAATGATGTAACGTATGGGGATTAACATAACAATAAAACATTAAAAATAATAATTAATAAAAAAAAGGAAAAAAATGTTTTGGCTATTCTAGGTCCTTTGCATATTAGAACTATAGAATCAGATTGCTGACTTTTACAAAAATAACAAAAAACCCTGCTTATATTTTCATTGGGATTGTGTTGACTCTGAAGATCAGTTTGGGAAGAACTGAAGACAACATGGAGTCTCCTCATCCATGAAGGAGGTACTGCTCCATTTATTTTAGATCTTCTTTTAAATCTCCCACCTTTATTTTGTAGTTTTCAGTATATAGGTCTTTCACATCATTTGTCAGATTATACCCTATTTCATATTTTTTGATGCTATTGTACATAATAGTGTAAATGTATTAAAAATGTGAACTCTTAAAAAATTCAGATTCATAATTGTTTGTTGCCAGTATATAGAAATATAGTTAAGAAATTCCTAACATTGTGATATAATACACGTAACATAGAATTGACTATTTTAACCTTTTTTTCTTTTTAAAGATTTTATTTATTTTTGACAGAGAGAGAGAGGGAGTACAAGCAAGGGAAGCAGCAGGCAGAGGGAGAGGGAGAAGCAGACTCCCTGCTCAGCAGGGAGCCGGATGCGGGGCTTGATCCCAGGACCCTAGGATCATGACCCGAGCCGAAGGCAGACGCTTAACCGTCTGAGCCACCCAGGTGCCCCCCCCCCTTTTTTTAAGTGGGCTCCATGCTGGGCCCAGTATGGGGCTTGAACTCACAACTCTGAGATCAAGACCTGAGCTGAGATCAAGAGTTGGATGCTTAAATCACTGAGCCAACCAGGCACCCCTTTACCTTTTTTTTTTTTTTAAAGATTATTTATTTATTTATTTGAGAGAGTGAGTGAGAGAGCACGAGCAGGTGGAGGGGGAGGGAGAGGGAGAAGCAGACTCCACACTGAGAGGGAGCCCAACATGGGGCTCGATCCTAGGACCCCGGGATCATGATCCGAGCCAAAGGCAGACACTTAACCAACTGAGCCACCCAGGTGCCCCAACCCCTTAACCATTTTTTAGCATGCAGTTTAGTAGTGTTAAATATATTAACATATATAGAAACCAATCTCTAGAACTTTTTCAGTTTGTAAAACTAAGCCTTTACATCCATCACACAGAATTTACCCTGTCCCCCGTTCCCTAATAACCACCTTTGTGCTTTTAGTTTCTGTAAGTTTGACTACTCTAGATACCTCATATAAGTGGAATCATAGTCTTGTTGTGACCATCAGCATAATGTCCTCAATGTTGTTGTTGACACATGTTGAAATATGTTGTCTTTAAGATTGTTGAAGACGTGTAGTGTGCCTCAGAATTTCCTTCAAGACTGAATAGTATTCCATTTTATGTATATACCACATTTTGTTTCTCCATTTATCGGTTGAGTATTTCATTGTTTCTGGGTTTGTTTGTTTGTTTGTTTTACTATTGCAAATAATGCCTTTGTGAACATGATTGTACAAATAAATATCTCTTTGAGAGCCTGCTTTCAATTCTTTTGGATACCTACCCAGAAGTGGAATCAATGGATCATTGGATAATTCCATTTTTAATTTTTGAGGCACCGCCGTGCTGTTTCCCTTTGTGGCTGCACCATTTTAAATTCCTACCAACATTACACAAGGGTTCCAGTATCTTTACATCCTCACCACACCTGTCATTTTCTGGTTTTTGTTTTGTTTTGGAGAGTAACCATCCTGATGAGTGTGGAGGGATATCTCATTTTGATTTTGCATTTCACTAATGATTAGTGATTTTGAGCATCTTTTCATATGTTTATTGGCCATCTGTATATCTTCTTCGGAGAAATGATAGTCCTTTGCTCATTTTCAAATTGGGTTGTTGTTGTTGTTATTTTGAGTTGTAGAGGTTCTTGATAAATTCTGGAAATTACCTTCTTATCAGATAATGCATTGCAAATATTTTCTCCAGAGGTTGCCTTTTTAGTCTGTTGATTGTATCCTTTGATGTGCAGAAGTTTTAAATTTTGGTAACATCCAGCTTACCTGTTTTTACTTTTGTTGTCTTTGTTTTTTGGTGTCATATCAAGATATCATTGTCAAATCCAGTGTTATGAAGCTTTCCCCTTTTGTCATTTTGTAAGAGTTTTATGTCTTACATTTAGGGTTTTGGTTCATTTTAAAAGTTTCTGATTTTGATGAGGCCCAGTATCTACTTTTTCTTTTGTTGCTTGTTTCTTTTTGTTGCTTTGAAGTCATGTCTAAGAATCTATGACTAAATCCAAGATTTACCTCTGTTTTCTTCCAGGAGGAGCTTTGTGGTTTTAGCTTAGATCATTTATCTGGTCTGAGTTAACTTTTGTATATGGGGTGAGGTAGAGTTCCAGCTTCATTCTTTATATGAGGAAATTCAGTTGTCTCCGCGTCATTTGTTGAGGAAACTGTTCTTTCCCTTTTGAATGGATTTGGCACTTTTGCCAAAAATCAGCAGGACATAGATGTATGGGTTTATTTGTGGAAACTCAGTTCTAGTCCGCTGGTGTATATGACAGCCTCTGTCTCTTCTGCTCCCATGTTGGCAACTCACTGATGTTTACTGTGTACTGTGATCTTTGAGTTGGGGATCATGTTTGGGACAAACGGGAGTAACTTTCAACCTTACCTTTTTCCAGTTGAAGGCAGATGACCTGATGGACAAAAGCCCAGATGCTCTAGTTCATTTGATGTTTTCAGGTCACATTGATAAAGCAAGTGAGGGGTTTAGTGGAGATTGTTCTTTTGCCCAGATACACACTAGCCAGGCCAGACTCCTTAGTGTGGGAAAGTGGGGGTGGTGGGTGAGTAAAGGGCTGCACTTCACCTGAAGAACTGTCTGCATTTGGCTCCTGTCACCTATTACTTAGGTTGCTGCAGTCCAGGCTACCTGTCATATGTATGTGCTGATTCTGTTTGTAGAGAACTTTGGGCTCTAAGAAAGGAGTAAGTAGTGTAAGTAGTACAGTGGTTAGTCACGTACACTCTGGAGGTAAGTGATTGTCTGGATGGAATACCAGCTTAGGCACTTAGTAACTGCAAGATGAGCAAGTTACTTGAATTCTCTGCATCTGAGTTTTGTCACCCACAAAATGGGAATAATAATAGTTTCTATCTCAAAGAATTCAGTGAAGATAAAATGGTAGGATCTGTGATAGGCTTTCATCAGGTCTTGGCATGGTATCTGTTGTTGCTTCTGCTGCTACTGTAGGATAGTTTTTGCCTAAGTATAGCTTAGGATCTTTTGTGGTAGACCGTCCCTAACCTGTGTCCTTGTTCTTTAGAGTGTTTATTTCCATTTAAAATTTTATATTCCATGAAACAGGAACAGGGATAGTATCCTCTGTTGATACCATTGCCCCCAGCATCTAACTGACATAATGGGACTCAACAAACATATGATGAGTGAATTAACCACTTGGAATTGAATATTTTCATTCTTTTTTTTTTTTTAGATTTTTATTTATTTGACAGAGAGAGACACAGCGAGAGAGGGAACACAAGCAGGGGGAGCGGGAGAGGGAGAAGCAGGCTTCCCGTGGAGCAGGGAGCCCGACGCGGGGCTCGATCCCAGGACCCTGGGACCATGACCTGAGCCGAAGGCAGACGCTTAACGACTGAGCCACCCAGGCGCCCCGAATATTTTCATTCTTAAAGAAGATTGATAGAAATAGAAATATTTACAAAAGCAGTCCTTGGCATCTTGGTTTGCTTTAAGTCGGGTGGTGGTTGGTAAATTATAGAGTTTGAAAAGTTGAGTTAGAAGCAGTTATCTTACAAATGTTTAATGAATGCTTAATCTCTCCAACATCATAGTCATTGCATTTATTCAACTATTTAATGCAGTGCTGAGAAAATTTTCATAATTTTTATGGAAAAGTTATTTCATCTAAAGAAGCCGTAAAATTGTTTTTCCTACTGGCATTCCAGTATTAGGAGGATGAAAGCAAAACTTTCAGGTATAATCCTTTATTTGTTTTAAAACTATTTGTGTTTTTCATCTTTGTGTTTATATTTTAAAAGATTTCTGATAAAGAATTTATTGTTGATGGAGCATTTTACTAACCAGATAAATACAAATGATGTAGGCAAGAAGTATTAAATGTCTGAATTATTAAAATACTAAGAGCTTATAGTGAAACATACTTCTCATAAATGTCTTCAGTAGTACTGCAGAGATGACTTTGAATCTTTTTTTTTTTTTTAGATTTTATTTATTTATCTGAGACAGAGAGAATGAGAGACAGAGAGCATGAGAGGGAGGAGGGTCAGAGGGAGAAGCAGACTCCCTGCCGAGCAGGGAGCCCGATGCGGGACTCGATCCTGGGACTCCAGGATCATGACCTGAGCCGAAGGCAGTCACTTAACCAACTGAGCCACCCAGGCGCCCATGACTTTGAATCTTATGGCAGTACATTCCAACTGTGGAGTACCAGTTTTCAATTAAAATGTATTTTAAAATAATTTTTCTGCTTAGAAGTACAATGGAGCCAACAGTTTACAGTTACAGCCTTAGTTGCTTAGCTTATCCATAAAAATCAAACTCAAATATTTCATTTTTAATAGCTTAACATTGTTCATGGTGTAATGATACACTTGATGATAAAGGGAATTTTTATTGCACATAATAGGAAATACAGGAATTGTGTGCTTATTTTAGCAGTTTAATATCACCAAAGACCTAGTGGGCTCATTACATTCATATGCTCTGCTCTTCCCAGGGTGCTAGTTTTTGGTCTTTAGGATTGACCACATATGGTCTCAAGTTGGCTGACGTTGCTAAGTATCACATGCTTACACAACAGTGCCGTCACACTGGAAACAGTAATGTTTTGATATTGTCCCTAGAAGAATGAAGGAAAGTCCATAAACCCTCCCACATATTTCCCCTCATATCTCCCTGGCCATAATGTGGTCATGTGGTTCATTCCTTTTTTTTAATTTTTTTAAAGATTTTATTTATTTATTTGACAGAGAGAGGCACAGCGAGAGAAGGAACACAAGCAGGGGGAGTGGGAGAGGGAGAAGCAGGCTTCCTGCCTGAGCAGAGAACCTGATGCAGGGCTCGATCCCAGGACCCTGGGATCTTGACCTGAGCCAAAGGCAGACGCTTAACGACTGAGCCACCCAGGCACCCTACTCCATCAGATCCTTAACAGAAAAATGTTTGCTGGCCCCAGTGTGAGTAAGTGGAATACAAAGGGGTGTTCATAAATATCAGTAACCCGATAAAATATCTGAGAAGCTGCTGACATTCCTTAACTACCCTGAGCAGAGGCGGGTCCTTCCCTACCAAATCCCTGTAGCCTCTTTTCCACATACAACTAGTCTCTCTCCTATACTACACAACACCTCTCAAAGGCAAGGATCTTAATAGTATTCCTCTAAATGTACCCTGAACTCCGAATATAACAGGCTTTTGTGACAGAAAAAGTTGACTTCCCATACCACCCAAGACATTTGCTAATAAATTCCCAACGGTGTTCATGTTTCAGCAACTGTGTGCATAAAGAGACTGTAGTCACCTTCTGACACTGCAGGCTTGAGAACTCTTCAGGTCCAGAAGTTGAATCTTAACAAGCCAACTTGACCAGGATAATTCAATGACTTAAAATAGGAATGAACCGGGGCGCCTGGGTGGCTCCGTCATTAAGTGTCTGCCTTCAGCTCAGGTCATGATCCCAGGGTCCTGGGATCGAGCCCCGCATCGGGCTCCCTGCTCTGCGGGAGGCCTGCTTCTCCCTCTGCCATTCCCCCTGCTTGTGTTCCCTCTCTCACTATCTCTGTCTCTGTCAAAAAATAAATAAAATCTTAAAAAAAAAAAAAGCAGCCAAGGACATACGTACATGAATGAGCACTGCTAAATTTCAGTAGAACAATTTACAAAAACTGGTGGTAGATTTAGACTGTGGGCTATAGTTAGCCAGCCCCTGCTGTAGTGTTTCCCATACTCTTTACTTTCCTCCTTCAGGATGTGTTTTTGATATTCTTGTCCATTTATTTTTTAAAACTTTATTTTAGGGGCGTCTGGGTGACTCAGTCAGTTAAGTGTCTGCCTTCGGCTCGTCATGATCCCAGGGTCCTAGGATTGAGCCCCGCATCGGGCTCCCCGCTTGGCAGGGAGTCAGCTTCTCCCTCTGCCTGCCGCTCCCCCTGCTTGTGCTCTCTCTCTGACAGATAAATAAAATCTTAAAAAAAAAAATAAAACTTTATTTTAGGGTAGTTTAGACTTACAGAACAATTGCAAAGATTGTATAGAGAGGTTTCATAAACCCCACACCCGTTTCCTTCTATTATTAGCATCTTATATTAGTATGGTATATTTGTCAAAATTAATGAACCGGTGTCCATACTTTACCATCATCTAAAGTCTACACTTTATTCACATTTTGCTGGTTTTTACTGAATGCCCGTTTTCTGTTCCAGTATTTCTTTACATTTAGTTGTCATGTCTCCTTAAGTTCTTCTGGGCTGTGATAGTTTCTCTGACTTTCCTTGTTTTTGATGACCTTCACAATTTTCATGAGTCCTGGTTAGATATTTTGTAGAATGTCCCTCAGGTGGGATTCATCTAATGTTTTCCTCAATATTAGGGTGAGATTATGGGTTTGGGGGAGGAAGCCCACAAAAGTGAAGTGCCATTTTCATTACATCAAATCAAGGATACAAATCACTGTTGATGTTTGTCACCTTTCTTTATGAAGTTACTCTTTTCCCCCTCTTCCTATACTGTGCTCTTTGGAAGAGTATGTGCAGCCCACATTTGAAGAATGGGAAGTTATGCTTCACTTTCTTGAGTACAAAGTACCTATGTAAATTATTTGGAATTCCTCTGCATAGGAGATTTGTCTGTTCTCCCCCTTTTGTTTACTACATCATCTTATTAGTATAAACTTAGAAATATTTATTTTATAATTTGGTTATAATCCAGTACTGCTTTGTTCATATTGTTCCAGCTTTAGCCATTGGGAGTTCTTTGACATATCCCCATGTTTTTGTCACTGTGTTAGGTTTTGTTTATTTGTTGTTTTTTGTTGTTGTTTTAGCACTTACATTCTGGCACTACAAGATACTCCAGGTTCCTCTTGTATATTTCCTGCCTTAGTCCTAGAATTAGCCATTTCCCCAAGGAGCCCTGGCTCCTTTTGTTGGAAAATTGTATTTGAAACCAAGACCTGGGTACCAGATACTTAAAGTGCTGTTGGGCTGCCACGGTGTCATTACTTTTAGGTTCTCAGGTGACAGGTCAAGGAAAATATATGTGTGTATATTAGCCTGTGTATATACATATATCTATAAATATTTCTATATGTGGTCGCCTGTATCATTGTAAAGCTAGAATGAGGTCATAATGATACCCAAATCTAATCTGTTAGCACATGGCTCATTCTGTCTCTCCCCCCTTGTTTATTTATAACCTTCCACTGGGGCGGTGAAAAAAGTAACTCCCACCATTTGTCATCCATTTACTTAATTGTTCAGTTCCAGGACACTGGTTTCAGAATTGTTATCTGTACCATTGTGGGGAACATATTTATCAATTAGAGTACAGTGCTTATGTGAGGTTCCTTTTGCCTTCAGTCTTGCAGACTACTCATTCCTAATGTTATTTAGATCACTAACTTTCCCCCCATTCTCTTCAATGAAGTTGAGTCATGCATTCTTTTTTTTTTTTTTTTTAAAGATTCTATTTATTTATTTGACAGAGAGAGACACAGCGAGAGAGGGAACACAAGCAGGGGGAGTGGGAGAGGGAGAAGCAGTCTTCCCACGGAGCAGGGAGCCCGATGTGGGACTTGATCCCAGGGCCATGGGATCATGACCTGAGCCAAAGGCAGACATTTAATGACTGAGCCACCCAGGCTCCCTGAGTCATGCATTCTTAATACAGTTAGCTCTTTGTCACATTCTGCAGTCCATGCTGAGATTCTCTGCCCTCTTAAACATTTTTTTTTTAATTAACATGTACTAAGGTTCACTCTGTGTTCCGAAAGTCTGTGGGTTTTGACAAATACATAGCGCCACTTATCATCTACCATTACAGTGTTATACATAAGTTTCACTACCTGAAAAAATCCTTTGTGCTTCAACTGTTTAACCTTACCTCTTCCACCCCTAGCAACCACTGATCTGTTTACCACCTCTGTAGTTTTACCTGGAATCATACACCATATAGCCTTCCAGACTTGCTTCTTTTCACTTAGCAATGTGCATTTAAATTCTGCCATCCAGCAATTGCATTGTTTTAATTTGCATTTTTAAATGATATATGCTGAGCATTTTCTCATATAGTTATTTGCCATGTCAGTTTTGGTTAGGAGTCTGTTCAGAACCCCCCCCAACCCTGTTTTATAATTAGGGGATTTATTAACTCATTTAACAAGAAATCTGGAAAGACAGTTTCAGGATTGGTTCATTTAGCATGTAAGCAGTATAATCAAGGACCCAGGTCCTTTGTGTTTTCTGTGTATTGACTTGTCTGGCTCTTCTTGTCTCAAGGTGGCTGTCATTGTTCCAGCCTTCACACACCATCAGCAAAGTCCAGAGGCAGCCAAGAGACAGAGTCAGCCTCTTTGTGTGTCTTTCTCTCATCTCTTTTTTTACCACTGCATTTTTTTATTGAGATATACTCACATAAAATTGACTGTATTCCAGTGTACAATTTTTAGTATATTCACAAGTTTATGCAGCCGTCACCACTGTCAGAACATGTTCGTCTCCCCAAAATGAAACCCAGTACCCATTAGCAGTCACTCTTCATTTTCCCCTGCTCTCAAGCCTTGGCGACCACTAAGCTGCTCCCTCCCTTTGAAATTGTGTAGTCTGGGCATTTCACTTAAATGGAATGATACTATATGTTGTTGCCTTTCCTCTTGGCTTTCCTCACTTAGCATTATGTTTTCAAAGTTCCTCCATGTTGTAGCATGAATTTATACTTTATTTCTTTTTATAGCTGAATAATACTGTATTGTATGGATATACCACTTTCTCTTTATTTATTCAATCAGTTGGTAGACATTTGGGTTGTTTCCACACTTGGTTACTGTGAATAATGTTGTATGAACATTTGTTTACAAGTTTCTGTGTGAACGTATATTTTCAGTCGTCTTGGGTATTGGAGTACAATTGCTGATAATTATATGGTAACTGTTGAACATTTTGAGGAACTGCCAAACTGTTTTCCACAGTGGTTGTACCGTTTTAAATTTATGAGGGCTCCAATTTAATTCCTCATCAATGCTTGTTATTATTTTTTTTTATTACACCCATTCTAGTGGTTCTGAAGTGGTACATCACTGTGGTTTTGATATTCATTTCCCTGGTGGCTAATGATGTTGAACATCTTTTCATGTGTTTATTGATCACTTGTATATTTCCTTCTTTTTAAGATTTTATTTATTTATTTGACACAGAGAGAGAGACAGCTAGAGTGGGAACACAAGCAGGGGGAGCGGGAGAGGGAGAAGCAGGCTCCTGGCTGAGCAGGGAGCCCGATGCGGGGCTCGATCCCAGAACCCCGGGATCATGACCTGAGCCGAAGGCAGACGCTTAATGACTGAGCCACCCAGGTGCCCCGCCCCTGTATATCTTCTTTCAAGCAATGTTTGTACAAGTCCTTTGCCCGTTTTTAAATTGGGTTACTTGTTATTTTATAAGTGAGTTGTAAGAGCTCTTGATTCAAGTCCCTTATCAGGTATGAGTTTTGCAAATAATTTCTTTGACTCTATGGCTTGTCTTTTTGTTCTTTCAGCAGTGTTTTTCACAGAGTGTAAGTTTTTAATTTTAATGGAGTCCAACATATCAACTTTTTCTTACATGGATAGTGACATTAGTGCTGTATATACAAACTCATTGTGAAACTAAGGGACCTCCTTTTAGCTCTGTGATCTATTTTGAGTTCCTTTTTTTTTTTTTAATTGTGGTAAAATATACGTAACACAAAATTCACCAATTTAGGCATTTTTAAGTGTACAGTTCAGTGGCATTTAAGTACATTAACATTGTTGTGCAACCATTACCATTGTCCATCTCCAGAACTTTCCATCATTTGAAACTGAACTCTGTACCCATTAAAAAATAATTTATTGTTTCCCTTACTCTCTATCCCCGGATGACCATCATTCTACTTTCTGTCTCTTTGAATCTCATATAACAGAATCATACAGTATCTGTCCTTGTATGACTGGCTTATTTGACTTAGCATGATGTCATCAATATTTAGCCATGTTGTAGCGCTTATCAGAGTTTCCTTCTGTTTCATGGCTGAATAATAGTCCATTGTATGCACATACTATATTTTGTTTATAAATTTATCTGTCAGTGGACATTTGGATGGCTTCCACCTTTTGGCTACTATAAATAACGATGGTATCAACGTGGGTGTACAAATATCTCCTTGAGATCCTGCTTTCAATTCTTTTGGATATGTACCCAGAAGTGGAATTACTGGATATTTGGTAATTCTATTTTTAATTTTTTAGGAACCCCCATGCTGTTTTTCACATTGGCTGTACCATTTTACAGTACCACCAACAGTGCACAAGGGTTCCAGTTTCTCTACATCCTTGACAACACTTGCTGTTTTCAGGTTTTTAAATACTTTTTCTTTTTAATCATAGCCATCCTAATGAGCACAAGGTACTATCCTTGTTGTTTAACTTTGCATTTTCCTAATGATAAGTGATGTGGAGCATGTTTTCATGTGTTTTTTTTGTCCTTTGCCCATTTTTTAATCAGTTTGGTTTTTTGGTCCTTGAATTGTAGGAGTTTTTTATATATATAATCTGGGTAATCCTCATTGGATATATGATTTGCAAATATTTTCTTCCATTTTGTGGGTTGCCTTTTCACTCTGTTGATAATACCCCTTGATGCACAAAAGTTTTTCTTTTTGATTAATCAGATTATCTGTTTTTTTCTTTTGTTGCCTGTTCTTTTGGTGACGTTGAGGAAAGCATTGTCAAATCCAATGTCAGGAAATTTTCCTCCTATGTTGTCTTCTAAGAGTTTGTAGTTTTACCTTTTACATTTAGGGCTTTGATCCATTTTGAATTAATTTTTTGTACATGATGTGAGGTTAGGTCCAGCTTTATTATTTTGCATATTATGAATGTCCAGTGTTCCCAGCACCATGTGTTGAAGAGACTACTCTTTCTCCATTGAATGGTCTTAGCACTCTTGTTGCAAATCATTTGGCAGGTGCTTATTTCTGGACTCTATTATTATATTCCATTGGTTTATGCTAGTACCACACAGTTTTGATGAGCTTTGTAGTATGCTTTGAAAGCACGAAATGTGAGTACTGCAGTTTTGTTCTTTTGTAAGATTGTTTGGCTGTTATTTCAGGGTCCCTTGAGATCCCATATGAATTTTAGAATGGGTTTTTCTGTTTTTGCAAAAAATGTAATTGGGATTTTTGTAGGAATGACATTGAATCCGTAGATCATTTAGGGCTATTCACATCTGAACAACATTAAGTTTCCTGATTCCTGAACATGGAATGTCTTTCTGTTTATTTTTGGTCTTCTTAATTCCTTTCAGCAATGTTTTGTAGTTCTCAGTGTTGAAGTATTTTGCCTGCCTGGTTCATTTTTCCTGAGAATTTATTCTTTTTGATGCTATTGTGAAAGGAATTGTTTTTGTAATTTCCTTTTTGGATTGTTCATTGTTAGGGTATAGAAATGCAACTGAGGGGTTCCTGGGTGGCTCAGTCAGTTAAGTGGCTGCCTTAGGCTCAGGTCATAATGTCAGGGTCCTGGGATTGAGCCCTGGGTCAGGCTCCCTGCTGAGCAGGGAGTCTTCTGCCCCACCCCTTCCTCGCTCTTGCGGTCAGTCTCTCAAATAAATAAATAAAATCTTTAAAAAAATGCAACTGATACTTGCATGGTTTTTTGTTTGTTTGTTTGTTTTGGTCCTGCAATTTTGCTGAATTCATTTATTAGCTCTAAAGTTTTTTTTGTAACCTTTAGGGTTTTCTATATGTAAGATGATGGCATCCCCAAACAGAAATGATTTTACTTCTTCGTTTCCAGTTTGGATACTTTTTTTTCTTATGTAATTATTGTGGCTAGAACTCCCAGTACTACGTTGTATAATAGTGTTGAAAGCAGGCATCCTTTCCCTGTTCCTGATCTTAAAGGAAAAGTTTTTTCAGCCTTTCACTATTGACTGTGATGTTAGGTGTGGATTTTTCATATGTGCCATTTATCATATTGAGATAATTTCCTTCTATCCCTTTAAAGATTTTTTTTTATCATGAAAGGCTGTTAAGTTTGTCAGATGCTTTTTCTGCATCAGTGGAGATGATCATGTGTTTTCCCCCTTCATTTTAATGTGGTGTGTTCCATTGATTGATTTTCATATGTGAACTTTTCTTACATTCCAGGAGTAAATGTCACTTGGCCATGGTATTAGAACCCTTTTAATAGGCTGCTGAATTTAATTTGCTAGTATCGTATTAAGGATTTTTGTATCGTTAGCATAAGGGAAATTAATCTGCAGTTGTCTTTTCTTGTAGTACCTTTTTCTTTGGTACAGGTAAATACTTTTTTCATAGAATGTGTTAGGAAGTGTTCCCTCCTCTTCATTGAGAGTGATTGATTTTAATTCTTCTTTAAATGTTTGGTAGAATTTACCATTGAAGCTGTGAGGGCCAGGGCTTTTCTTTGTTGCGAGGTTTTTGATCACTGATCCAATACCCTTACTAGTTCTAGGTATATTCAGATATTCTATTTCTTCATGATTCAGTCTTAGTAGATTGGGTGTTTCTAGATATTTGTCCCATTTCATGTAGTTTATCCAATCCATTGTCCTACAGTTGCTCATAATACTCCTTTATAACCTCCCTTTCGTTTCCAATTCTAGTAATTTAATCTTCCCTCTATATTTCATAGTCAGTTTCACTAAAGATTTGTTAATTTTTTGATGGTTTGAGGATTCTTTGTTGCTTTTCTGTTCAGTATTGCATTTATTTCTGCTCTAAGCCTTTATTATTTCTTTCCTTTTTCTTGCTTTGCTTTAGATTTGCTTTTCTAGTTTCTTACAGTGAAAAGTTAGGTTATCGAAAGCAGATTTTTTTTTTTTTATAATAAGGCATTTACAGCTAAAAACTTCCCTGTAAGCACTGTTTTAACAGCATTCAACAAGCTTTGATATGTTGTGTTTTCATTTTTGTTCATCTGAAAGTTTTGTGATCTTCCTTGTGATTTCTTATTTGACCTATGGTTATTTAGGTGTATGTTGTTTAATATCCACGTATTTGTAAATTTTCCATATTTTTTATGTTACTGATTTCTAGTTTCATTACATTGTGGTCAAGAGAACATAGTTTATACGATTTCAATCCTTTTAATTTATTTAGACTTGTTTTATGATATTTCTGTGTACACATGAGAAGAATATACTGCTGTAGTTGGAGTGTTCAGGTAAATGTTTGTTAGGTCTAGTTAGTATAGTGTTACTAAAATCTTTCCTTCCTTGTTGATCTTCTAATTGTTCTATTCATTACTAGAAGTGGGTATGGAAGTCTCCAGCTATTATTATTGAATTGTCTATTTGTACCTTTTATTTTATTTTATTTTTTTTAAAGATTTTATTTATTTATTTATTTGACAGAGAGAGAGAGATAGCGAGAGCAGGAACACAAGCAGGGGGAGTGGGAGGGGGAGAAGCAGGCTTCCCGCCGAGCAGGGAGCCCGATGTGGGACTCGATCCCAGGACCCTGGGATCATGACCTGAGCCGAAGGCAGATGCTTAACGACTGAGCCACCCAGGCGCCCTGTACCTTTTATTTTTAAAGGGTATTACAGTTCTGAATAGCCAGAGTGATGTTAAACCTCTAGTCACTTCTCTTTGGGAGAGAATTATGGTCAGCTTAGTTAACAGGACTGGGTCTAGAATTTGTTTTCCCTTTCAGGCAATACAATGTTAATTCCTCAAATTAGAAAAAAAAAATTAAGTGCTTCAGTATTTCCTATGATGCATAGTATACAGACAGTCTTTTAAACAGAATGCTGGGGACCATGTCTTTTATTCACCTACCGGCTAACTTCAGTATGCTAGGAAAATCATCAGTTTGCACCCTGGAGCGAGGGCCTTCTGGCTCCATTTTAGGGCGGTTTCCCTTTATTGATTTTCATGGTTATATGTGGACTGTGGGATGAGATTGGAGAACTACAAAAGGGATCTCAAGAAAGTTTTGAGTTTAAACTTAATCATGAGGGCAAAGGGGGGGCGGTTGTATCACTTAATGATTGCTACATAAGAAACTACCCCCAAATTTAGTGTTTTTAAAACAGCAACCATTTATGACAATTCTTTGGGCTAGGGTCAGCTTGGGGTTCTTCACTGGATTTGTTTGGAGTTACTCATGCTTCCGTAGTCATCTGCAGGCTTGATGGAGTTGGGTGATCTAAGACAGCCTTGTTCCTCTGTCAGGCAGCTGGTAATGGCTGTTCACTGGTTGGCCTAGGTGGCCTGAATAGGGAGGACTTAATATGCTTGTGCCAAGAAGGCATTTGCATGTGGTCTTGAAGACCTCTGGAGGCCTTGGTTCAGAAGTCCATGTTGTCACTTCACCTGACATCTCTTGGTTTGAGTCACGTTGTTAAACCTGCCCAGATCCAGGGAAGTGGAGAAATAGACTCTACCTTTTGATGGCATAGGCAGCACATATTGCAAAAAGATTATGTGCACAGGAATGAGATTCAGAATTTGTAGCTCAGTTTTTGCAGTCTTCTGCAGGTGCCATAGGATAACATAGGTATTTTAGAATGATCACTCTGAGTATGGTATCAAGAAAGATTTGAAGAAGGAAGGGAAGAGAAGTCAAGTTAGAGTTAAGAGGCCATTGCAGTCCTCTGTAGGAGAGATGGTCGTATGAGTGAATAAAGACATCACCACATACTTATCATCTAAACATCTCAGGTTGTTCCATACTGATTTATAAAGGGGCAAATGGAGAGAGGAGACGTTGAACTGATCCAGAGAGACTGCACTAGATCAGGCTCAACTGGAAATAATTGGTTAGGTTGTATTAAAGTTTTTCTGATTAGCTCAGATAACTTAAGGGAGAAACTTGTGATCCTTTTTTTTCATCAGCATCCTGGCCACCAAGAGCTTAGGAAGAATTGGAAGGAAGGCAGATTTATTTTTGTCACCTTCTTATATCCAGTTGCCCACACTAAGTTCCCACCGTACCAAGGCCTGCCTGTCTGTCATAGTACATTTCTCTCATGTATCACTGGTACTGGCTAGGAATAGTTGATAGTTCAATTAAAGTAATTTATGTAGAGGTGAGAATAAGAAAGTGTTTGCATTTTAGAAGAGATGTTTGTTAAACAACTTCTAATTGATACATCTAAGCATATAATATATAAACAAAATGTAGGTTGTCTGGGTTTTTTTTTGCAAGGTGTTAAAATAGCATAATGTCCTAAAATATATCACACAGATTAAAGTGTGTATCTGTTTTTATGTTTAATCAGCATTGCCACTACATGGATCTCTGTCCCAGTGGTCTCCATAAATAGAACTTTATTGCCTACAAAAGCACCAAACCATGGAAACTGCAAATGAGAAATAAGAGTTACCTTTTTATGCTTCCTATGCGCTGTTCTCAGAGTTTTTTGAGATTCTTGTATGCATGATGCTTAGTAAATAAAATGATTCAAGAGCAGTATTGGGCTATTTATTGACATGCTCACCCAGTGTTCAGAAGCAATTGTTTTGTAGTGTGGAGTTGGTGACTATCAGAATTTTTACCCAAATAACTAGAAATTATTAGTAAGTGCATATAGGTTACTTTACTTTTTTAAAATTCATTTTTGCCACTGCTTCTAGTTTTTTTTTTCTGTAGATTTTAAAACAGATTCCAAACATGCTGTCAGTTCACAAACAAATGCATTAGTGTGTATCTCTAAGAGATAAGGATCTTTAAAAAACACACCTTACTTCAATACCATTATGTTACAAAGAGTCTAATTCTTTAGTATCATCTAATATCCAGTTCATTTTCAAATTTCCATGATTGTCTCAGAATTGTCTTTTTTCCAGATAGTTTGAGTCAAACCCCAAAGTCCCAGAATATTGCTTTTGGTTAATATTTCTTACATTTCTTTTAATCTATATACTAACATAGTTCTCCCTCCTTTTTCTTTTTTTCTTTGACCATACGATTTCCTTGTTGAAGAAACTGGGCCATCTTCAAATTTTTTTCTACATTTTGGGTTTTGCTGTTTAAAAGATCAGAGAAAAGATGTTAGTCTCTGAAGAAGAGATCCTTCTTCCATTTCATAAATTTTGTAGAGTGCTTACTACTATAGTGGGGTGAGAGAAGGGCTATTTGGATACATCATTGAACAAAGACAAAAATCCTTTCCTTCATAGCATTTAAATTACCATTCCATGGGCAGTAGACAAAAATGAATCCTAAAGTTTGTTGGAAATCCTCTAGGAAACAATAAGAGCATAACAAAAGGGGATAGGGAGGTGTGGGACCTCCTTGGACTAGTGGGATGTGGGGCTGACTGCCCTGGAAGTCTAAGAGGGTGGAGCAGAGGAGTTGCCGGGATCTGATTTACATTTAAATGGGGGCACTGTGGCTGCAGTGCAGTGGGTGAAGGAGCAAGGGTGGAAAGCTACTCAGTAACCTGGGCAAGAGGTGGTAGAGGATTAGATGGAGGGCAGTGTGGGGAGAGCCAAGGGTGATGGCAAAGTTTCTGTCTCTAGCGGCTAGAACGACTTAACGCAGAGGGTCTCAGAAGGCTTAATCACAGGCAGAGGCTGAATAGTTGCTGCCATTTCCATTCACTATTCTGTTGGTAAAGGACTATTGAAAACTATTCCTTTTTGGAAGATTATGTTAAAGGCCTTTTGGTTTGGAGGGGGTGAGTTGTTAGATGCTTAAATTTTTTTTTTAACTTTGTAAAATGCTTTCTGTTTTTGCAAATGTCTTATTTAATGGCATTTAAAGGTACTTTTCATTGGACATGGCAAAAATTTAGAAATTCACGAGTTTGTATTTTTAGTAACATTTGTTCTTGGCTCTTTGAAAATTTTCAAAACTACAAAAAAAAGTCAAAAGTAAAATTATATTCCCTTCATCTAAATTCAGCAGTTGGCATTTATTAACATTTGCTTTAGGAAGTATGTATGTATCTTTTCCGTTTTTTGGTTGTTGTTGTTTTGCCAAACCGTTTGACGGTAAGTTGCAGACATCAAGAATACCCAAATGATTAATATAAAGTCCATATTCATATTTTATCCTTTTGTTCCCTTTTCCTCCAGGATCCCCCATTTTGTTGTGTGACTCTCGCCCCCTTCAATATGTATGAGTCTCCTGACCTTTACTTTCATCTTTTATGACATTGGCATTTTTAAGGAGACCACGCCTGTTATCTTGTAGAATGTCCCACAATCTGGATTTGTCTGATTATTTCCTTACGATTAAATTCCAGTGAAATGTAGATTTACTTCTACCTTTTAAAGACTTAAAAATATAAGCATAAGAATAGTGAGGGCTTTACAGAGTCTTTTGCAAGCATCACTTTCAGTTACTACCAAATGGTAGCAAGGTGCCTAATCTTGTAATAAGCGTTGTCATAGAATCAACATTAAGTTGAAGGGAATTTTAGATTTATCTCCAGAAGTCATAAACTGCAGACAACTGGCAGAATAGATAACAGTCTTAAAATGTAACAAACAGAAAGTTGGATTTTGACCCCCTGGTATGGACTGTGTTTTCCTTATTGTTCTTCCTCCCCCATCATTTAAATCATCTCTGCTGTTCCTGAAGCTTTTGAGCAAGTGACCCACATGCCCACCTCTCTCTTTACATAGCTAGAGAAACCAGGCTTAGAAAGGCCAAGTTTCTGAGGGACACAATTAGTAAGAGACAGAATAGTCAGGTCTTGGAACCTCAGTCTCTTAAAGACCCAGTTGATTCTCAACCAAAGCTCAGTTATTTGCAGTCATGGGACAAGTGAAAAAGTTTATAACTTTGCCACCTTCTGTGATTAGGCAAGGAATCAGGGATGCCACAGAATGAAGTTTTATCATATATAATACAGGTAGGTCCTAAGCTTACTTTATACAGTCTTTATTTTGTGTATTAGATACCATTTTAGCAAAATTGATTTCTTTTATCTGTCTACTATTTTTCATAATAACTTTCTTCCTTTTTTAGCTACAAGGCTTTGGCAGACCAAGTGTATATCATGCTGCTATTGTCATCTTCCTAGAATTCTTTGCGTGGGGCTTGTTGACAACTCCAATGTTAACTGTAAGTATTGCTGAACAGGTCCTTGTTTATGAAAGCAAAACAGAGGTTCTTAAGCATATATCCCCAGGGCCAAATGTTTAGGTATGTGTTTGAGAGAATCTCTTGACAGCGATTTAAGACTGCTTATTCCACTGTGTTGTTTCCACTGTGTAGACTAAGAACTACCTGCAACAAAACACCTGGGCTGCACGTTAAATATTCTTGGGTAGCAAGGCACTCCCACTGAGCCAGAATCTTAGAAGTGCTGTGGGTGAACTGTAGGTATTTAGGAAGACCGTAAGGATGCACAAGGGGAAATTATTGCAAAGCTTTGTTGAACTTTGTAACTTACTTTGTATGGATGTAATGGCCTTTGACTAAGAACATAGGAAATAGGTTGGTAAGTACCTTGTAACAGTGATCATTGTCATATTTGGTAGCTAACTTACTATAGCCACTTCTTTGCAGAGGCTGTACTGAATTTCTTAGCAAGAACCTGGATATTTGATAATGTGTTGTGGTTAGAGGGAAGGGAAATGCTTAAGAAAGGTTTGGCATGTAGATTTGGGGTGCTTAATTACTTTTTAATTTATTTTATTTTTTTAGAAGATTTTATTTGAGAAAGTGCACATGCACGTGTATGCACGAGCAGGGGGAGTAACAGAGAGAGCGAGAGAATCCCAAGTGGACTGAGGACAGAGTCCGACACAGGGCTCAATTTCAGGACCCTGAGATCATGACCTGAGCCAAAATCAAGAGTCAGACACTTACTCGACTGAGCCACCCAGGTGCACCCCAATCAGTAACAATTCTAATAAAAATATTTTAAAATTTAAGAAAAAGGTATTTTTAAATTGGCCTTACATTTCAGTTGTCTTAAAAATCATTGGTGGTTAACTCTTCCCAATCACCATTTTGCCTTACAGGAGAATCCCTTTGGATACAGATAAACTCTGGTTGCAAATTAGCTTTAGAAAACAGGCAACTTTAAAGGGTGGCTATTAGCCTTACATAAGACTTTGCTATTTTTAATTCTTCTGGTGCATTTAAAATAAAATTTGATTTAATTAAAATGACAGCTTGGATGGAGCAGTCAACTTAAAAGGTTGCCTGTGTTTTTAAACCTCTATTTTATTCTTTCTCATTATACTACGTTTTCCTTCCTAATGCTTTACTACAGAAGGTAATTGGTTATTAGTTAATGGGGGTAAGTGGTCCCCGCTTTAAGTTTCATGAGCCTGCTGTGTTCACCCCTGTTTGGGCTGCCTATGACACAGTTGGTGCTCAGTAGATATTTTCTTTGAATAATAAGTATATGAACTGTAGGCACACGTGTGTGTCCTTGAGGGATTGTTTCTTTGAGACCTATTTTCAGTATGAATATAGACACACCAGGCTACTGATTGTAAGGAACTATGTTACTTAATTTTTGGTCTAGGCTCTCTGGCTCTGTCCATGTCCATGTCCCCCCCAACCCCCATGTGTTAAGCGTTTTAAATAGTTTAAATAGTATTTTTCTAAGGCAACCAGAAATCTGCCGTAGTGGTTCAGCAGGTTTCTCAATATAGAGTTAATCCTATAATCATGCTCGAGTAAGAATTCAAAGTGGAGAATACTTTAATACTTTTGAGGCCTTGTTAGAAATTCTGAAACCACCTTCCAGACCGTTAAAATCTTTGGGGACCTTTTTGGCCCTAGACCAGGTTGTCAGATCTCTTTTAATTTTAATTAATTAGTTAATTAATTTTAATATGCATGCAAAGACTGCTGTGCCTTTTTTCTTACTGCCCAATGCAGATAATTTTCCTAGGGGTTCTTTGTCCTCGTTAGACCCTGGAATGCAGCCTTAGAAGCCAGCTAAAATGCTGCTTTGTTTTCTCTTTGCAGTTTCTGAGCAGTTGTGCTGCTTTCAAAGATTTGGTTAAAATAAACATGTGAGGAGTACAGCGTTGCTAGCATCACTCTGACACGCTATACTGTCATAGAAAAAGTGTTGCTGAGTCAATAGATGGGTTCATTCTCTTTTTTCTGAGCTCTTGGTGTTGCTAAATTAAGCTAAATGTCCTTTACTGTCCTATCTCCCTTAGCCTTTACATCACAGTTTGCTACCTCTGTTTTTGTTCTGATGTGGCAGGGCTGGTTCCTTTCACCTTTTTTACGGGGGGCAGGAGGGGGAGATTTTCTCTGGCATATCCCCTCTACTTTCTGCCTTTTCTGGTTGTACAGAAAACTGATAATGTTAGGTTGTTTGATAAGGAAGGGACAAAATTAGGGTTTGTTTATTACAGCAGGAGTTCGTTTATCCTCTTCCTTTATGTTGGGGTTTACTGTTGTCAGATAACTAGTTCTTGACATCCTGCATCTATCACCCACTATGGTGTAACTATTAGGATGATGGTTCATGTGTGGGGTTTTTTTCCGGGCTATAACTAGTGGACAGCACTCTGTCCTGTTCCATCAGGTGAGAAAAACAGTCTGAAATAAGGATTTGGAGATACAGAACAGTACCTACATATTAGTATTTTGTCCAATCAGACTGTCTGCATCCTAGCACTCATTAGAAGTGCTCTGTTTGAAGTAGTACAGAATTGGAGACTTTCCAGGATGGCGGAGAAGTAGGAGACCTTAGTTTTGTCAGGTCCCAGGAATTCAGCTAGATTGCTATCAAATCATTCGAAACACCTGTAAACTCATCCAGAGATCTAAGAAAAGAATTGCTACAATTCTACAAATAGAAAAGAGACCATGTTCTGCAAGAATGACAAGACAGAAAAACTCACCTCAAAAAAGAACAAGAGAGGGTACTGACAGCCAGAGACCTAATCAATATGGATATAAGTAAGATGTCAGAACTAGAGTTTAGAATAACGATTATAAAGATACTAGCTGGGCTTGAAAAAAGCATAGAAGACACTAGAGAATCCCTTTCTGGAGAAGTAAAAGAACTAAAATCTAATTAAGGCAAAATAAAAAGGGCTATTAATGAGATGCAATAAAAAATGGAGGCTCTAATTGCTGGGATAAATGAGGCAGATAGATGCCATTCCCATTGGAAATATGGACTTGGCCCTGCTTATAGTCATTCCCACCCCATTGCTGCTTTTCTAACTAGGTCTTAGTTTGCATTTCAGGGCCTTGGGGCTGTTACTTACACAGCCAGGGTGCCAAGACTGGTGGCAAGTTCCCAGTCAGTCCCTGAACGCTTGGTGCTTAGCTGGCTAGGGTATTCATGGGGATGGGTAAAGATTTAATTTTCTGTTACGCTGGTACATGAAACAATTTGTGTTTTGACCTTGTGTCTAGTGATTTTGCTGAATTCACTTACTAATACTAAGTGTTTATCTGCAGATTTTTACATACATGTTCATATATTTTGTGAGTGACAGTTTTTAAACCCTTCCAGTCCTTTTTCTTTTTCTTTTTCTTACTGTATTGCTGTGACATCCAGTACAGTGTTGAATAGAAGCGATCATAGTAGGCATCCTTATCTCACAGATGATATCTGTTGGAAAGTGATCTAAAATTTAAAATTCAGGGCGCCTGGGTGGCTCAGATGGTTAAGCGTCTGCCTTCGGCTCAGGTCATGATCTCAGGGTCCTGGGATCGAGTCCCGCATCGGGCTCCCTGCTCCTTGGGAGCCTGCTTCTCCCTCTGCCTTTCTCTCTCGCTCTGTCTCTCATGAATAAAAAAAGAAAAAAAAAAAAAAAAAAAAAAATCTTTAAAATTCACCACTAAGTATATTATTTGCTATAGATATGTTTTTGTAGATACTCTTTGTCAGAGAAAGGAAGTTCCCCTCTATTCCTGTTTTGCTTACAGTTAATTAGGTGTTAAATTTTATCAAATGAATTTTCTGCATATAACCAGATAACAACTAGATTTTTCCTTTATTTGAGTAATGTTGTCAGTTATATTGATTTTTTTAATTAAAAGATTTTATTTGAGAGAGAGAGATTACAAGAAAGGGGGTGTAGAGGGAGAAGCAGGCTCCCCTCTGAGCAGGGAGCCCGACGCAAAAACTGGATCCCAGGACTCCGGGATCATGACCTGAGCCGAAAGCAGACGTGTAACCGACCGAGCCACCCAGGTGCCCAGTTATACTGATTTTTGAATATTAGGCCACCCTTGCATAAATCCCACTCACTTAGTTTTGTTATATATTTATAACTAGAAGCTTGTACTTTTCATCCCCTTCACCCATTTCACCCACCGTCCCCTGCCTCTGGCAACCACCAGTCTGTTCTCTGTATCTGTGAGCTTGTTTATTTTGTTTTGTTTTGTTTGCTTCCACATATAAATGAGATAATATGATATTAGTCTTTTTCTGTTTGACTTATTTCTCTTAGTGAAATGCTCTCAGGGTCCATTAATGTTGTCTCAGGTGGCAGAATTTCCTTCCTTTTTAATGGCTGAATAATATTCCCGTGTGTGTGTGTGTGTGTGTGTGTGTGTGTGTGTGTGTGTGTGACAGTTTCTTTTATTTTTATTTTTAATTGAAGTACAGTATGATATATTAGTTTCAGGTGTACAACATTGTGATTTGACAGTTCTATACGTTACAAAATGCTCACTGTGATAGTTACCATCTGTCACCATACAGAATTATTACAGTCTTAATGACTATATTCCCTATGGTCATATTGTTGCATGTGTATTATCTTAATTTCTAAACATTTGGGGACTTTTCTAGATTGTATTATCAGAGATCATATTATGAATTATTTCAGTTCTTCAAAATTTGTTGAAGCTTGTTTTGTATACTTGCATATGGTTAATTCTGATAAATTTTCCATATGATCTGAAAAGAACAAGTATTCCCTGGAGTAGTGTTCTCTATGTGGTAAGTATGTTAAATTTGTTAATTATGTGGTTTTTTTTTTTTTTT
>NC_138382.1:56091-68951 GCF_054177405.1 Leptonychotes weddellii
GCATCATAACTAGACTTCATCTGCCACTCCCGCACCGCTCCTCCCGGGGGAGGAAGGTGAGTCTCCCCGGCTCTGCCGCTGTTGGGTCCCTGCTGGAGGAGCAGTTGCCCGACTGTGCCGCGGATCACAGTTTATGGCAACCCCGAGCTGAGAGTCCGCGCCTGGGCTCCGCCTCTGCAGCCGGCTTCCCTGCTCCCTTACCTGGGAGCTCTGCCACACTCAGGCACCCCCGGTCTTTCTGTGACCCCGAGGGTCCTGAGACCACACTGTCCCGCAAGGTTTCCACCCCCCGCTTAGCCACCGGAGTGACGTCCCTCAGCGGAGCAGGCTTTTAAAAGTTCTGATTTTGTGCTCGGTGGCTCTATCACTTGCCAGAAGCGGCCGACGGAGGCCCCTCCCACGCCATCTATCCTCCCGAATATCGCCTCGGATTCACCTCTCCGCTCGTCCTACCTTCCAGAAAGTGGTCGCTTTTCTGTTCAGATAGTTGTTGCTCTTCTTTTCTTCGATCTCCTGTTGAGTTTGTAGGTGTTCAGAATGGTTTGATCCCTATCCAGCTGAATTCCTGAGAGGAGATGAAATCCAGGTCTCCTACTCCTCCGCCATCTTGCTCCGCCCCCCCTTAAGTTTTATTTTATATAGGAAGATGTTAAAAATGAAAGCTTTGATTTTTATCAGAAATGTTTAATAAACTTTTTATCGTCAGGTTAAATTATATACTGTATTTAATATTTTTTTAATTTATAAAATGGGTAGAATATTGCTGTTTTCTTTACAGCTGCTTTATTTTATGAAGACTTGGCTTTTTTTTATTGACTTGTTTTGTTTTACTTATTTATCCAATAAGATTTAACTGCTTTCTTCTCCACCCCCACCCCCCATTAGGAAAGTGTAGAAGAATTTTGGAAAGCACAGATTGAAAATTCTTAGAGGAACTTCCTGCATCATGGCACTGTTGCCCAGAAATGGTCCCTCACATAGCCAGGCATCCCATTAGATCTCTTCAGTTTAATGTACAGCCCAATAAATGCATACTTCATTGTTTATACATGCTGATGGTTTTGCCAGATTTAAGTGGTTGTCTCCTGTTTCTGGATTGCATCACCTGCACAAGTGAATGCATGTTTGGGTCGTTTTGAGGGTAGAGTTGTTTTAGGGGAGATCAGAGGACAGAGCCAGAGACAGTGGAGGATCGGCACCAGTGCCCCTTTGACAGCAAGCAGGCAGCCCTGGAGTTGGTGTAGTATTCACGGCACTTCTCCACCTTCTGTTTCACCCTGGCAGAAACTGTGAGGAAGCCTCTGCTCAAGGGGAGTCCGAGAAATGTCTGTATGCTCTCAGCCTCAGTTTGACAGAATATATAAGGGGAAAACAGAGGGTTGTGAGACAGTAGATACCCACACCCAGTGGCACACCAGGATTAGAGAAACATTTTTTAAAATATACTGACTTTCTTGTGTTTTGCTGTTTCACCGTATTTTTGTGATGCATGTAACAAATGAAACTGTTAAGGAGTTCTGATAGTGATTTGCATTCCATTTTCTTTAAAGGAAATTTTTATATCTCTGTATCCTATGAAGTATGTTATTTTTGAGATTTTTCTGAGAACTCTAAAGATTAACTTGTGATATTTGCTGTCCTTTTTCTACTTTCCTATTTTTCCAGTATAAATAGGTAGAGTTCAAATGCACCTAGCTGAGATGACAAACCTTTTCTAAATCTTAGGAATAATCTTGTTAAGGGAAAGGTTGGAAATAATTTCTGTGAATACATTTTACTTTCATAGCATTCCATGCAAACTTACTGAAGTCTAATGTTAGTATCTTCACCCTCATCCAGGACAGCAGTGTCAGCACGAATGAGGTGAAGGAATGTAAACACTTCGTTTAGTTACCTTGTTTATTCTGATGTCATTAAGTCTTCTAATTCCACACAATTAAAAAAACCTACAGGACACATCATTTTGTTGGGTGCATCAATGTTCATTTATATTCACCATTTTCTTTGCTGTTTATTTCATGTTGCATCTCACATCTTAGTCTAGATTATTTTCCTTCTTCTGGAAGTACATTTTTTTATATCTCATTAGGTGGAGTCCATAAGTTAGTAGACTCACTACTGTAAGTTTTTGCTAGGTTAAAAATTGTGCTCAAAGCACATTTTAACCAGGTATAGAATTGTAGGTTGGCATTTGTCTTTCTTTCCTTGTTATGTTGATGATAGGATAGCATGCTTCTTGTCTGGGCTCCACTGTTACTCTTACGAAGACATCTTAACTGCTGCTCATTTGAAGCCAGTCTGTATTTCTCTTGCTGCTTTTAAGTTTTTGTTTGTTTGGTTTGGTTTGGTTTGGTTTTCTGATTGTGAGTTTGGATTTCTTTTTATATTGCTTAAAATTCATTATGTTGCTTTAATATCTGCCCTGATGTCTGTCATTGGTTCTAGTACATTCTCAGCCATTGGCTCCTGAAATGTTGTGTTTGCCTCATTCTCATTACAAGACAAGTGTAATTGAAGTTGTGTCATATTTTCTTATAGGATCCTCTGTGTCTTTTACTTTCTCTTTTATTTTTTGTCTTTTTGTTTCTCTATGCTGCATTCTGGATAGTTTCTATTGATCTACTTTTGGGTTCAGTAATTCTCAGCCATGTCTAATCTTGTCAAACATCTCCATTGAGTGAGTTCCTAACTTAAGTCAATACATTTTTTCTGTTTTGGAATTTCTTTTTCTTTTTAAAATCTGTGGACTTTCTTACAGCTTCTAGTTCAAAAATTTCAAGCTTATTTTCTGTATCTTGGAACATAGTAAGCATTTTTTTTTTTAATTTTATTTACTTGAGAGAAAGAGAGCATGCACGTACCAGTGGGGGGAAGGGGCACAGAGAGAGAGGGTCAAGCAGACTCCCCGCTGAATGAGGAGCCCGACACAGGGCTTGATCCCAGGACCCCAAGATCATGACCTGAGCCAAAGTCAGATGCTTAACCGACTGAGCTGCCTAGGTGCCCCAAGCATACTCTTTTTACATTATTTCTTTTAAGTAATTCCAGAATGTGAAGTTGTTGAGAGTCTGTTTCTATTATATACATATTCTTTGTTGCTGTTTCTTGCTTATGGTGTCATATTTCATTTTGTATCTGATTACCTTTGATTATGTCCTGGTCATTATATTTGAAAAAAAATATATGTATGGTTGATTTGAAACCTAGATGATGCTGTTTCAGGATTGATTTTAGATTTTTTCTGTTAGATATCCAGAGGTGCTACCAGTCTGGAATCACTGTGATCCAAATTGAAGGCTTGAGGTTTCCTGGACTACCTAGGTCACATGAAGCTGGGCTGCAGGTTCATACTTGAGCTTATATAACCTTTTGTGGCACCTGCTTAAAATTGTTGGTGGTGAAGGGTGTAGCCCATTAACAGTTTGTGTTTGCTGCAAATGCTTTTGTAAGAAAAGCACCTGAGTGCCCCTGTGTGTGTTCTTGCCTTATTTAGAT
This sequence comes from Leptonychotes weddellii, assembly GCF_054177405.1. Classification (NCBI taxonomy): domain Eukaryota; kingdom Metazoa; phylum Chordata; class Mammalia; order Carnivora; family Phocidae; genus Leptonychotes; species Leptonychotes weddellii. The sequence goes on from NC_138382.1 coordinate 59,587, forward strand.
TTCTGCCTCATTATTTTTTACCTTTTCATACTTTAAGGATATTTTCCATATATTGCTGATACTTAAAATGTTTTCATTCCAGGGTTCATCTTATTTACCTAACCTAACATTAACAGAAGCAAAATCTTTCTCTTTAATTTGTTTTTGAATTTCTCTTGATGTTTGTTTGCTTTTTTGTAGGTTCTACATGAAACATTCCCTCAACACACATTCCTCATGAATGGTCTCATTCAAGGTGTAAAGGTAAGAACAGTTTTTGTGTGGTTCACAAGGAACCAAAGGCAGGAATCCTTTAGTAGTTTAAGTCTGGAAGTTTAAGTGGGAAGTAGGGAAATAATCACTGTTTGTTCTGGAGCCCTAAATCTAAACTTCTACCTGGATTATTAATGTCAAAATGAAACACAACCCAAGCCCATAAGGCATAGAATGGTTTACTGGTAAAAGCAGTATTTCATTTTTATTAACATGTATACAGCAGTTTATAAAGAGTTTAATTATGTGAGGCTTTTAATTGCCTTGCCTATCATATTCTTGTCTGCTTTTGAGATTGACTTTGATATTGAGGAAGAAGGCAGCACCAAGATTTCATCAGCTATATGGTCTTTTGTCAAAGCTTGTTTGTGTTCTAGTCACAGCTAAGTTCTCGACCATGTAATTAATTAGCCTAATTCATTGTTTAAATTTTAATGTGATATTTATCAGAAAAGCTTATGAAAGATTAAAATAGAATGTTATGTTCCAGTCCCATTTCACAGTATAGTTAGTCTATGGGAATAGTGTCCTATGTGTTCCTCCCAGCTTAGATGGTATTGATCTGTGAGCTGAGGAGCACACAAAATTATACTGTAGTAATTTGCTGAATTTACAGCTGGGAGCAGCATTATTTGTAATGAATGCTATTTATTCTTTTTCCTAGTTTCAAAAAGAATTTGAGAATGCTTACAATAATGGCATTTTATTTTTTATTTTTTTAAAGATTTATTTATGTTAGAGAGCAAGCATGAGCGGGGGAGGGCCAGAGGGAGAGGGGGAGAGAGAGAGAGAGAATCTCCAGGAGACTTCCCACTGAGCCTGATGTGGGCTCGATCTCACCACCCTGAGATCATGACCTGAGCAAAATCAAGTTGGACACTCAACTGACTGAGCCACCCAGGTGCCCCTAAAATGGCATTTTAAATAAAGGTTGAAGCAAGAAGTTTTTAGTACTCACTGAGAAGAGGAGTATTATCAAGAATCTGGCATGTGGTCATTTAAGCACCTGTTTGTGATCAGCATAGATTAAAAGAAAAGTGAGAGAAAGCATTGCTAAAAATATAACATAAATTTATCCTTATAGTAGATTCTTGGGGAAGTTACTCCATAGACCTTTTTATCTTATGGACTAGCTAATAAAATGTGTTTTAGTCTGGTTCTGCAAAATAAAACCAGCTAGATCTGTACTCTGAAGCCGAGCAGTGTGCTACACTTGGACCTAGAGACACCTACAATGTTATTCTAAAAAAATGTAAACACAAGGTATTTGGATTGATTCAGGGGCTTGGACAGTGGCTTATTCCACTTCAGTATATACGAACTTCAGCTCATTGAGCTTTATAGGACTTCTGTCCTGTAATGATAGGTTATTGTGTCAGGGGTAGGGATAAAATGACAGCACCTACAGCAAAGTGTAGCCCTATTAAGATAGTTTGATGTGAGTGTGAGCACAGTGAAGTGAATGTGGCTTCAAATTGTGGGATCAAGCCCCGTGTTGGTCTCCACACTTAGTGAGGAGTCTGCTTGAGATTCTCTCTCCTTTCTCACCCTCCCCTTGTGCTCGCTCGCTCTCTCAAATAAAAAAAACAAAATCTTGGGGCGCCTGGGTGGCTCAGTCGTTAAGTGTCTGCCTTTGGCTCAGGTCATGATCTCAGGGTCCTGGGATCGAGCCCCGCATTGGGCTCCCTGCTCGGCGGGAAGCCTGCTTCTCCCTCTCCCACTCCCCCTGCTTGTGTTCCCTCTCTCGCTGTGCCTCTCTCTGTCAAATAAATAAAATCTTAAAAAAAAAAAAATCTTTACAAATAAATAAATAAAAGATCTTTCTAACCAGGGTGATTATTACAGATTAAATGAACTAATGTATGTAAACCTATTAGCACAATATCTTCCTGTGCTGACTAAAATGTTACAAGGAGAAATATGTAAAAAACAAAAACTATTAGAAGGAAATCTTGGTGACCATTTTCTTACCAGTTTGGGAAAAGATTTTCTTTTCTTAGAAAAAGAATTTATAAAGGAAAAGATTGAGGCATTTACATCAGTATTTTAACTTTGGTAAGTCAAAACCACCATCATAAAAATTAAGACAAATGACAAAAAGTTATTTGCAACATGTGAAATAGAAGGAGAAATATATAAAAGTGCTCTCAAAGTAAAATGTTATGAAAATGATTGATATCCTAGAGGGGAAGGAAGGACATAAGCTAGCAGTTTACAAAAGATGTCAGTGTAGAAATAGGTTTATCACTAGTAAGCAATGAATCCCAAATGAAATGAGATTATATTTTCTTTTTTTTTTTTTTTTAAGATTTTATTTATTTATTTGACAGTGAGAGAGAGAGAGACAGAGGGCAAGCACAAGCAGGGGAAACAGCAGGTAGGGGAGAAGCAGGCTCCCCGCTGAACAAGGAGCCCGATGTGGGGCTCAGTCCCAGAACCATGGGATCATGACCTGAGCCAAAGGCAGCTGCTTAACTGATTGAGCCACCCTGGTTCCCCGAGATTATATTTTCACATAGACATTGGTAGAAAAGTTTAAACTGACAATAACTAGTTCATTTTGTGGTAAATTGGGTCCCCATACATGGTTGATGGAGGATAAATTGGTATAGCTTTCCTGGAAGGCAGTGTTTAAAGAACCTCAAAATAGGGGCACTTGGGTGGCTCAGTCGTGAGGCGTCTGCCTTCAGCTCAGGTCATGGCCCCAGGGTCCTGGAATCTAGCCCCACATTGGGCTTCTTGCTCAGTGGGGAGCCTGCTGCTCCCTCTCCCACTCCCCCTGCTTGTGTTCCCTCTCTCGCTGTCTCTCTCTGTCAAATAAATAAAAATCTTAAAAAAAAAAAAAAAAGAACCTCAAAGAATTCACTTACTTTAACAAAGCAATTCCATTTCTAGAAAATTGTTCTAATCAAATAGTTATTCAGAGATTCAGGTAAAGGGCTGTTTGTAATAGTAAACATGGAAGCAATTAAAATGCCTTAAAATTAGAAGAAGTACTTTGTGGCACAGCCGTATGATGTAATACGGGTACATGAAGAACACATTTTTGAAGAATACTACATAATGTGTGAGCCAAAAAGGTTGTAAAACTAGAGTATGGCTTTGGTTTTGTTTTTACCAAAATACGTGTGTATAAGCAGTGGGAAACGTGATTAAAACAGAGTCCCCTGAAGTGTGAAAGCATATGGATTTATGGATGATTCGCAGTTTTCTTCTTTACGTTCGTTCTTTGTAGATTTTCCACAGTTACTTGTACTTTGTAAGTTTACTGTTGAAATGCATGGGTGAGAAAGTTCATATTTGGGGTGAGCACCCATAAAAGATACAAGAGGAAACAAATCTGTGAATTCTCCAGTTTCAGGTTTTTTCCTCTGGCAGCTTTATTCAGATGAAATTCACATACCATGCAAGTCACCCAGTAAAAGTGTACATTCCATGGGTTTAGCGTGTTCACAGACTTGTACAGCCATCAGCACAGATCTCCTTTCTGCTTCTATAGATTTGCCTGTTCTGGACATTTCATATAAATGGAGTCATACTGGGACGCCTGGGTGTCTGTTGGTTAAGCGTCCAGCCTTGGTTTTGGCTCAGGTCTTGATCTCAGGGTCATGAGATAAGCCTCGCGCTGGGCTCCACGCTCAGCATGGAGTCTGCTTGTCCTTCCTGCCTCTGCGTGCTCTCTCTCTCCCTCTCTCTCTCTCTCAAATAAATAAATAAAATCTTAAAACACTTAAAAAAAAATGGAATCATACTGTAAAATAGTCTTTTGTGACTGTCCTTCACTTCCATGATATCATCCAGGCCCACCTTGTTGCAGCACATGTTAGTACTTCATTTTTTTATGGCCAAATAATATTCTGTTGTGTGAACATGCAAGTTCATCTGTTCATTAGTGATGGACATTTGTATTTCTTCCACTTCTTGGCCTGAGTAATGATACTGCTGTGAACATTACATTTGTGTACAAATTTTCATGTGGCCCTATGTTTTCACTTTGCCCTAAGAATACACTGAGGGGTACTAGAATTGCTGGATCATATGATAACTTGATTGTTTTAATTTTGTTTTCAAATTAACATCTTTCCTAATCCTCTCTCTGGCAAGTCATATGTGTTCCTCATCCCCTAGACTTCCGAAATACGAATGACTCAAGCCTTGGACAACAGTTTCTTCTAACTCTACACTCGTTTCCTGGATGACATTATCAGACTTACCACTTTCAGCTCTCAAATATCTTCCTAGACCTTAGTCCAGAACTCCAGATTTATATACCCAGTTGCCTTATTGTGACACCTCTATTTCCTGGTCTGATAAGCATCTCAAAGTTAACATGCCAAAACTAATTCCTGATCTTCCCCTTTGGCCTGACCTGCTCCCAGGCCTTACTTATTTCAGTTACTGGTCATGCCACTCTCACTCAGACCAAAATCCCTGGAGTAAGTGTTGACTCCTTTCTCTTCCCGAAACCATTCCATCAGCAGATTCTGTGGTTGTGCCTTCAAAATAGATCTATAATGAGAAGACTCCCTGGTCTCCTTTCAGTAGAGATCCTGATAAAATATAAGCCAGCTTGTGGCATTCTTAACCAATCCCATCCCCACTCCATTTTCTCCTCTGGCATCATCCCTGTGCTCCCTGCTGACCTAGCTCCAAGCAAGCCTGTGCGTGCCTGAGGGCTTTGCCAGTTCCTTTTTTTTCTGCTTGATTGCTTTCCCCTCAGATACTGACCTCACTCCATAACCCTTAGCTTTTCACCCAGATGTCATTTTTTAGTAAAGCCTTTACTGACTATTGTCTTGAATAATGTAACCTGTTCTCATCACTTCAGTCCCTCTTCTCTGTTTTTCTCCAGAAGCATTATAATTTCACCTCTGACATGCTGTGTATTTTGCTTTATGTTGTTATTGTGTGTCCCTCTCAACCTTTCTCTTTTAGACTAGAACCTTCTTAAAGGCATGAATTTTTGTCTGCTTTGCTTACTGCTGTCCTCAGCACCTAGAACAGTTCTCAGCAAATGACAGGTGTTCAGTAAGTATTGTTGACTTACTATTTTTTTCCAGTCTTTTTCTATGCATTTTTAAATAGTCAAGATCCAGCTTACATGGAGACTGTAACAATTTATCTTTGTTCTTGTATCAGCAATCACTAATTATATCATCATAATTTCTCTATGACATTAAAAACTCCATTAAGTATAGGCAGTTCTCTTTTTGCACATTACAGTATGCACAAATTTCAGTTGTATCTAGTTCAGTTAAAAAATACCAGCTCCCTACAACAATACAGCTCACATTTCCATTACCGTGGTGTAGTGATTGTGAGTAATCGCATAAAGTACGGACTGCTCCTAGCTCCTCAGGCCACAGAACACTGCATACGTCACAGATGGCATCATGCTCAGTGACCAGTGATGCCACTTCTTGCAGAGTCTGTTGGGGACCGGTCACTGCACATCTCAGTTCGTGCACAGACAGCAGAGCATGTAGCTGTGTTGCCTCCTTGTCTCCAGTGATAAACCCACATGACAGTTCACAAAAATAGATCATTGAAAAGGAACTGGCCAATGAGGGTGGAAACGCAGTGAAGAAGTAATTACTGATAATGCTAGAAGTGAGATTCAGATAGAACCTCTGCAGAGTTACGGAAGAAATGAGCTGGTAATCAGAGTAGAGGAGAGCAGTGTGATGAAGAAGATGTCCCAGGGGAAGTGATGTCAGCAAAATGCTTCACCTTGAAGGAACTCTCAGAGATGGTATTTCATGACATTGAAAACACAAAGGACAAAATGTTGGAAGTTGATTCAGATTTAGAAAGGTGTCTGACAGTTTGCCAATACACAGAAGATACTCCTTGCACATCATATGTTATAGGTTCTATGTTAGTAGGAAGGCAAGCACTGTTCAGGTGACTCTTGGTAAGTTTTTTATAAGGAAATAAAATGCTTTCTTAAGGTTTTCAATTACAGTATAAATAAATATTAGTAAATATTTTGGGTTTTTTTCCTTTTCATTAGTATTAAGAGATTAATAACATTAAAAGATTTATTTTAAGAAATGGACTCACATGATTTGGGGGCTAGCAAGTCTGAATGAAATATGTAGGTCAGGCTGAACTCAGGCAAGAGTTGATGCTACAGTCCCAAGGCAGAACTCTGTCTTCTGGAAACCTCAGATTTTGCTCTTAAGGCCATCAGCTAATTGGAAGAGCCTCCCCCCCATATTATTGAGGGCAATACCCTTTACTTTAAAACCAACTGCAACAAAATACCTTTACAGGAACACCCACACGCACTTGATTAAATAACTGGGTACTATAGCCTAGCCAAGGTGACACCGTCACAGTAGTTTTAGCTACACTTTATCCAAAATGTAACACCAGACTGAGACGCCATGGTGTGACTTGGCAGATGAAGTCTAGTTATGATGCTGGTCAATAGCAGGTGGAGAGTGACTGTAATCATTTTCATCATTAAAACCAATTGGTCTGGGGCGCCTGGGTGGCTCGGTCAGTTGGGCGTCTGCCTTCGGCTCGGGTCGTGGTCCCAGAGTCCTGGGATCGAGCCCCGCATCGGGCTCACTGCTCCGAGGGAAGCCTGCTTCTCCCTCTCCCACTCCCCCTGCTTGTGTTCCCTCTCTCGCTGTCTCTCTCTCTCTCTCAAATAAATAAAATCTTTAAAAAAAAAAAAAAAACGGTCTGATGACCCAGTGTCTGCCTTGTAACTTCTTGAAACTTTTTTCTTTAGCAGCTATGTTTTATATTTATTACAAAATTAGACATCTTTATCAGTGTCCCAAACTCAGCAGGTCATGTGTCCAAGGTTGGTTTATGCCTAGAGTGATCAGTATGAAGAGGGTGGCTCTAAAGCAGGGAAGTGATAATCTTGTCTAGCTTTGACATCACAGTGAAGGCTTGGGAAAGGGGAGAAAGTAGAAGACCCAGCAGGCCAGCTAATGGGGTAGACCCTCTGCCAGGATGCTCTTCCAGGGGTATTTAATACGTCATGTCTGTAGTCCCAGGAGTTGCTGCTCAACTGTCTCATCCTGCTATTTAAATGAGTTAAATCATCAAGCAGTGCTTAGAGTAGCTTAGCATAAGGACACATGGAAACTTTTGGTTGATTTGTTTTTTTTTTAATGTTGATTTATTTATTTGAGAGAGAGAGTGCACAGGAGCAGGGGGAGGGGCGGAGGGGGAGAGAGAATCTCAAGCAGACTCCCTGCTGAGTGTGGAGCCTGGCGCGGGGCTCAATCTTAGGACCCTGAGATCATGACCAGAGCCGGAATCAAGAGTCAGACCCAGGCACTTCTTGTTCGATGTTTTTAAGAATTAAAAAACGAGATACCTTTAAAGTTCCCTCAAACTACTCTTTGGTATTAGTAAGTACAGAATGGTTTCCCTACACACACACACGCGCGCGCGCACGCGGAATAATTTTTAATTTGCACAACAATTTAAAGATTATCCTTTTTATTATCTGTAAATAAAATTATTAGACAACCTACTTGAGAAATGACTTCATAAGTTTTAAGTAGTCTTTTCATGACAGACTGCTAATTTATCCATTTAATAAAACAGGTGTGGAGCACCTGGGTGGCACAGTCCATGAAGCATCCAGCTCTTGGTTTCAGCTCAGGTCATGATCTCATAGTCGTGGGATAGAGCCCTGCATCAGGCTCCACACTCAGCATGGAGTCTGCATGGGGTTCTCTGCCCCTCCTGCTTGTGTGCTCTCTCTCACTCTCCCTCCCGCCCCCCTCTCTCTAAAATAAATAAATTGGTAAGATAAAATAAGCATGTAAGAGTGCCCACAAGTAGAAAAGACTAGTACTTTATGTGCTTTAGGTTGGAGACCCTGAAATGTTAACAGATTAGTTTAATAATGGGTTTGAATTGTGGGCTCAGGGGTTAGGACTCAGGTTCTGGAGCCACCTCACATCTGAGCTGAATCCTGCCTCTCTGCTGCTTCTGAGCCTCGGGCTAGCTGTATACCCTAATAGAACCTACCTCACAGTGTAAGGGCATGTGTGTGAAAGGCGTGGAAGAGTTTGGCATGGGTGGATGCTAGCTATTACTGTTATTATTACTTTAAAACATACACTGAGCTTTCTTGGAGTCAGAATTTGTAGTGGCCCTACTACTTCTAAGATTAAGGAAAAGTCTGTTTACTTATATTTTAATTAAAACAATTTAATTTCACTTTCATCTGCTTTTTGTTTCTTCTTTCTTTTAGTGAATCTTCCCTACTTCTCTCCCTTTACCTCAGAACAAAACTACATGCCCTAGCCCTCCTGCCCATTTCGTCCTTTCCTTGAAGTTTCGGGCACCAACTGTTTTTTGACCCTTCTCCAGCTTTGCAGATTCCCTTTTGCAAACTTTAATTGAATTAAAATCACCTTATATGTCACATTTCTCATTTGCCCTCTTGCACTCATTGATAACGTTCCCTGTGAAGGGAAGCTGTGTACTGTGCAGGGTCTCAGTGGGCCCCAGGTCAGAGAGGTGACCCTGTGTTAATATTGTTTTTATGTGAAAATATTTGTACTAGTCAACTATACAAATAAAAACATGGTTCCATTGGTGTATGATTTTCTCTTTGATCTTTTTGAGATAAAAGTCATTATTAGTAAATTACTGTATGAAAGATCAAAATGAACAAATCTAATTTTGGGGTAACCAAGTCTACATGTTGCAAGTTCCTCAGAGCTTATTGAAGAATACTGAAAATTTCTTACAGTATGTGAGCTTTTTCATGGAAAAGTGAGAATTTTCAGAAGTAGTTAAATGACCTTGTACGCTATTCTTCAGTGGAGCCATTGCTCACTCACATTCATTTGCAAAGTTAATTACGCTATTTGGAAAAAAAAATTTTTTTAGTTTTAAAAATATTGACCCAACTGTTCTAGTCAAATATTTGCCAACCGCCTATGTTAAGGAAAACGTATGCTTAAAGCTTTTATGATGGCTCTATGAAGTGTAACAGTCATGTATGTTTGCTTCAGGTAAGTTGTATTTGTCATTCTTTGTGTGCTTTAAAATGTTTATTGGATAATTGCATTTAATTGAACAGTAAACTCTAATTAGAGCCTATAAGTCATGTCAGAAATACTGGTCAG
>NC_138382.1:69051-76323 GCF_054177405.1 Leptonychotes weddellii
GGGAGCCTGCTTCTCCCTCTGACCCTCCCCCCTCTCATGTGCTCGCTCTCTCTCTCTCACTCTCTCTGTCTCAAATAAAAAAAAAAATCTAAAAAAAAAAAAAAGAAATACTGGCCAATTAATTATGCCACCTTAAACACCCATGTCCGCTGGGAAGTTAGCGAACTAGTGACTGTGTGAACCATTGGTGAATTTTGCCGTCTGCACCTGGACTCCTGCACACCATGTTGCACCTACTCTGGTTGGGCTGTGATAGCGTAGTAACCGTTGATCCTCACTATGTTTGGATTTCGTATTTGCGAATCCACCCACTCACTGAGTTTATCTGTAATCCCAGATCAGCACAGTGCTCTTGTGGTCATTCATGCACCCAGGTGAGGGGGGAGCGTGAGTTAACAGCCAACTCGTTTCTAGCTGAGGTTGAATTTCTGTCTACTTGTTTGAGGTCTTATACTGTACATGTGTCCTTTTTGTGGTCCATACTTAGTGCCACATTTTTTGCATCTTTGTGTCTTTTGTTGGTGATTTAGCTGTTTAAAATGTCCCCAAGTGTAGTGCTGAAGTACTGACTAGTATCTCTAGTGCGGAGGTCTGCGATGTGCCTTACCCAGAATATGCTGTCAGATAAGCCTCATTCAAGGCATGAGTCATGGTGCTGTTGACTGAGAGTTCAATGTTCATAAGCCAACAATGTATATTAAATAAAGTGTCTTTAAACAGAAACACACATAAATCATGGTTGTGTATTTTTCGGTTAATGAAAATAGGTGACCAGAGCCTTGCTAACACTGTGTTTCCCTAAGGAGCAGTGGGTTCCACATTCTCTAATTCAGTGCTTGTCGTAGCCTTATAGAACATAACTACTGTGGGTAGTGAGAATCAGTGATATTTCTTTTTTCTTTTTTTTTTTAAAGATCTTATTTATTTATTTGACAGACCGTGAGAGAGGGAACACAAGCAGGGGGAGTGGGAGAGGGAGAAGCAGGCTTCCTGCTGAGCAGGGAGCCTGATGCAGGGCTCGATCCCAGGACCCCGGGATCACGACCTGAGCCAAAGGCAGACACTTAACGACTGAGCCATCCAGGCGCCCCTGTGTGTGGATTTTTGACTACACGAGGTAGAGCGTGTTGGTGCCCCAACCCTCGTGTTCTTCAGGGGTCAGCTGTATGAGATTGTATGTTAGCATCTTAATAAAAAAGTAGGTTGTCCCAGAAGATGTTTTCAGTATCTATTATTGTCACTCAGAATTTGATTTAAATAATATTTTTAATGGATAGATTAAATTACCATTTAAAATCCATAATCTGGAAGATAGTATATTTTTTCTGTAAAAACTATATTATTTTAAATATAACTTTAATGCTTGGCCTTTTTTTTTTTTTTTTTAAGATTTTACTTATTTACTTGTCAGAAAGAGAGAGAGAGCACAAGTGGAGGGTGGGAGGCGGCAGGCAGAGGGAGAAGCAGGCTCCCCACTGAGCAAGGAGCCCGATGTGGGACTCAGTCCCAGGACCCCAGGATCATGACCTGAGCTGAAGGCAGACACTTAACCAACTGAGCCCACCCAGGCATCCTCCTTCTCATTTTTTTGTCTAAAAATGGCATACATTCCATATTTTAAAGCATTGTGTGAAGTCTGGAATTAGAACTGTCCAACTTTCCCAGAGTTCTTTGTGGTTTAAAGAGTTTTAGTTACCATTCTTGTGGTGGTGGTGATTTTTACTCTCTTGTTCTCAAGTTTCTTTACATATTTTTGTTGACCAGTACTCTACTGCCCACATATTCTGGTACTTGAGATTTTTAGAGAATTTTGAAGCAGCATAAAAGATTATCTTTCCTAAAATTCATAAAACCGATAGGCACAAGTCCTGAATTTAAGCCCCACTTTCTGCAGTTACTTGGCTCTTTGTTAAGGGAAAATCATTTAGTCCTTGATCTGTTACTTTCTTGACACAAGGACAGGCTAAATGGAAATCCACTGTGGCTTAGAAATTACATTACAGGGTTTGATTCCTGGGCATGGATTGATACTTTATTTCAGAAGAACTAAAAAGCTTTTCTTCTCACCCTGCCATCAAGTCTCCCTCTTACCTCCCCTTACTTCAGTTTGCCTGACACCTAGTTGGTGGGCTCTAGGTTTACTGGTGGCTGATAGGAGATTGGAATCCTATACCCCTTCTTCCCCGCTGTGTGACTTTGGTTTCCTCTTAAAGTTCAGTTCACCAGACCTTTTGAAAGCCCTTACCAGGCTTGTGGTAGGCACCAAGGGTACAGAGATGTGAAGAAACCATCCCTCTGACATTAATCTCCATTTCGAATCGGAGAGAGAAGATGGACAAATAACAAGTGTTGAAATCACAGTAGAAGAGAGAGATATGTACCAGGCAGGAGGAGTTTGTTTCGTACCCCACAAAAACTAGTGTGATTAATTCTGTTTGTGTAGCTAAGAGAATAGATAGAGGAGGAAGTTGGGAAGAATGACTAGTAGTTTACCCAGTCTAAGTGTGGGAAATGTACGCAGGCACAGCAAAGGCCAGTTGGCAAAAAGGAAAATAGTTTGCTCAGAAAACTAAGAAGTACTCCATATAGCCAAAGCATAGAATGTGTGTTAGGTGCCAGATTTTGGAGGGTACTGTTTATGTGCGATGCTGAGCAATTTCAGATAAACGACAGTAGAAAATGTAATGAACACCCATGTACTTATCACCCAGTTTCATTATCAACGTTTTCCTACTCTTGTCTCCTCTGTCTCAGTTTTCCCCCACCCATTTTTTTTTATAAAAGCAAAGTTCAGAAACTCATTATTTCACCCATAAGTACCCGCTGAAAAATTTAAACTGCACAGTGGAGACCACAGCATGATTTTAAAGAATTTTTATTATTATTTTAGAACAAGTGTGAGTGAGGGGGGGAGAGCAGAAGGGAGGAAGAGGAAGAGAATCTGAAGTGGACCCTGCGCTGAGCGGAGAGCTTGATGCGGGACTCAATCTCACGATCCCAAGATGATGATACAAGCTGAAACCAAGGGTCTGATGCTTAACTGACTGAGCCACCCACGTGCCCCAAGACCATACCAGGGCATTAAAGAAGGGATCAGGACAGAGGTTTGCAGCTCATCAAGGGGAGCACATATTGTAGGGAGGACCAGGGTCGGGGCCAAGTAGGCAAGAAAGTGTCTTCAGTGCAGCAGATGATTTGGAACTATGCATATTTATTAAACTGAATTAAGTTTCTGGCCTCTTCCTGTATGCTTGGTGTGTGTTCATCTCATGGGCCATCTGTAGGTATACATAGTTCATATTCCTGCTTCTCCAGAAAAACAAGCTCTTTCCCCCACTTTTCCGTTTTCTAACAGCATGCTTAGAAATTCATTAGAATTTTTTTTTTTTTAAATTTCCAATCCTGCTCTTTTGTTTGGGCAATAAACAAATGAAATTTTAGTGATAAATTGATTGCTCTGTCTTGGGCTGTTAGACATGGACATGCTAATGGGCTGACTTGCAGTTATGTGGGGTTTTTTTTTTTGGTTCAGTTAGCCACTGTATATGTACATCATTAGTTGTTTAATTTTTTTTTTTTTTAGATTTTATTTATTTGAGAGAGAGAGACAGATAGAGAGAGAGCACAAGTGGGGAGGAGAGGGAGAAGCAGGCTGCCCACAGAGCAGGGAGCCCGATGCGGGACTCAATCCCAGGACCCTGGGATCATGACCTGAGCCGAAGGCAGACGCCCAAGCAACTGAGCCACCCAGGTGCCCCACATCCTTAGTTTTTGGTGTAGTGTTCAATGATTCAGTAGTTGCATAGAACACCCAGTGCTCATCACAACACGTGCCCTCCTTAATACCCATCACCCGGCTACCCCATCCCTCCACCCCACTCCCCTCGAAACCGTCGGATTATTTCCTGGAGTCCATAGTTTCTCATGGTTAGTCTCCCTCTCTGATTTTTCCCCCTTCAGTTTTCCCTCCCTTCCCCTGTGGTCCTCCATGCTATTCCTTATGTTCCACATCTGAGTGAAACCATATGATAATTGTCTTTCTCTGCTTGACTTATTTCATTAGAATGTTTTTAAATGACAGTTTGTATTTAATGCTTCAAATTATTCTCTTTGGGGGCCAGTAAAAGAAATGGAGCATTTAGAAAGGAAAAATTGCAAGTGATTGGGGGACCACGATGTAAATTTGAACTTTGTTGCTACTTTCCTCTGCAGGGCCTGCTGTCTTTTCTGAGTGCCCCCCTCATAGGCGCTCTGTCTGATGTGTGGGGGAGGAAACCCTTTCTCCTTGGCACCGTGTTCTTCACCTGCTTCCCAATTCCACTGATGAGGATCAGCCCTTGGTGAGTGGCTTGGCCCTGTACCATCATGACTGCCTGTTTTGGGTCACATGTGAATAATACATCTGCAAAGCATTTCTTAACCATTTCAGAGCAGTCGATACCTGTATTTTTATTTGATATCTTTTGGTAATACTGAAAGCCAGTTTGCGTTCTAAGATGTTTAAAGATGTCGCTAAGGGCAGCTGTTGTTGCCATCAGGTCAGTTAAAGGATTGGGTCCTGGGAGGGGGCTGACGGTCCCTGTACGCACCCCTGCGGCTCAGCTGACTGAGGTGTGTTGTCATCTCACTGCTCTAGGGTACCAGAGGAACATAGTTTACACCGAAAGACTTTTGAGTACATGGTAGTTAGACCAAGAGCCTGTTCTATCTAAATCATGATATGAATTTGAATTTGATCTTATCTTTTCATGATAAATAGGGAGAGAATATTTAACATATAACCAAGTACCAAAGATGGTTTGGAATTTGCACCTGATCTGTACCTTAGTTGTTTTTCTTGGTTCCAGAAGATGGTATGTGGCCAAAATTTCTGTTGCTGAGATGCTCGTCCTAAGGTGTGAAGAACACACCTTAAAATGGAAGGTTTTTTTGTGTGTGTCTGTGTATGTTTTAATACATTAATATTTCTTTTTTGGCTCATGTGAAAATGTCATCATTTGATTATCTGATAATTTTATGTCAATATTTGTTACATTGTAAATATGTTGGTTACCCATAGTGGATCATTTTATTTTCTACCAGATGATGAAGTTTTATCAAATACTTTTTGGTATTGACTCTTTCCAAGAACAAGTCATGCTTTTCCAATAAATGAGGGCTTTTTTTTTAATGTCCTCTCAATATTTTAAAATATTTTTTCTTTAGATTTTGAAATGATTTTGCCTCTTCCCTTCCAGTTTTCATGCTGTTGCTTTTGCACTGCTAAGTAAAAGTGATAATGGACTTAACATCTCATGTATATAAAGGGAATGTTGTGATTTTTCATCATTCGAGTGTTAAGGTAGCTTTTGCATTGAAAAATATTATGTTACAAGGGGCACCTGGGTGGCTCAGTCGTTAAGCGTCTGCCTTCGGCTCAGGTCATGATCCCAGGGTCCTGGGATCGAGCCCCGCATCGGGCTCCCTGCTCTGCGGAGAACCTGCTTCTCCCTCTCCCACTCCCCCTATTTGTGTTCCCTCTCTCGCTGTGTCTGTCAAATAAATAAATTAATTAAATCTTAAAAAAAAGAAAAATATGTTACTATGAAGAATTATATTAATAGATTTTCTAATAGTGAAATATCCTTATGTCCTAGGATAAGCCCTACTTTTTGTTCTGTGGAATTTTATTTGGTAGTATCTTAACTAGATTTTTTTTTTAAGCACCTGTGCATATGATTGAAGTTTTAGTTTTAAATACATTAATATTTTTTGTTGTGATTTCTGCCTTTGTGTAGCTCTTTTATTTATTTTTAAGATTTTACATATTTGAGATGAGCGTGAGCACATGTGCACACAAGGGCCAGGGGAAGGGCAGAGGGAGAGGAGAGTTAGACTCCCCTGAGCAGGGGGTCCCACATGGGGCTCAGTCCCAGGACCCTGAGATCATGATCTGAGCCGAAGGCAGACACTTAACCAGCTGAGCCACCCAGGCGCCCCTGTAGCTCTTTTAAAGGTATTTGCTGTATGTGTCTTTTTCTTAGCTAAAGCTAAGAAATTTTAAGTTTTTCTCTTCTGTTGGCTGCCTTTAAAACTATATCTTTACTTAATCCCCTTATTCTTTCATTTTTTTCAACTGCATGTACTGACACCCTTTAAGCAATTACAGACTTGGTGTGTTTCTTCTTCCCCATCTTGATTATCATTTTATTAGTTGTCCGTTCTATCTTTAAATATACATATACATGTATTTGTTCTTAAATTTATTTCTTGGTTTATAATCTTTACATGATAATCTTTGGGTCTGGTTATAAAAGTGTATGTACACTACCTCTCTCCCGGGTAATTAAAATCATCTTTTTATAGGTGGTACTTTGCGATGATTTCTGTGTCTGGAGTCTTCTCGGTCACGTTCTCTGTGATATTTGCTTATGTAGCTGATGTCACTCAAGAACACGAGCGAAGTACTGCTTATGGATGGGTAAGATTATAGTTTATGTTTTTTAACCAGAGAAGTAATTAGGGTTCTATTTAAAAATGTACTGGAAAGCAAGATTTAAAATAAATTACAAATACTGACTTACATAAGAGAAAATCTAAAGCAATTGAAATCAGAAAAGGAGATCTATGAAGTTTAAAATAGTAAGATGGAAATTACTAGTAATGTATCCTCTGGTTTTAGGGTGAGTTGTCAGCTGCAAAACTGTTTCAAAAGTTGATTTGATTTGGTTCATATTGGCTTATCTCTTGAGGAACCATAAACAGTAAACAGGTGCTAAGCACAGAAGTCCCTGTGCACCTCGTTCATATTGGAGGTAGGCTGCACCTCAGCCCTGTTAATCCACTGTTACTGTATTGCTGATTGTGTATCTCAGGCACTTATTTGGGACATGGTACTGTAGAAGAAGGACTACATTTATTTGGCAATTAATTTTTGAGTGCATAACAAAAGTTATAGGAGACCTTGTTTTGGATAATTGAGTATTAGAAAATCATTTCTAATTTTCTGAGGTGTAATTATGGCTTTGTGGTTCTGTTGGGGAAGAAAGACTTGTACAGGATGGCAGGCTGAAGCCCTTGAGGTCAGTGTGTCATGACTAAAGTTGTTTTGGGGGGCGGGACAATGCCATGTGAGCAATCTGTGGGTATGTGTCCAGTGCATGAAATTGCTGAGTCATGTGGGTGTTTTTGAGGGGGGAAATTTTCCCTTCTTCCTTTCTAGGTTCTTTGGCTACCCTAATAATAATTAAATTGACATAGATTAACAGGAGGGAAACATTTAATTTTTTTTTT
>NC_138382.1:76823-92876 GCF_054177405.1 Leptonychotes weddellii
GGGGGTAGGGTCGGGAGGGTCAGAGGGAGAAGCAGACTCCCTGCCGAGCAGGGAGCCCGATGCGGGACTTGATCCAGGGACTCCAGGATCATGACCTGAGCCGAAGGCAGTCGCTTAACCAACTGAGCCACCCAGGCGCCCTTCTCTTTCATTCTTAAAATGTATGTGCAACACGTTCCTTTTGTTTTGTTTAAAGCCAGGGAGGGATGGCTATAGGTACATATCTGTGGGACCCTGCGTAAGAAGCAGGAACATAGGTGTGCACCTGCAGCAGGTGGGGTGAGTGAGTGTGCGCTTTCTGCATGTGCGTGTGGTAGAGGATGGGACCCAGGGTGAGAGAGTGCTTTTCCACAGGTCTCAGCCACCTTTGCAGCCAGTCTGGTCAGCAGCCCAGCCATTGGAGCATACCTTTCAGCCAGTTACGGAGACCGCCTCGTTGTGCTGGTGGCCACAGTGGTGGCTTTTCTGGACATCTGCTTCATCTTATTGGCTGTTCCAGAATCTCTGCCAGAGAAAATGAGACCGCTTTCCTGGGGAGCTAAGATTTCTTGGAAACAAGCAGACCCTTTTGCGGTAAATATCCATTTCTTTCTCCAGTAAAAATAAAAAAAAAAAATTGCACATAAGACCTGAAGGTGTTTGTGCACCAAGGAATATATAGAATTTATATTTCTTTCCTTTTTTCATTTTTTTTATTAGGGAGGAAGAGAGGGATGGGCAGAGGGAAAGTGAGAGAATCTTACGTGTTCCATGCCCAGCGTGGAGCTCAACTTGGGGCTCAATCTCATGAGTCAGACACTTAGCCGACACCAGGCACCCCTAGAATTTATTTTTAAGTCAAGTGTGTGGTAGGTATCCTAAGGAAAGAGAGAAAAAAGGTCCACTTAATCCCTGATGAGGGTGTAGGAAGGAAGTTGTTTTTTTCTTATTGCATGGTTTTTTGGGTTTTTTTTGTAAACAAAACGAAGGTGGCCGTTTGAAGTGTTCATTTTATTCACTTAAATTCAGAAAAGATGAATAGATTCGGTCTGACTAGTTATTTTCTAGTTTGTTAATATACATCCACTTTGACCAGAGGCTTTGAACTTGTATTTTCCAAGTTGAATGGATTCTTTGTTTCCTGTAACTTTTTAAGATTTTTGGCATTTTTAATTTTTTTTTGGAAGGATTCTATTAAGAAAAAGTACTGAGAAGAAGAATCTTATCCCTCCCCTTTTCCCACTTTATCTGACTTGAAATTGTTCTTGAAGAAAATACGTGCAGAAAAAAATAACCAGAGATTTGATTGCTGTTTTTAAACACCCAAGTTTACTTTTTTAGGAAAAATGTGTAAAAGAAAAATAACTCATCAAATTCTTTTCTAAAAAGGTCCCTCAGGTCATGACCTGGGGACCCTGCTCGTTTTGTTTGTGCCATGATGTCAGACATTGAGAAGGAGGTACTTAGAGAATGGACCCGGGCGCCCGTCAGGCCTCCCATTTTCTTGTCATGTAGTGATCAAGTTATGTGTGGAAACTCCCGACTGCCGCCGTGTACTCTTTCAGGCCTACTGCAGGGATTACAGTAAATTAACTAGTCTCGTGTCTGGTGTGCAGCAAGTCCCCATAGACATGAGCTGCTTTTGCTGTTCACACATGAAGGTTACAATTACGGTGACCCTAGAATGCACTGAAGCACTCTCCAGTCCTTAGAAAACCACACACTTCTTGGTCTTCTCAGCAATTCTGTGTAAAAAGGGATGTAAGAAGGACTTTCAGACAAAGTTGTAACATTCAAAAGTTACTGGTCAGAGAATCTTGTCACTGACCCCATGACGAGCATACTTCTTTCTCTACCAGTTTTACAGGCAAATTGAATATTATTAACATCTTAAAGAATATAGTAAATTTATATACTGTAAAAACCCTGAACTGTTTATGGATTTAAAAGGGTTACATTATGAATGAGAGAGATGAGATTTTCTTAAAAGGTTCTGGAACAATGTTTTTTCAGGGTCTGTTCATAGGATGTGAACCAGTATGGTTAACAAAGATGAGCAAGTATTTGTGGGGGAAACTTGTTTTGGTTTTAAGCTGTAATACTTTAAACATAGAGGACTTGTAACCATAGAGTTAATGTTTACCTGCTTTTGTAATCCCTTCAACTTTTATAATTCACCTTAACAGAACAAAACAATGAAGCCAATATCCTGGAATATCAGTGACTTTAGTGTTGCCTGCTTTTTACATGTTTCTTTCTGCTTATTCCTAGTCACTGAAGAAAGTTGGAAAAGATTCTACCGTCTTACTAATTTGCATCACTGTGTTTCTTTCATACCTTCCTGAAGCTGGACAGTATTCAAGTTTTTTTCTCTATCTCAGACAGGTGGGTAATGTGTGCCTAGTAGGTTTAGAACATGAAGAAAACCAAAGGTTAGGATCTGTTGAAAAGTATTGTGGGGAAAACAGTATATAGAGAAAAAAAATGTGTGGAGTTGCTTCTAGTTATAGTAAGTTAGGCGCTGACGTATAATTAGCAGTCGGGGGACCTATAATATGATGTTATATTAAAATATTGTAAAATGTTTAATCTGGGAAAAATTTCCTTGAGAATTAGCATAAACAAAGTTTATCATAATGTTTTAAATCTTCATTAAATTTCAGAGAGAGGTCAGGTTTGTTTGATGTGACCTGACCTGGGACATCTTCAGTAGGCCATATAACTCAGTGCTGCTGTAGACTTCAAGGGGGCTCACAAGCAATAATCATGGCAGTTGACTTAAGGCAATTTAAGAACAAGCTCCCTTTCCAACTGTTGTTTCAGTTCTCTGGGATTGCAGAGACATGAGGTGCCTTCCATAAGCAATCCTGCCCTGGTCTTTTACTGATTTCCCTGGAAGTCCTTCTAGGGGCTTACTCCACGTGGCAGAGCAGGCCTCCTCCTAAGATAAATTCCTCTATTTCTGGAGATATTTTTAGTTGAAACTTGTTAAATTCACCAATCTCACAGTTTTCCTGAAAGTGTGAGACTACTATTTTATATGGTGACATATAAGTAAAACTGTTTTTCAACCAGTCCTTTTTCAGTTTTGCTCATTTGGGGTGGGCAGATGCTGGAGATTTAGTGGGAAGACTGGTGAGGTAGCATGTTTAATGTAGAAAATTATATGTGCATTTGTAATTATGCATTAAATTAATTGTGCATTTAATGTAGGAAAAATGGGAAAGCTTAGGGAAGTGAAAAATCCTCTCATTCCTTGAGAAAAAACAACTATGGATATTTTCTTTTTCTACCTTTTCCTATACATATTGCTTATGTCACTACCACCAGCACTTAACAGTAAATCAGAATCATTTTCTGTTGTTTTATATTTTTGCTTTTAAGAGCAGTTCACACACACACATTTGAGTTAAAATTGCATTTGGTATTTGTAAATCATATATCTGATAAGGAACTTGTATCAAGTATTAACTTTTGTAAGTGAAGAATAAAAAGACAACCGAACTGAAAAAATTCAGAAAAAGATTGAATAGATACCCGTCCAAGGAAGCACATGAAAAGATGCTTAACATTAGCCATCAAGGAAATGCAAATCAAAACGAGATACTTCTTCACACCTGCTAAATAAGATGGCTGTAATCAAAGACAGACAAAGTTATGGAGAAATGCAAACTCTCACACATGGCTGGTGGGAATGTAAAATGGGGTGGAAGAGAGTTCGGCAGTCCCTCAAGGTGTTCAAACTAGGGTTTCCAGCAAATCTATTCCTACGTAAATAGCCAAGAGAAATGAAAACACATTGTCTACGTAGAAACTTTTTTTTTTTTTTTAAAGATTTTATTTATTTATTTGACAGAGAGAGACACAGCGAAAGAGGGAATACAAGCAGGGGGAATGGGAGAGGGAGAAGCAGGCTTCCCGCGGAGCAGGGAGCCTGATGCGGGGCTCGATCCCAGGACGCTGGGATCATGACCTGAGCCGAAGGCAGACGCTTAACGACTGAGCCACCCAGGCGCCCCACTTTTTTTTTTTTTTTAAAGATTTTATTTATTGATTTGACAGAAAGAGACACAGTGAGAGAGGGAACACAAGCAGGGGGAGTGGGAGAGGGAGAAGCAGGCTCCCCGCGGAGCAGGGAGCCTGATGCGGGGCTTGATCCCAGGACTCTGGGATCATGACCTGAGCCGAAGGCAGACGCCTAACGACTGAGCCACCCAGGCGCCCCTATGTAGAAACTTTTATACAAATATTTATAATAGCCAAAAAGTAGAAGCAGCTGATGAAATGTATTGACAAATGATCTGTATGGCAGGATGTTACTGTTTGGCAATAAAAAGCAATAAAGTGCTGGTACCTGCTGCAGCATGGACAGCCTTTCAAAACATGCTAAATGAAAGAAACCAGGACCATATATTGTTTGATTCCATTTATATGAAAGGCTCAGAAAAAACACAGGCAGAGACAGGGAAGTGTATCACTGGCTGGACAGAGGAACAGGCTGGAGGAGTGGGACTCCTGATGGGGTACCATGTTTCTTTGAGGAGTGATGACATTTTCTACAATTGACTGTGGTGATGGTTGCCCAACTCTGTGAATATTGTCAAACCACCGAATTGTATACTTCTAATGGGTGAATTGTAGGATACCCAAGTTCTTTCTTGATAAAGCTGCTTTAAATATGTATATGTTTATATTTATATTTACAAATACAGGCTGAAAAATAAGGTTACTTCTCAGGTTCCAGTTTTTTTTAGTTGGGTTTCATTAGCAAGTAATAGGCTTATTTGTCAGCATCACTGACTTGGGAACCTGAGATTCTAGCTCTTTTATTAGCTAGTTGTAGGGGTGCCTGGGTGGCTCAGTTGTTAAGCGTCTGCCTTCGGCTCAGGTGGGATCGAGCCCCGCATCGGGCTGCCACTCACCCTGCTTGTGCTCTCTCTCGTTGTGTCTCTCTCTCTCAAATAAATAAAATCTTAAAAAAAAAAGATTATTAGCTAGTTGTGTGACTGGAAGCAAGACAATCATTTATTAAATGAATAGAATGCATACAATAATGTTTAAGTCCTTTTCCTGATTTTTATAGGATTTCAATAGAGAGCAAAAATATTTGACTTTTTAAAAACTTGATATTTAAAACCTAAAGTTTTAGGCCTTTCAGAGCTTCTGTTAAGGTTGAGAGCCTTAGAAATTATTGCCAGCTCACTTTAATTGCTTCTAGAATCACCATGGAAGCTTTTTAAAATATGCCTGTGCCTGGGCCCAGAGAGTCTGATTTAATTAGTCTCAAGTGGGTTACAGCATTTCATTGCTTACCCCCCTCCCTTTCTCTGTTGCCCACATGATTTTAATGTGCAGCCAAGGTTGAGAGCCATTGACTTGGCTAATGAGCAGATTCTCTTGGTAGCACCAAAAGTCAGATCATTTTCTTCATGTTCTCTCTAGTGTTTGGTGATGTTGTATTTGTCTCTTGGTGGGTTGGAGATGGGGGTTATTTTTTATAGTATCTATAAAGCGTTTTCTTTCCATTTCCACAGGTCATAGGTTTTGGATCTGTTAAGATTGCGGCATTCATAGCTATGGTAGGAATTCTGTCTATTGTGGCTCAGGTGAGTGTCATTTCATCCATTTTTTCTTTATCATTTTTATTTGGAAATAACTAGATTTACAGTAACTGCAAAGAAATAAATGTTCATAGGGAACCCTGGCACCCCTCTGTCAGTACCCCCCTCCTCCCCTGCCATGGTAACATCTCTTATATCTGTGGTACAATATCAGACCCAGTAAACAGGCATGGATACAGTCTACAGAACCATCTTTTTTTTTTTTCTTTTTTTTGAGAGAGAGAGGCAGCCCGGGGTGGGGGTGGGATGGGCAGAGGCAGAGAGAATCTCTAACAGACTCCACACTGAGCTCAGAGCCCAACACAGGGCTTGATCTCACGACACCAGTCATGACTTGAGCCAAAATCAACAGCTGGATTCTTAACCGACTGAGCCACCCAGGCACCCCAGAACTTCTGCATCATTTTTAATAGAATGTTGAGATTGTAATTTAGGAGGAATTTAATACAGCTTTTCAGTACTTTTTAGGATACCTGTTACCTCTACTGGTCATTTCAGCAAATAACAATTTGCTTTTACAACCACCAATAGTCTAACTCCATATACTGCAAAATACGCTTAAAATAAAGAAGCACTCTCCTGGTTAATGAGGAAAGTTTAGTTAGCAGTGGAAAACAGAAATGAAATCAGTAACTGTTCCCAACCCTGCTATCCCCAGGACTGAAGAGATGGGGTAATGAGTGCATTAGAATGTATGAAATGAGTAAACATTAAACATTTCCCCACCTATTATAAATAGAAGACCGCAAAAGGCAGGGTATATGACCTTTAAATGAACTCACTGACATGCCTGGGTGCACTCACAGTACCACATGGAACTGCCTAGAGGCTACTCCCTCAAACGGCTTCATGCCGCTTTATAGCATGGGGCCCAGCAGAGTGCTCTTCAAGGAGAAACAAGAAGGCTCTGAAACTGTTTTGCCCGAACATTAGAACTGACAAGGCTCAAAGGACTGCATCAAGGCAAAAAAGCCTTTTATTTTTTCTTACCGAACTTTTTAGTGAATGTAAATTATGTTGAACTTTCAAGTTGCTCATGATTTTGGTTTGCATTTATAGCAACTCTGGTTAGTCAGTTAGCCAAAACTCATCTTTTATCCTCTGCCTTTACAGACTATCTGAGCTAGTTGTTTAGCAGACTGTATATCTGTTAAAGTCAAATTTATATTAGTCCAACTTTCTGACACCGGTAACTTCCAGCAGAATCCCACATAGTCTGTAAATGTTCAACAGGGGTTTGCTCTTCCCTGCTGGTTAAGTGATTGGCATTTCTCCAAAGCGTCTGAGTCATGTGCTTCTCAATCATGATAATTGGTGAACAGCTATGATGACCTTTGGAAAGTGCTAGCAAAGCATTAGATAAACAGGCTTTGGAGAGGGCTCTGAAGGCCCTGAGCCCCAGGTTAGCCTTGGAACCCCCACAGCTCGACTCGAAAGCTCCGTCAGTATTGCGTGGCTTCCCCACTCTCAGGCCAGGCTGTGTAGCCATAGAGGCCCCTGGTCATTGTAAATGGGCTCCCCTCATCAAGCTTGCATCGAATTTGTGCACTCACATGGTTTCTCAAGATTATCTCCTTTGTTTTTACAGACAGTCTTTCTTACCATCTTGATGAGATCATTAGGGAATAAGAATACGGTCCTCCTAGGCTTGGGCTTTCAGATGTTCCAGTTAGCCTGGTATGGTTTTGGATCTCAGGCCTGGTAAGCCTCTCCTTTGAATCCTCATAAAGTAATAGACGGAAGCATCTTTTAGAACTTGAGTTGGTTGAATGTGATGTGAAGGAAGGGTTATTTTGCTGGTTTGGTGTACTCAGTATTTCAAAAAGGATGTTTAGACTTAATTTGGGGAAGGATGGAGTTGTTAAGTACTCTCAGATTTTTGTTAAATTGCCTTTGCCTCATCGGTGAAGTTCTTATTTAATTGGATGTGTGTGCCTCCTCCAACGCCTCAAGAAAGTTTTATGTCTGCTTTTTAAACACATTTGTCAATTTTTAGTGACCTCACATAGTCCACAAGAAGACAAGAAAAAATGACTGGTTATGATGGGGTTCACTGCCATAATCAGCTGAGTGACTTTGGGTAGTGACCTAACCTTTGTAACATAAAGCATCTGAGTTAGACAAACACAGAGATCTCCAAAACCATGTGTGCCCTGAGGCAGTTATTACTGCTAGCACATTAGATGCCCACAAACAGGAAGGAAGTTCAAAATAAGCCCTGAGGAGTTAAGAGGAAATATATGTGCCTGCTTACCAAATACCAGATTTTCTATCTCTATTTTACATACGAGAATTGATCCTCACTTTACACATGCTTAGAGGAGCTAGAAATGTGGTCAGTGGTTCAGTGGTTGATTCTTCTTGTTCTTGAAGATTCCGGTCCTGTGAACTTTGGTTCAATAGCTGATTCGGTCAGACCTGTGCTATGTTTCAAAGATTTTGTTGACCTGCAGGGGTTTTTCTTTTCAGTAAGGATGTGCACATTAGCCTCCCCAAGGAAAGTCTGGCCAAACAGGTTTTCAGCCTGATTAGGGCCTCACTTTGCTCACACTCTAGTTCCTTTTGTAGTGACCCTGAACTTCAGGTCTCTGTTGTTTCCGTTGGTGGCACATGACACTTGCTTGAGGGGTGGCAAACTGAGCAGCCCGAGGGCAGTGTGAAGGTGAGAAGCACAGAGAGAAAAGTGGAAAATCAGTGAGGAAGATGTGGTGTTTATAGAAACAAATCCTTTTGAACTTCATTGAGCTTATACATCTTAAAGATGGTAATGGGCAAACAAGGAGGAAGAACGGATTTCGAAGGAGGTAACATAAAATAATGAAATCTTCCCAGCTGTGAAGTAATCATTATTAACAGTATGATGTAGGACCTTCCAGGTTTAAAAAAAAAAACAAAAACAAAAAACCATTTTTTAAAGAGGGAAAAATAAATACAATCTAACAGAAAGCTTTTTGTGATTCTGTCAGATTGTACTCTGAACGGTAAGCTCCTTAGGGCTGGCCTGCCACCTGACTGCAGTCGCTCTTGTCATTGCAGGATGATGTGGGCAGCAGGGACGGTGGCCGCCATGTCCAGCATCACATTTCCAGCAGTCAGCGCCCTTGTCTCTCGGAACGCAGAGTCAGATCAGCAAGGTGAGGTCACTGTCCCCTGTTTTCCTCCTTTAGCTAAGATATACTCCAGGTCACGGAGCAGGTGATAGCCATGTGGTCCCTTCTCAGCAATTACAGCTTTCTCTTTTCCCTCCTGCTTCTGGACTTTCAGAATACTAAGGATTAGAAATAGAACTATCCAAAATAAAAACAAAAAACAAAACCAAAACTATCCATTTTCTCTCTTCAGTTTTGAGTCTTTTACCACCAGAATCATTTTAACAGATGTATGTCAAATTAGGAAAGACTGGTTAGTAAAGCAATGAGTTCTTTATTTAATCACCATAATTACTGAAATTTCTTTAATTTGGAATCAAAGTCCATTAGCTTAAATTAGGAAATGATTTTTTGAGGGGATAAATAAGTAAATATGTGTACTTTGGAAACAATTAAAACGGAGACGACCATGTGGAGAATAGCACTCTACCGTCTAGACTCATCATGAACCTCTGGCTTCTGTCAGGCAGTTCCCACTGCCAGAATTAATCCTTTCCTTCTCCATCTGTTAATGGCTCACCTAAAGTAGTCAGGAAGTAGTGAATTTTAGAAGGAAAATCTTTTAAATTCACTAGAGCCTTTTTAAAAGTTCTAACAAAAACTAGACTGGAAAAGATTAATTCATTGCACCTACTTTTCCACATCAGAAATTAGCCATCTTATTCATACCCATTTTTAAAGTGTCACTTGAAGACGACAGATTCTGTGTGTCACCCTGTTTCCCTTGGCTATGTGTCCTTGGGGAGGTGTTATGTCTGAAGAAGTGAGACAGCTGTGGGCACTGCCTTGACGTCTGACAGGCACCATCTGGCCTTTCATGACATGAATTCTCTTTGGCTCTTATTATGCTTGTATGTTCTAATACAGAGGTTTCTAAATGTCAGCATACAACATTACTGGAACACATTAAGTTGAATCATATTTGAACAATTTTGACTTGTGGAAACATCCATTTTCATATGATTCAAGCTAATATTTTATCTGCCACGTTAGAAACCAGAGATATCTAGAAGTTGGTACTTCTGGGATTTTTCAGTGCAGGTCACCATGAGGAGCAGTGTCTGTGTGAATGTGCCGCGAGTACACAACTTTGGGACTGCTATGGACTCACACACAGGGCTCCAGGAGACAGGGCAGATTTTTCCTGTAAAAGGACCATTAGATGAGTAGAGGAGGAAAATCTCATTCCATAGAAAAGTGGAAATTGCCTATAAATGGAGAATATTAGAGTGTTTTTCATTTTTTATTCCCCATTTATAGGAAGGATCTAGCTGTTACGGGGGGGAATTCACCCCCAAAAGAGATTTCACAAACATCACTGTCATTTCATCTCCTTATAGATCTTAGGAGGGAGAGTTAGGACATTAACAGGACATAGTAAAACCAGTAATATATTTGTGCACCGAATGGAACTATGATGGGCAAAGTCCCTAATCTACTTCCCTTAGCACAGACTACTCATACTTAGTCCAGCTGAGCAGTGGATCACAGTTTGTAGGAAAATACTGTTAAGTCCCTAATCTCGAGATGCTTTTCTGAGAAGACTGGCTCCCTTCTCTCTATTCTCATGTAGGAGTTGCCCAGGGGATCATAACTGGAATAAGAGGGCTGTGTAATGGCCTGGGACCAGCACTGTATGGCTTCATATTCTACATGTTCCATGTGGAACTGACTGAGTTGGAACCAGAATTGAATTCTGACAATGCTGCCCTGCAGGTAATTTGGTGATAAGTCTAGTTTTATAACAACCATATGTCTGATGAGAGCAAAATCTGAACTTAAATTTGGAGAATGTTCTTGTTCATGTGATGTTTCTATTGTGTGTGCTATGTTCAGTGCTTCCTGGGATTGAGGAAGGATCAGTTCAGTGATGTAATATCTTCTGCAAAAAGCTCTGTCTTGGGCGCCTGGGTGGCTCAGTTGGTTAAGCGACTGCCTTCGGCTCAGGTCGTGATCCTGGAGTCCCGGGATCAAGTCCCACATCGGGCTCCCTGCTTGGCAGGGAGTCTGCTTCTCCCTCTGACCCTCCTCCCTCTCATACTCTCTGTCTCTCATTCTCTCTCTCTCAAAATAAATAAAATCTTAAAAAAAAAAAAAAGCTCTGTCTTAATTTTGTTCAGAGTCCATTTTTACCTACACAAGTACTCTGATCAGAATCCTGTCCTCTGGTGAAGCCCGGCAAAGGCCAAATAAAATGCGAAATGACCTAGATCCCTGCTAGAAATTAAGCTAGAGTGCTTTTTCTACTACATATTTCTTCAGTCGTTCCTTTAGTGTAAATTTCTGTATAAAATTGTCCTTAATGTTCATGAACATAGTGCGAGGTCACAGGATGGGGACTGGAGACCCACAACTGCCACTTAAAAGCTGTTGAAAAGTGGTGCAAAGAACAATGATTAGTTGCCCTCTGTCATATTCCAAACACAGGCTCTATGGAAATTTGCCTTGATACTTAATGAAACATTCGCTTATGAGAAAATGATTTACTTTTTGATGGTTTGGGGGAGTCCAGGGCTAATTTTGGATTGAAGACTAACCGAATCCTTTATCTCCATTTGTTTCCCATGCCCCTCAGGGAGCTGTCATCCCAGGCCCACCGTTTTTATTTGGGGCATGTATAGTTCTCATGTCTTTCCTGGTTGCCTTATTCATCCCTGAATACCGTAAAGGCAGTAGACTTCAAAAACATAGCAACAGCATCAGCGGCAGCCTGACCAACACCCCAGAGCGGGCCAGTGATGAGGACATTGAGCCACTGTTGCAAGACAGCAGCATCTGGGAGCTCTCTTCCTTCGAGGAGTCTGGGAATCAGTGCACTGAGCTGTGAACTGGCAGAAAGGGGAATTCTGCTGATGCCTCCTCGGAGAGCCGTGGGAGCCACGCCACACGGAGACTTCATGGTGCTGGAAGGGAGATGCTAGTGGCACCCTTCAGGGCCAGGTTTGAGAAGTGACCCTCTCCATCCCTCCACGCCCCCCCCCCCCGCTCCTATTCCTTTCCTTCTTTTTGTGGTCTATTAGAACAATATTCAAAGTACTTTCCTGCAAATTTTGCAACTCTCAAAGTCATCTGGAGTCCAAACTTTGAAACGCAAACAGAAAGATGGTGGAGGAAGAGTGATAGCAGTTTTTCCATCTCCTTTTCAGTGGAAGGTGCAGGGTGGGAGTGGACTGCCATCTCTGGCAAGATCTGAGGTAAAAAGTCCCTGCTTATTTTCTTCCTTCCTGTTTCTCTGATCTGTGCCCGCTTAGCCCACGAGTGTTCATGAGTGGCCGCCCCAAGAGTCACTCAGTATCAGGGATCTATTGCCTTTGTTCAAAGGTCAACAAAAACCCAAATCTTACTCTCCTTTCCTTGTCTCTACTTCCTGTTCTTGGCTAGAATGAAATTCAGCAAATTAATGTACCTCTGGACATTAATAATGATCAGTGATAACCTTTATTTAGATAAAAGGAAAATTTTCTTAAAATTTTAAATTATGAAGAACTGGCAACTCAGATCGCTGGACCTGGTGTTTTGGTCAGATCCCAGGTGATTTTACAGAAGAAAACCGCACATCAAGTATTCTAGTAGCAATACAGAATTTGAAGGGAGCTTCTAAGAACGTTTTCAATAATACAAATATTCCTAAGTGAGGATGAGAATTAGTGACTGGATACCAGTGGAGTTTATATCCAAGTTCACACTCATAGAACACATTATTACCATCTGCTCCTTGCTGCATCTTCTGTCTTCTCAGTTTTTCTCGTTCATCTCACTCCTGCCTTAACTGCTCTATTGTATGCATCGGTTTTTAGTCGGGTCTTTATTTCCATCTGTTTATCTGACTTTTGAATTTCATGGGAATATGCACATCAGATTGTTTTCTAAAATGTGGTTTAGGAAGCTCAGTTTCATTCACAATAAGTGTCTTGCTAATTTTTCGAGATGTTCTATGGAAAGAAAACTTTACAGATTTATACGTATTTTCCTGCACCAATAAATCTACCATTAACTAGGCCCCACCCACCTTTAACAGAGCACTCCTCTGAAAGTTTTATAGGTATGAAATATATGTAGATATTTGTAAGGAGTTTTAAATTTTTTTTGATGGGGTGCTGTGTAAATCTTGTATTTAAAAATGTAATGAAGGTGTTGAAAGAAAAATATATATACAACTTTTATAAAAGGATTGTGTACTGACTGAATACATTTAAAAGAAAATATATTTTGAAACCTGTTCTGCTATGAACAGAGATAACATATCTTTTTACTATGCTGTTGGTTTTTAAGTTAAGCTTCCTAATGCATAATAAATTTGCAATGGATACCTTTATGTCTTTTGTGTTTCTTTAAAGCAAATAGTACCATTGATCTTTTTGGGTTCTCTTTTGGGTGGGTATCAACTAAATTCTTAATTAAGCTAATGCAAAAAAGAGGTATATTTTCAAAAAATTTTGATTTTTAACCCTTCAAAAACATATCGTAGCTTTTTCATCTAAAATAAAAAAACAGGGACACATATTTGTACACCCATTTATTGGCATTCTTCACAATAGCCAAAAGGTGGAAGCAACCCGAGTGTCTGCTGTTGACTGAATGGATAAAGGAAATACGGCATTTACATACAAGGAAATTCTGACTCACGCCACAACATGGATGAGTTTTCAAGACATGGTAAGTGAAGTAAGCCAGTCACAAAAGGACATACACAGTGTGGTTCCACTTTAGTCAAATTGAGACAGAAAGTAGAATAGTGGATGCCAGAACTAGGAAAGGGTAAGGGGGAATTACTGTTTAATGGGTAGAGTTTCAGTTTTGCAAATGGATGTGGTGAGGATGGTTCCATAAAAGTATGAATGTACTCAGTGCCACTGAACTAAAAATGGTCAACTCAGGTTATGTGTGTATTTTGCCACAATTTTTAAAAAATGCTCTCGTGACATCTTTACTATTGCTTACCAAAATTGCAGTTTCTTTACCCAGTATAACAAATGTCAAAACTGGGATAAAATCTATCATTTTAACCATTTACAATTTAGTGGTTTTTAATTTATTCACGAGGTTGCACAGCTGTTAGGACTATCTCCACAATATTTCCATCATAGGCTGAGGGAACAGTGTTCACCATTGAATTATTAAACCAGAGCCTTACGGAAGGGCTGCCACCTGGCCAGTGCTGGAATTTCTAGGCTAGGAAGCGAGTTCTGTGGGGTGATGGCTGGGGCTGACAGTGTGCCTGGTTCTGCCTGTGCTGGAAAAACTGCAAACTGGGTTTGGCTGCTACTCTCGGGAAGAACCGCCACTGCCAGCATGAAGAAGCGTCATCAGAATGAAGCTGTGAGAAATTAGAAGACAGGAAGAAGTCAGTCAGTCCCTCTTCTTCTTCAGTATGCAGTTTTTATCTAGCATCCTTCATCAGCTAACACAGAGCCAGCTGACAAAGGAGAACAGGTATGCCAAGTAAAGGACAGGTTGGAACTAAGAGACAGTAACTGGCACCCTCAACATACCTTACTTGAGCTTCTGATCCTCACCAGCACCTCTCCCGTGACCCAGATCTGCATTTACTAAAGGATGTGGATCTTCCACAGGTTGCTATAGTTTTCCCCTAACTTTTCTACTGAGCATTAAAGTACAGTTGAATAACATCAAGGGTAAGGGTGCCAAGTCCCTATGCAGTTGAAAATCCACATGTAACTTGACTCACCAAAAACTGAATTACTGATACCCTACTCTTAACTGGAAGCCTTAAGTAACAACACATATTTTGTATATTGCATATATTACATACTGCATTCTTACAATAAAGTTAAGCTAGAAAAAAGAAAATGTTAAGAAATCTTAAAATAGGGGCACCTGGGTGGCTTAGTCATTAATTGTCTGCCTTTGGCTCAGGTCATGATCCCGGGGTCCTGGGATCGAGCCCCAATTGGGCTCCCTGCTCGGCGGGAAGCCTGCTTCTCCTTCTCCCAATTCCCCTGCTTGTGTTCTCTCTCTCTCGATGTCTGTCAAATAAAATCTTTTAAAAAAACTAAAAAAATACAAGTTATGAGGGAAAATAACTTTTTCATTAGAAATTTACAGTCAAGGGGCGCCAAGGAGTGACTTAAGTCGTTAAGTGTCTGCCTTCGACTCAGGTCATGATCCCAGAGTCCTGGGATCGAGCCCCACGGCTTCTCCCTCTCCCATTACCCCTGCTTGTGTTCCCTCTCTCGCTGTCTATAAATAAAATTTTTAAAAAATCTTAAAATACATTCATAGTATCATTTCTTAAAAAGTCCATGTAGAGGGGACCTGTGCAGTTCAAATCCTTGTTCAAGGGCCAGCTGTACTGAGAGAAAAGATGCTGGAGGAGTAGGGGACCCTATTCCAACTGGTCCCCGGAATTGAGCTGGATATCTACCAGACAACTCTGAGCACCCACGAAATCAGCCTGAGATGTAAGAAAATAGATCCGGATCTCTACAAACAATATCGCGGGCGGCTGGTTTCAAGGTATGAAGCCGGGAGCCATGATTCTGCAGGCAGATTTTGGAGGATAAACGGCAGGGGGAGAGGGAGCCTGGCCGTCGGGATCCTACACCGCCGGTGAGCGACAGCCTCACGCGCTGGGGACCGGGCACAGGCTCACAGACCAGTAGCAGCAGGGAAAGGACTTTAGGGCAGACCACTGACGGAAACCCGGAGCGGCGAGGTTGCACGTGTGAACTGGGAGCGGCTGGCGGTTTTAGAAGCACAAAGGGCAGAGACGTGCCCGATCTGGAGGCAGGACTTGGAGCACTGTGGAGGGGCGCACAACCCAGGCTGCTGCAGTTTATAGCACCACGGACAGAAGTGGAGATGGTGTGGCCTGGAGAGCTCACTGAAGAACAGACTGCGGTCTCTCTGCTCTGAGGCAGAGGGTTGGAAACGGTCTCTTCTGCTCTGACTCGCAGAAGAGACGCGGAAAGCCGCCAGGGAAAGCCACCAGAGAACAAAATCCCCAAAAACTGGTACCCACTGAGCCCATCCCCTGCCACAGGGGGGCAGGGCAACTCCGCCCAAACAGGATTGCCTGAGTAACAGCGTGGCAGGCCCCTCCCCCAGAAGACAGGCTGGGAAAACATGAGGCCAGCAACCCTAAGGTCCCTAGAAAACAGGTGCATCTTGCTTGGGTTCTGGTCAATAATTTGGACTCTATACATTCCCTCAACCACCCATCAACAGAATGACTAGGAGGAGGAACCCCCAAAATAGAAAAGACTCAGAGATTATGATTTATGCAGATTTACAAATGGATGCAGATATAACCAAGATGTCAGAGATGGAATTCAGACTAGCAA
>NC_138382.1:93376-155133 GCF_054177405.1 Leptonychotes weddellii
AAGATCACAGATCACCATAACAATTATAATAATGACCCAGGCACCCCTAATCAGGCTTTTTAATTTAAGTCATTCTGGTAAATGTATAGTGGTATCTAATTTTGGTTTTAATTGACATTCTCTGATGATTAATAAGCACCTTTTCTTGTGTTTATTGGAAAAAATATATCCTTTGTAGGAGCGTCTGGGTGGCTTAGTCATTAAACATCTGCCTTCCACTCAGGTCATGATCCCAGGGTCCCGGGGTTGAGTGCCGCATCAGGCTCCCTGCTCGGCGGGGGGTCTGCTTCTCCCTCTGACCCTCCCCCCTCTCATGCTCTCTGTCTCTCATTCTCTCTCAAATAAATGAATAAAATCTTTAAAAAAAAAAATATCATTGCCTATGTTCTCCGTGCTGTGCCTTTTATTCCCATGACCTATTCATTCCATGTAATTTTCCTAGATACTGCCAAATTGTCCTCTTGAGGGCTACTGTACCATCATCCATTTCCACTGCAATTAACCAGAGTTATCTATCACACTGCAGTCTGAGCAACAGAGTACGCTGTCAAGCCTTTGTCTTTGCTAATAAATTGCGATACACACATCTATATATCTGTGAAGTCATCACTGTAATCAGGATCATGAACATACCTATCACTCCCAAAAGTTTTGGGGGGCCCCTTTGTAATAACCTGTTTCCCATTACTCTTCACCCTTCCCCTTCCCATCAGGCAATCACTAATCTGTTTTCTGTCGCTGTGTATTATTTTGCATTTCCTAGAATTTTGTATAAATGGAGTAATAAAGAATATTTATGGGCGCCTGGGTGGCTCAGTTGGTTAACCGACTGCCTTCGGCTCAGGTCATGATCCTGGAGTCCTGGGATCGAGTCCCGCATTGGGCTCCCTGCTCGGCGGGGAGCCTGCTTCTGCCTCTGACCCTCCCCCCTCTCATGTGCTCTCTCTCAAATAAATAAATAAAATCTTTAAAAAAAAAAGAATATTTATAACAAAGAGTCTACCCTGCCCACACACAAAACTTTCATCCTGGCTCCATCCCCAACCACAATAAAAGCCAG
Organism: Leptonychotes weddellii; assembly: GCF_054177405.1. NCBI lineage: Eukaryota > Metazoa > Chordata > Mammalia > Carnivora > Phocidae > Leptonychotes > Leptonychotes weddellii. Next base: position 94,437 of record NC_138382.1, read on the forward strand.
AGCCAGTCACTCATCGTTGTACTCCCAGGCAATCTTTGGAGCTGGTTGGAGCCTACCTTGTCCGCCTCCCCCCGCCCCCCCGAAAGCCTAATGACTAATAAATCTCTTCACACTTCCTTAATGTGAGTGTAGCAACATCAGTCTTGACATACAAATAAAAGTTTGGGTGAGGGTCTGTCCTGCCTCTAGAGTGAACACAGTAATTCACTGGAACTGTGACCAGGATGTGTAGATGGTCACCACCATCACTGAGATTCTTCTGTTGCTTTGGCGTGCTGCCTACTAGCAAGCATGCACTTTCAGCTATTGCTTGCCAGCTAACATGCTCTTTGGGCTGTGTCCATGTTTGCACTTTGAGTTGTGCAACCCTTTGCTACGTTTGCCAGGTCCAGTGAGCCTCTGTCATACAGGAAACCACGAAAGCTGAAGAAAGCTGTGTAAGGGATTGGGCCCTCCTTAAAGTGACCCTGGTCACATATTTCAGCCTGGACTGATTGGTGTGTCTCAGATTGAATTAGGTGTCTCAGTGGCATTAGCTGTGACTGATGCCAAGCTCAGAGGAAAGACGTACCCTGTCGCCACCGGTTGTGTCTCAGGCAGGCGCTGGCTTCTGTGTAGAGTGCTCAGGAAAGACTGACAGCTGGTGCAGCAAAGGAGCCCACGGCTGGCGCTTCTGTGGAGGGAGAGCTGGGACTATAGCAGTTTTGTTGTTGCTACATACGCCTGTATCATCAAAAATGATCCTGGTCCGGGTTATGGGGGGGGGAACCCTCATTAAGCGAAGGGCTTAATTCAGCCATTGCATGGGGAAGGACCCTAACATTGACAGTTCTTATCTGGGACTCTCAAAAAGGAAGAAACATAAATAGCAGTAGCACCAAAAAGGAGGGGAGGGGGAATAAACCCAGATTATGAGGGAAGGAAGCAAAAAAACTGAAACAGAAGTCCACATATTCACCCAATTAGAAATCTAAATCTACTAAAAGTTTATACGACAAAAAGAAAAGAGTGGTGACTGACCTTTACACATTTACAACACAGGTCTGAATTAACTTTACATCTGCCAGCATGTACCAACTGGCAAATTTTCACAATCTTAATGCTAGGGCTTATACTACTTGGGGTTCCCTCTAAATTAAAACAAAGTACTTTGTATAATTTTAGGGGAGTTATTGAACATAAAATAGAAGACAAAGAGGTATGCCACATCTTAACCATCAAAAGTATTGCCTTTTTAATTCCTCGTGGTCATAGCATCCACTGCCCTAAAATATCCCATAATGGGCATAGATGTTCCAACCCATTAAGTAGTAAATTTAAATTGCTGTTTATAAAAGACTTGACAAAGTGGAAACCCATGTATTTTCTCCTCCAGTTAAGACAGTTAATAGAGCTGTATTAGTTTCTTATTACTGTTGTAACAAATTACGACAAACATATTGGCTTAAAACAATATAAATTTACTATCTCTTCTGGACATGAGAGTCCTAAATGATCTTCACTGGGCTAAAATCAATGCATTGACAGGATTGCATCACCTCTGGAGGCTCTAGGAGAGAATCGTTTCCCTTTTTCTGTCTTCTGGTGGCTGCCTACCCTGCTCTACTCACGGCCCCTCCCTTCATCTTCTAAACCAGCAGCTGTATGGGCGCCTGGGTGGCTCAGTTGGTTAAGCGACTGCCTTCGGCTCAGGTCATGATCCTGGAGTCCCGGGATCGAGTCCCGCATCGGGCTCCCCCTGCTCGGCGGGGAGTCTGCTTCTCCCTCTGACCCTCCCCCCTCTCATGTGCTCTCTCTCATTCTCTCTCAAATAAATAAAATCTTTAAAAATAAATAAATAAATAAACCAGCAGCTGTGGCTTCAAATCTCTCTTGACTGACTTCTTACCTCCCTCTCTTATAAAGGCCTAGTGATTAGATTACACTGGGCCCATCCAAATAATCCAGGATAATCTTTCCATCTCAAATCTTAATCACAGCCGCAAAATTCCCTTTTGCCACATAAATAGCATATTCATGCTTCTGGAGATTAGGATGTGGACATCTGTAGGGGGCCATTATTCTGCCTGTCTCAGTGGTCCACTGTAAAAAAGGGCTTTCAGGATTGAAACCCATTATATAAGACCTATTTAGAGGAGGGGTAATGCCCCCTCCCCCATACTTCTCCATTTCCAAATTTGGCCTGTTCTTAAACCAGGAAAATATGCATGGCACCTCCTGGTGAATTACCTCAACTTCAGTGCTCTGGTCCCATCCAATAAGGATCACAAACCCAATAATACTGAAATGACTGACCCTCCAGGCAGCAGTTGATCAATATTTTACTGTTACAGATTTGGCTAGTATGTTGTGTTTAGTGCCGGTTTCAATAGCCTCTCAGTAGTAGTTTGCCTTTAGCCCTAGGGCCATGATACATCTTAACCAGGCTACCCTTAGAGTACCTCAGTAGCCTTGACGTCACTTACAATCAGTCCTTCTAGGCAAGATCAATTGTATCCATCTTTCTCTAGGAAGACAGGTATGGACATGACAGTGAAGCCATCCTATCCTCCTCTGACACACATTCAGGACATTATAAATACTCATAAAGGAGGTCAATGAAAGGGAATGGGCCATTGTCTACACATAATAGTTGGCCCAACTACCTCAGTTAAGTTCCTAAAATTATTTGGCAAGCCATAGGCTTCTCCATCCCTGACACTGTCAAGACACAGCTATTGATTCTGAACACCTACAATGTTAAAACAAGCCCAATATCTTTTGTCTTCTTGGGTTCTGGAGGCAATGTGTTCCTCAATTACAAATTTTACTTAAGTCCATCTGTTACATGCAGATCAGTCCAACCTGAATGGGGTCCCACCCAACAAAAGGCTCTAAAATCTGTTCAAATTGAAATACAAGGGCACTCCCATTAAGTACCCCAAGAGAGTCCTTCACTACTGAGGTTTTACCAACCTTTTTCATGCCTCAGTCTCTGGACCATCATGATGGCCGTAAGTTGCCTATTAGCTTGTGATGCAAGACACTGCCCTCCTTAGCCCCACAGTACATACCATTAGAACAGCAACTGCTAGTCACATCCAGGGTTTTTTTGGAAATAGAGGCTCTCACAAAGAGTCTGTGATCCTTTCTACCCAAATAGGGTCGCATCATGGAAGCAGCACTTTGGCACCACTATTGAGGTCTCCTTGCTATAATATGGAGCCAGGCTTGGGACCTCTGGTGTATCCCACCTGTAGCAGAATGGTCTCCTCATCCTCAGTTTCTTCCCAGATGTCATGTGTCTAGACCCCTTGACTACCTGGGCATCTGCTTAGGATTACCTGAGTAAACAGCAAAGTAAGTGTGTATATTTTGTGCATGTCACCATCATCATATGTGGAATTTGCTGGAGAGGATGCTTTTCATTCCTTAACCCAGATGTTCATGATCAAAGATGGACACAAGGGTCAGCACAATTAGCTAAACCTCAGGCAGTCATTTTAGGATTGAATGGCTTGGCTAACAACTGGCCCCATCTGCACATTTTTATGGACTCTTGAGCTACTGACAAAGGTTTGGCCATATGGTCCAGTCAATGGCAGCAACAATGTCTTATACATAGTTATCCTCTTTGGGGTAACAAATTCTGGGAATCTCTTGCCTTACAGATACCCAGATATAAGTGAAGGTCACACATATCTCTGTACATACTAAAGCCAGAAGACAAGGCCTCACCAAGACACTCCTTACCGCCTTCAGAATTCTGCATATTTATAATGACTAAGGCATTTCACTTTTCAAAATACACAATACGGAGCTTCCAACAAGGCATTTATTAGGATTTTCACCTCCCTTACAGGTCTCAGGCTCTTAGCATTAAAAAATTAGTATGAGAATTCCCATATACCCTTCACCCAGCTCCACTAATGTTCACATGTTATATGATACATGCTATCACAATGAGGAAAATAACATTGATAGACTATGAAAAACCAATTTACAGACCTTACTCCACTTTTGCCAGTTTTTCTGCCAATATAATTTGCTAGTCCACAATCTAATCCATAATCACACATTGCATTCAGTTGTCCTGTCTCAGTCTCCACAAATCTGTGACAGTTTTTGTTTTAATGACCTTGATACTTTTGAAGAAAACTGGTCACTTACAGAATGGCCCATGTCTTAGGTTGAGGTTATGCATTTTGGCAAGTGTACCACAGAAGTGATGTGCCATTTGAGAAGCATCTCATGGGGTGGCGGGGGCAGGGAGAGGGTGATGTTGATATGATGATATGTCTAATCACTGGCAATGGCAGTGTTAATCTGCAATATTTGGTTAAGTTTGTGGCTGGCTGCCTGGTTTCCCCACAGTAAATTTACTATCCATTTGCTTTGTAATTGTTAAGTATCTTGTGGAGAGAAAGTTTGAGACTATCCAAATGCCCTGTTTTTCTTTTCTTTTCTTTTCTTTTTGAAGATTTTTATTTATTTGAGAGAGAAAGAATGAGACAGAGAGAGAGCATGAGACGGGGTAGGGTCAGAGGGAGAAGCAGACTCCCTGCTGAGCAGGGAGCCTGATGTGGGGCTCGATCCCGGGACTCCAGGATCATGACCTGAGCCGAAGGCAGTCGCTCAACCAACTGAGCCACCCAGGCGCCCCCAAATGCCCTGTTTTTCATCATCCACTACTTTTAACACCAAACAATGCTTCTCTGTCTGCAACAGTTTTTGCAGTGATATTTATCTAATGGCTTTCTTCCCTATTTTTAATATTAATTCATTGAAATTCAACTATATGATTTTCACTGTTTATTAACTTATTTATTTATGTTAGTACAGATACGTATTTATTTATTTTGTTGCTCAAATTGTCCCAGCGTTGTTGATTTGGAGCTCCTCCCAAATTAGATGATGTCTACTTTTGATGTCTCTACTATTTTTTTTCCTGACTTATTATACTTTATTATTGCATTTATCCAGTAGGATAAAAATCTTTCATAACCTCTGCTGGGGGTCATGTTATACACTCAGCCAATAAGCAGAAACATTTTAAAATTAAATGCTTTAGTCATACTTATTACATAATCATCTGCCCTTTTTGAAGAGGGAGATTCAAAGACATAGTTGATTCTTCTATAGTCACAAAGGTAATTTTTATCTAACTCAGAAATAACCACTTTCTCTGAATGGGACTGCAAATTAACAGGACCAAGTCAGAAATAAAATAAATACCCCAGAGTTTTGTATCTCTACAATTCTAACTAATTAATACTTTTCTTGTGCTTTTAATGTTATACTAAAGTTTTGTGATTCTGTAAGTGAATCTCTTTAAATGAAATTCTGAGTCTGAAATTTCATCTAAAACAGATTATTCCATCTACATTATATATTCATAGTGTTAAACTCAATTAAGTAGATAATTCAGATATCTTTGGGAAGAAGTAAAATTAAGTACTATAGACATGAAGTAAACATTTACCACATTTGTGGATATTAAAGCTTAAGATAATTTTGAGGAAACGGAATGAGACACCAATTGAACTGTCTAAACTAACAACTCATATATTTAATATAAATAATCAATACATTATTCTAGATCTCCTCAGCTATATGCATTTTTATACTTTGCTTAAGAAAATGGAAACTAATTGTTACTAAACTTATTTTATAAATATGCTTACATGCATGTATTTGTTTTCATACATGTATTCTTTTTTTTTAATTCATTACTTCAGATTTATTTTCCACTTTAAAGATGAAACATACTTTCAAAAAAATTTGGCATTATAGTAAAATGAGAAAAAATTAAAAATAATTGTGCAATCATCAAAATAAAAAGAAATTCAACATTTTGCTGAATTTCCTTTTTTGAACACACATATACAATTTTTATTATATGTATTATATTCTGATTTTACCAATCTTTAAACAATGCTTTGAAATTTAAAGAAAAAGTAATTATGGAAGAATATTTAGGTAATAATTATTGTGAAGATCAGAATTCAGTGGCTAGAATTCTTTTTTTAATACATGTATTCTTAACCCTTTATTGAATGTCTGCTTCAGTTAGATGACATTAAAATGTAAATTTACCAGGAGTTTCTAAGAAGTTTGTAAGAATATGAAACATAGAAAATAATTTGGTTTTTAGCTACTTTTAATCTATCTTGATTTTTGTGAAGGATCAATTTATATGGTAAAGTTCTATACAAGCCCAGTTTATCAGTCCATATACCTTCTTTGTGGATTTTTCAAAGTCTATGAGGACATGACCTCTGTCTACTTTCTGAGTAAAAGAAAACAAGGGGAATAATAAAATTTTAACTTCCTTCCTAGAAAAACATCAAGGGAATCATAAGATACAGCCACAAGTTGATAGAAGGCAGTGAACCATTGAAACTGCATTGTGCAATTTGCATAGAGCTGTCAAGTGAACTCACTCAGAAGTGAGTACAGATGGTAGGAAAAAAAGGCTTTATTTCATGGTTTAAAAACAAAACAAAAAAAGAACTCTTTTTTAAATGATAATTGAAACAGAGGGGTAAACACAGAGTTAACAATATTAAAATCATGGTTAGTAAATAGTGATCACCACTATTTTTAACAGTATTTTCAGGATATATAAAACCAAGATCAGTATCCTAAGGGACATACCAATTGGAGTGTTTGAAAAAAAATTAATTTTAAAGAAGGAACTATACATGAACTTAGAGATTTGCACTGGCTTCACTGTGGCCGGTCACCTCAGAGGTCCCAAGACACTGGAGTAAGCTTCTATAACACTATTATCAGTCTCGAGTAGGATATAGTTACTTCTGAATCAAAGGTCATCTGGTTTTCATATGGATTTGTCCAACCATCTCCCTACCAAATGTTAACTGCACAATTGCTGAAATCATGGGTTCTTCATCACCTCTCCTGGTTGAGTTCCAGGTCTATTTCAAACTGAAATTAAAGGTAGAGGGCAAGTAATAGTAGTAGTATTCTTCTACTTGAGCATGTTCTCTCAAAATGGAGACTCTCAACAGCTATATTTTTGGTAGTTGGTTGGTCAGCCTGTTTATTTCTAAGATCAGTTTGGAAAAAGCAATGTGCAAAAAAACTGAGATCCATGTAACAGGTAGTCAGAAAGAGGTGTCATTTTATGTGACAGTCCCCCAATTGGCCCTGGGCCATCTTATTTCTCTGGCTTGTTTTCCTGATGTCTCTGTAATAACAGATCTATTATGGATTATATGTTCAGCTTAGACTATTTTTTTTCTTGTAATTTTGCCAGACAAAAGAAGATATAATCACAAAATATGCTGGAAGGAACCTTAAAAATATTTTATGCTAACTTCTGATGTTACAAAAGTGAAAATTCAGGTCCAGGTAGGACACATGACTTGTCTAAAATCCTATTTCTCCTTGTGTCAGAAAGAGGAAAAGCAAAATCTCCTAACTCACACTCTGAGGTTTTAATTTTTTTGTTGTTGTTCTTTCTTTGAATTTTCAACTCTAATGCTAAAAGAAGTCTCTACTATTTTTTAACCACTTCTTTGGGTTGGCTATGCTTCAGGCCCATCTTGTATTTTCCTAGCTCTGGATTCAACATTTTTCTAAGAAGCTCTATTTCTTTTCATTAAAGAATAGTATTTAGAAACCAAGATATAGCTATTCGGTGTGCTTGTTGCTTCTGTGTCATTGCTTTTAGGTCCTTTTAGCAGACAGAGGTAGGAAACATGCATACGTTTATTAACACATTCACCTGTATCCATATTTGTGTATCTATTCCTCTATGTATTAAAAGCCATAAGTTAGTACTGATGTCTCTCGTTCTAATCTAACACCATGAGGTTCACTCTAGCTTCCCCCCCTCCTTATTTGTAGCCAGATATTAAAACATTATAAAGCTATATAGTAAGACAAGTTGATCAGTCATCTTCCTGAAGTCTCCAATTGTTAAGAGTTTGGAGTTAACTCCAAAACTGAGTTACAGTTTTTACTCTATAACAGTTAAAATGGAAAACTTTCTGTTTCATTTTTGTCTAAGACTCCAGAGATGGAGATTAATAGGTGTCAAAATTTTAAGATATAGTCATATGATGTAATATTATACAGTGAGTAAAAATGTTGTTTACTAAATAAGTGACAAGGAATACTTTTTATTGTATGACAGTATGGCTTAATATGCTAGTTGTTAAAATTTTCTATGTTATGTGCACATTCTATTTTCTAAACTAGAGATTATTTAAAACAGGAACAAGAGCCCTGCTACATGACACAGTCTCCCTGCCAAGGGTGGTCCCCTCAGCTCTTTTAGCTGATGCCTCTGATATTGATGTTTATTCCTAATTAATTCCTAATTCCTAATATTCCTAATTGATATTCTTGGCCTGGTATTTCTTAATCAATTTTAACTTCTAAAATTAAAAAATTTTTAATTTTGACCTTCCATACAGGTTTTAGAATTCCCATGCCACGCTCCCACTTCTCTTTCACCCAGTAGGTTATTGGTTAAACCCAGTAGTATACACATAATTATGATTATACACTGTTAAGACAAGTGACACATGAAGTTCACAGTCTCTGAAGTAGAACTTTTTCCTGAAGTTAATTGCCATGTTTTTTGAAATACCCTTCCATGTATTTATCACTTAATTTTACTAAGAGTCCAACAATACTGTCATATGCCTATCAATAATATTTTCCATACAGCCACATACATTAGTTCTTTGTTTTTTCTCCTGAGACCTTTCTTACAGAGCCTTCTGCCTTGCTCCAAAATGGAGGGACTTAACTGACATTTGGCTGCTAGGAGTTATTTTTACCTAGATGTCACTTTTGCATATCATACTAGAACTTGGCTTCAATAACCCCTGTCTGTGATGCTTCCTTTGGGGGGTGTAGGGGTGGGGAGGGAGTTAGGGAGCCCTATGTCTTCTCATGCATTCTCATTACCTCCAGCTTGTACTCTACTAGCCCCACCCCCTAAGATGAGGAAGGCTATGAGAAGCCTGTGGCAGACCCAAATTAGGTGTGACTACCACTCATGTAACCCTAGCATTCAGGACCTAACATGTTTGGATACAAAATATCAATCCTAACCACAGTCAAGCCATTATTACACAGTGAGCCTCCGTGGTTGGCAATACTATGTGCATATTGTCACAATACATTGCCAAGAGGAGTTAATACTGTCCATGATTCCATGAGGAGAGGAAACCTGGAAACTCTGAGTTTGGACCTCTCCTGGACTCTACCCTATACTTCTCTTCACTTGCCTGATTTTAATCTCTATCTTCTCTGTATAAGCCATACCCATGAGTGAGCTCTGTTAGTCCTTCTAGTGAATTACTGTAACTGAGGGTGGTTTTGAAGACCACTGTCACAAACTTACAAATGGTGTCAGAAGCAAAGGGAGTCTTGGACTGTGCTCTAACTCTGCAGTTGGTGTGAGAAATGGACTTTACCAGAAAGACCCTGACAAACTTAAATGTGTAGTTTGAGAAGAGAAAGGAGGAGTGAGAAATGATAAACTTTTCTTCCTGGGTGACCATAGGGTCACCTACAGTATGGAACTGTAGCTGTGTTGTGATCAGTTACTCGAGGTAAAAGTTACCAATGGGATTTAGAAATGATGGATCTAACTCCCGGGGAGTTGGCTCACTGTATGCATAAGGAAATGCAAAGTAACAAGAAATAACACAATCCCTTTGTTATTGTGGCCCTGTGATAGTTATAATAAAAGGAAAGGAAAATGTTGGCGTAGGTCCTGATGCTGGGCCAACCTTAGGTTGTGGCAGGTCCAAACTACATCCTCTAGTCTCAGAGCTGCTACTGATGGGAAAAGTTAAAATGAAAATAAGAACAGTGTGGGCCAACCTCGAAATCTGCTGGTCGACGCTATAGCTGTTAGCCTCAGGGCTGCTACCAAAGGGAAAGTCAAGTTAAACAACAGAAAACTATGAAAGTCAGAGTGATTTTTAGGAGAATGGGGAAAGACAAAAGGGGAGAACTAGGCCCAGCTTTAAATGGTTGGAGACCTTTAAATGTTAAGAAATGGGATGAACTGATGGGGAAAAGCAAAGGTCTTAATGTAGCACTCTTAGAGGTTGGGTAGACAGATGGGGAGTCTCTGTTAGTCCCCAACTTTGAAAGGTCCTATACAAACCTACTTTATTTACTCTAGTTTGGAATAATTTAAAAAGCTAAAAGGCAGAGTGACAATGAGAAACCTGACTTTGGGGTGATGCTCCTATAATCTAATCAGTATACAGATTGACAAAAGGGCCACCATCCTTTGGCCTAATCCCCAGCTGAGGATCCAGAGACCATATGCACAGGAGTGGGAAAATGGTCAGGGAGTGAAGAAGAGACTTTTCTGGAACTTGTCATTGGCATGCGCCTGATATACTGGGATGCAAAACCTGCTGGTGAAGTCCTAAGGGAAGCTACATTCAGGTTGGGAGGATGTGGGATGCTGTGTTTGAGGGTATTAAGGTGACAGTTTGGGTAAAAATTGGAATAATTCAACAGATTTTGTATGAAGTGTTTATATCTTGTTTATCTGAATAAATTATGGAAGTAGATATTATATCTGAGTAGGGAACATTTCACCTACCTAGTATTGTAGAACAGAAGGCACATAAACCTGCCCTTTAGTGATACTGATTAAACATGCTCAATAGCAGCAACTAAGATTACCCAAGCCCACACAGATTGTTAGTTTAATAGACTGGAATCACTGACCGAAAAAGAGATTACCCCATTAAGTAATGCCCTATTGGAAGCCAGAGTGCTGGTGTGGACAGACACTCTGAACAGTCACCCTGTATGGAGCACAGGCCGAGGCTTACAGCAAAAGCCAATGGTGACTTCTGGGGCTTTATACCAGAAAATTTCCATTTGAGAGACAACTACTAGCTTGCTATTGGACATTAATTAAAACTGCCCCTATTACTGAAAGACAGAAAATAATTCTGAACCCTAAAATACTCTTCATATTTTGGGTGATGGAGGGCAGTATCCAAAAGAGTTCCATACTAAAATGTAAATAGTTTGTGCAGAAACAGTCTACCAGGGAAATGCAAAGACATATTTATAATATTCACAAGCAGATAGCCACTTTTTCTGAGAACCAACTTTGGAATCACCTGAGGAGCTTCCTGATCCTATTGCCACTGGACAGTGCCCTGTAAAGAGCTTTCTATAGACTAACAAAGAACTACTTAGTGTATGGATGACAATTCTATGGTGAATGGACAGCATATGGTTTGGAAAGCCACCACACTAGGACTGACTGATAGAAAATCTGTTTGAAAAAGTAAAAACAAATCAGCTCAGTAGACCAGTTGTGTGCTATTCTACCCTAGTTTGGGTTTTTATCAACTCATGAGTAGTGGCTAATGGTCTGGCTATATAGTTAGACAGATGTGCAGTAGAAAACTGGACCATTAAAGGGATGCCTACATGGGTCATGACCTTATGGAAGTTTAGGAGGCACATTAAAATAGGTCTCGTCAAAAACCATCAGAAGAATCTTCATGATCAGAAGGTGACTGGAACTGTCAAATGGATATTTTGGTGTCCCCCCTTGAAGTGGCCACCCGAGTGCATGAAACAAGTGGAGGTGGGAGAGCAGAAGCAATACAGAGATGCCTGTAGGAAGGCCCCACACAAAGCTGGAAAGTATATGAAACTGGATTGGTACTTGCAGCTCTGGGTGTCTATGATTACATTTCTTTCCCCATCACCTCAGCTTCCTTTGTTCCTATCTGATGTAATGATTCTGGGACCAGTCCTGAAACTCTGTTTGTTGGAAGCAGGGATGATCCTTAAGCAAGAAACTATAATTATACCTTTAAACCTTTACATCAGGATTCCTAAGGGCCTGAATGAGTGGACTGTGCCTTCACCCTTTCTGGCAAAATTGGGGTTTACCATTTGGTGTACAACTCCTGGCAGACTGATCACTTGTATAACTATAAATTTCAATAACCAAATGCTTGTAAGAGTCCCTGGCTATCATGGACAAAATATAGCAGTGGCATACCTGACTTGCCACAGTATGCTCTGCACAAATACTTATCACCCTTGTTTTTGTACATGAAAATAAATAAAATAGAAAAATACAGTATGTTTCTGATAAAGTTAAAACCATAGGCATTATCTGGTGGGTCTGAATTTCCCTGAGGAAAGCCCCACCCCCTAAGATGAGGAAGGCTATGAGAAGCCTGTGGCAGACCCAAATTAAATTACACATAGGTGTGACTACCACTCATGTAACCCTAGCATTCAGGACCTAACATGTTTGGATACAAAATATAAATCCTAACCACAGTCAAGCCATTATTACACAATGGCAACAATATGCATGGCAGATTAAACAAAATTGGCCCAAAGACAGAGGCTTTAGGGGAGACAAATACCAGTCTAGGCATCATGGAACAAGTTGAATTCACTTTTCTTGAGGAATAGCATTCAAAGGAAAAAAGATTTATTAATCAAAATAAGCAGATTAGAGGGAATTATCTTCCAGGAGGAAGGCAAAGGATGGAAGTCAGCTCAGAAAGATAATAAAACTGTAGGATCAGTGTTATGGATTGAACTGTGTCCTCCAAAAAGCTATGTAGAACTTCTAACCTTTAGTACCTGTCAATGCAAACCTATATGGAAGTAGGGTCTTGGCAAATGTACTCAGGTTAAGATGAGGTCATTTGGATGAACCCTAATCCAATGTGACTGGTGTCCTTTTAATAAGAGAAGAGACAGAGAACTGAACATCATATGATGATGGAAGCAGAGGTTGGAGTGATGCATCTACAAAGTGAGGAATACCAAAGATTGTTGCCAAACACAAGAAGCTAGGAAGGGGCAGGAAAGGATCCTCCTCCCAGAGACTACAGAGAGACAATTACCCTGCCACCATGTTGTTTTCAGATTTCTAGCCTCCAGAATTGTGAGACAATAAATTTCTGTTGTTTTTAAGATGTTTTGTGGCACTTTGTTATGTCAACCCTAGGAAACTAATAGCGACAGGAAGACTCAAACAATCCTAGATAATGCTAGGACCCCATGTTGGGAGAGTGCTTGTATCCTGATCCCACAGTAACTTTTTACTGTCTTAATATAGATGAAAGCTGATGTACTCATGGACAATGACCCTCCATCCTAGCTGCTCAATGGGGCATGCCTACAGGAATCTTATGGACCTCCAAATATGAAAATTCTCTGGAGCACTTGTAATTTACACTGCAGCACTGATGGCCCTCAGAGTAGGATATCCTGTAGTACAATTAACAGGGAAAGGAACTATTCTGGATACCACCTGTGTCCTTATAGAAAGAAAGTAAGCCCTGATATAGAACAGCACACAATGGAAACCAGTTTCACTACAAGTCTGTAAACTGAGGGCATTTAGCTTCATCCCCAACTGAGTTGGAACCCGGAAATAACTGAATCATGGCCAATTGTAATGACACCTGTCCATAATATCTGGTATATGGTCATGGACGGATTCTGTTAAGGCATACCAAATACCACTGAAATTCTGTTTTTTTTCTGTAACCAAACTGTACCATAATGATACTGCAATATTGTGTAACACTGGTGTTGGTAAGAGTCAATACCCTATGTAAATAAGTTATATAATACTAAAAAATTAACTTAAATCTTCCTCAAGATGTAATATTAATAGAAAAATGACTGGCCTGAGGAAGAAATGGATTTAGCTATCAACTAATTTCTATGTTAAATAGTCTGTACAAGATTATCATAAGGTACAAATAATAGTGGATTAAAGAGGGGAAACAATCAAATTAGTACAGAAATATGAAAATACATGTAATGATTTACAGGATGGGTTAGTGGTTTCTTTAGCTCTATCCCTACTCCACATTGGATCCTCCAAGTATTAGGCATATTCATACTGATACTATTGCTGTACCAAATATGATTATTTTGCTCTAAGGAAGCCTGGGCCAAGAACTAGGGCCTGGCCTGTGCAGTAAAGAGTTAACCCTGTACAAAGAAAAGTTAGATTCTTGCTCAGCTCATGGGAGGTAACCTCTAAGGCCTTAGAGCATCCTGCCTGATGAGTGTCTTTGTTTACTTGAGGGCCTTGGACTATAACCGATAGTGTAATTTGGTGTGATTTATGGTAGGGTCTATGAGCCATGTGGTAAGCTTGACCTCTGGAGAGGCTAGAGACAGGGCAACCATGTGCTCCTTCAGTCATGCCTATGGAACTGACCCCCAACAAAACCCCCAAACACAAAGATTTGAGTGAGCTTCTTGTATGTCAGTACTCCATATGTGTAATCACACATTATTACTGGGAGAAGTAAACACTCTACATAATTCCACTAGAAGAAAACAAATGGAAACTCATGACTGGAACTTTCCTAGGCCTTGCCCTGTGTGTGTTTCTCTTTGCTGATTTGAATGTGTATTCTTTCACTGTAATAAGCTGAAGCTGTGAATATCCTAGCTTTTCTGAGTTTTGTCTTCTTAGTGAATCACTGATCCTGAGGTCTTGAGAACCTCCCAACTACAGCCCAATTCCCTTTGTCCAAAAAGGGGGGTAAAAATGAAGCTGTTCAATGATTGTGTGGATAAGGAATAACATATGCAGAGTATCTGGCATATAAATAAATGTTCATTCTATGGTTGCTATTATTATCGAAGAACTTTTTACCTCAGGTAGGTTTAAGACAAAAAACTAAGGGTTAAAGACACTAAAATGGACTCCAAAAGAACCAGAGAAAAACTATCCTAAGAAAGAGCTCTAGAGGGGCACCTGGGTGGCTCAGTCGTCAAGCGTCTGCCTTCGGCTCGGGTCATGGTCCTGGGGTCCTGGGATCAAGCCCCGCATCAGGCTCCCTGCTCGGTGGGAAGCCTGCTTCTCCCTCTCCCACTCCCCCTGCTTGTGTTCCTACTCTTGCTATCTCTCTCTCTGTCAAATAAATAAATGAAATCTTAAAAAAAAAAAAAAAGAAGAAGAAGAAGAAGAAAGAAAGAGCTCTAGAAATCTATATGGTGATCCCCATGAGACTGTGTACTAAACCATGCATACACAGGATGAAGGTATATAAGACCAGGCAAAGAATGACATGAAAGCTTTAATCTGAACACTTCCAGAGCTCACAGGGTGATAAGAAATGTTTGAGTTCTGACCAACCAGTGTGGAGACTTCACTGAATATCTGCAGCTCAATAAAGATCCCAAAATGGTCAGTCCATAGTAACAGAATTAAAGCAGCTCACAATACTGGGTGATGGGCATTAATAGGGCACATGATGTGATGACCACTGAGTGTTACATACAACTAATGAATCACTGAACATTATATCAAAAACTAATGATGTACTATATTTTGGCTAACTGAATTTAAATAAAGTAGCTCACAATAAATACTATTCTAAATATGTCCTAACAAAATTTGATAATAATAACCTTGAAAGGATCAATCTTATCATCAAATACTTGACTGTATGCAGGAACAAAATCCAACAGTTTTTAAGGGAGATTAACAAATTCAGCATTTAACAACAACATGCATGATGTCCACCATCCTATCAAAAATTACTAGACATGGTAGAAGCAGGAAAATATGAACAAAATCAAGTGAAATGGTCAACAGAAATGACAGAGATGATCAAGTTTTCAGACAAAAATGTTAAGACAACTATTATAAATATGTTTAATAAGCTTATAACATTAGAGGAAAGTGTGAATATAATGGAGAGAGAAATTGAAGACACAGTAAAAGAACCAAGAGGCATTTGGGGAACATAAAAATAATGAATGATTTTTACAGCAGATTACACAGTTCAGAAAAGAAGAAATTGATTTTGAAAACAAAGAAATAAAAATTATTCAAAATGAGGCAGAGTGTGAGAATAAAACAACAGTAGCCTGTGAGACAATATCAAGTGATCCAAAATACATGTAACTGGAATTTGAGAAGGGGATCAGAAAAAAATATTTGAAAGAAGAATGGCTATTTTCAAAATTAGATGAAAACTATAAATCCACATATCTGACTACTTCAAGGAACACAAACAGGATAAATATAAAGAAAATCTAGCTAGGTTCTTCAAAATCAATTTTTGAAAAGTAGCGATAAACAGAAAGCTTTATAAAGCAGCCAGAGGAAGAAGATTCATTTAAAAAAGGAACAAAGAATTCCTTGACCTTCCACCAGAAACTATGAAAGCAGTAACATAATTGGAAGACATTTTTAAAGTACTGGGAGAAATGGTCAGTCTAGAATTTTATATCTACTAAAAATTGCCTTAAATGTGCCAAAGCTCTGAGGTTCTGCATTCAGCCAAGATGGAGTAACAGAAACTACTTTTACTCTCCCTCCTGAAACAACCAAAAAAGAAAGGAAGGAAGGAAGGGAAGGAGAGAGGAAAATGATTTTTTTCAGGAATATTTCTGCATATCAGGCAATGAAGAATTGTGATTCATGAGGGACAAAAAACAAAACCCTATGATTGCCTCATCTTACTGCCTTAAGAGAGATTATAGTATGCAGCACAGAAAAGAAGTGAGAGAGAGCTCAGCAGACTCTCTGAATTGAGGACATGTAGCTGAGAGTCAGGAGTAATCAAGGCAATAGCTGTCCAGAGGAATACTAAAGAAGAGAGAGCTAGAGTGAGGGAATTCTAAGATCTTCAGGTCACTTTTGAGTGTTCAGCAGAGTACTAATCAGCATATTTCCCAGATAGTCTCCCACTACCAGAAGCTGGCAAAACAACAACAACAACACAAAACAAAACAAAACACTCAATATTCTGAAGGGAACCATACCCAGCTCTCACACAAAGCAAGGAAGAATACCTGCTCCCACCAGTTAGAGTTCATAATTCGTGATGTATTGGTAGACTATTCAGCAATGTCTTGCCTTAATAGTGGGGATGGGACTGGTCAGTAAAAAGAGTAGTAATGCTCTGGATTCTCTTAACAAATCATAAAAGGATGAAACTATTTTTAAGTAACTTAACTTGACCCCAGAACAAAGCTCAAGAATATTTAGAGGAATACAAAATCCAGCGATCAAGGTAAAATGCAATGTGTAGTGTTCAAAGATTACTATGCATGCCAAGAGGCAAAGGAAAAAAGAACACAATGGTGAGAATTTTTTAATGAAAATTAACCCAGAAATGACAAATAGTATTAGCAGAAAACATTTAGCAAATTATATATTCCAAATGTTCAAAACTGAAGTAAGGACAGACATACAATATATTTTTAGGCATTCAGCTTCAATTTCTAGAGTTGTAAACTCAACAGTTTGAGTTGAATTCAAATGTTTGAGTTGAAAAATACAATGCGTGTGTTTAGTGCTGAATTACACATTGCAGAAGAAATGACTAGTGAACCTGAAAGTAAAGCAATAGAAACTTATCTAATATGAAAGAAAAAATTCTATAAAAGAGAATTAGTGAGCCATGAGATTACTTCAAGCAGCCTAATTATGAGTATTTAGAATCCTCTCAAAAAAAAAGAGAAGCAGAAAATTTTTTTAAACATTTATTTATTTGAGTAGGCTCCATGCCCAATGTGGAGTCCAATGCAAGGCTTGAACTCATGATCCTGAGATCAAGACCTGAGCTAAGATCAAAAGTCAGACACTCGGGCGCCTGGGTGGCTCAGATGGTTAAGCGTCTGCCTTCGGCTCAGGTCATGATCTCAGGGTCCTGGGATCGAGTCCCGCATCGGGCTCCCTGCTCCTTGGGAGCCTGCTTCTCCCTCTGCCTCTCTCTCTCTCTCTCTGTCTGTCATGAATAAATAAATAAAATCTTTAAAGAAAAAAAAAAAAAAAAAAAAAAAAAAAAAAGTCAGACACTCAACTGGCTGAGCCATCCAGGTGCCCCAAAGCAGAAAAATTTTTGAATAATGACTGACAATTTACACCTAACAATCTTAATGAGCCCGTAGCACGAGAAACATTTTTTTGACACTTGATCTTAGCTAAAAGGCCGAGAAGCGGTAACAAGAAACATTTTTTTAAAAAAGCATTATACATCATAATCAAATTACTCAAAGGCCTTATGGGTATATCAGGATTCAAGAGTTTTATTTTCTTTAGTTATTGGGGAAGTTTGAGTACAGCAAGCTATTATGCGTCTCTCAAATGATATGTCTTGTACCACAGTATCCAGAAATGTTATCATCCAAAACCTGACTGCTTGCTGCTGGGTGGTTCTCCCTGGCTTTAAAAATAAGGCACAGTCTGGGGTGCCTGACTGGCTCAGTCAGTTAAGGGACTGCCTTTGGCTCAGGTCATGATCCCAGGGTCCTGGGACTGAGCCCCATGTCGGGCTCCCCACTCAGTGGGGAGTCTACTTCTACCCCTCCCTCTGACCCTTCCCCCACTCATGTGTGCGCAGACTCTCTCTCTCTCTCGAATAAATAAAAAAAAAATCTTAAAAAAAAATAAGGCACAGTCTAAAATCCACATAGAGCTTTGGACAGAATTTGTTGGTACCAGCACTCCAGTTTCTAACAGGGCATCAAAGTGGTAATATCTTTTTGACCACCAGGTATTCTATTTCAAATTAACAACCTGTTTCAGCTTTGGCAATTCTGTTGGTTTCCATTTAGAATGTCTATTTAATATTGGCTAAATAGTCCATTTACATGCCTTCTGTTTCACAACACTAGGTAAGGGAAGTATTCCTAGGCAAATATAATGTCCATTCTTTTTTTTTTTTTTTTTTAAGATTTTATTTGTTTGAGAGAGAAAGCATGAACAGGCGAGGGGCTCCCCTGAGCAGGGAGCCCAATGGGGCTCGATCCCAGGACTCTGGGATCATGACCTGAGCCGAAGGCAGATGCTTAACCAACTGAGCCACCCAGGCACCCCTATAATGTCCATTCTTGTCATATGTTCAGGTAGAGGAGATATAACCACTTCACATAAATTTTGTTAATTGCAATTTTTATCTAAACATTCAAATTAATTCCATCAACTATTGCATCCTAATATTTTCTGAATCTAAATGTCCCCCATAGGACTTCACCTAGGGTAAATGTTTTCAATCATGGCCACTGGTTTTCCATATCATAGAGTCTCAGAAAAGTTTCTTCCTCATCCATTGGCCATTAAACCCATACATTTGAATGTGCTTTGGGTTTCCAGCCAGAGGTTGGGCCAACGTTGGCCCTTTTGTCAATTCTTACACTGATCAGTTTGATGTTCCCAGGCAATTCAAAGTCCGGTTTCTCACTGTTATCTTTGCCTTGCAGCTTTTTAGCTTCTTTCAAGACAGGATAAACAGCAGATTTGTCCTTCAGTGTTGAGAGACTGCACAGGCTTCTGTTGATCCACCCCACCTCCAACAGTGCCACATTAAGACCTTTGCTTTGCTTCTGTCATTTTTCTGCTTTATTCTTCTTATTTCTAAAAAGTTTAAAGATTTCCACCCTGATATGATTCACTTGACTCTTACTTTTATCTTTCTTGTCTCTGGTATAAATCACTGCAACGATTTTTTATCGTTTCAGCGTATTTTTTTTCCTCTGGTAGCAGCCCTGTGCTGTACATCAGAATGGATGAAATACAAGCTTGGCCCAGATTGCAGATAATAATAACCAGTGAATTGTGTATTTAGCTTGTTTCCTCTTACTTTGTTTTTTTTCTTTTTTTTTTTTAAGATTTTATTTATTTATTTGAGAGAGAGAGAATGAGAGAGAGAGCACATGAGAGGGAGGAGGGTCAGAGGGAGAAGCAGACTCCCCGCCGAGCAGGGAGCCCGATGCGGGACTCGATCCCGGGACTCCAGGATCTTGACCTGAGCCGAAGGCAGTCGCTTAACCAACTGAGCCACCCAGGCGCCCTGTTTTTTTTCTGTTGTACCAGTGAGCCACGTCTTCAGGAGTTGAATCTATCATTTCTAAATTCCACTGGTAACTTTTACCTTAAGTAACTGATTGCAGCACAGATGCAGTCTCATGCCATGGTAACTAGCCACCAAAGAATCTAAGATTAACTCCCCACCCCCACAGATGCTCTTGTCCTTCCTTTTTCCAAACAGTGCTTTTGCCATGTTTCAGTGAACCAGAGTCAATGCTAGAAAATCCCACTTCTGACATCAAGTGCAGTCATATGGTCCCTAAGACCATCTTCAGATTCAGTGAGTCACTAGAATAACTCAGATTTTAGAAAAGCTGTTTTACTCACATTCACCATTTATCATAATGTAAGATTAAATCAGGGGTGTGGTACATAGGGGAGGATCCAGGAGAGGTCAAGCATGAGCTTCCAGATGTCCTCTTTTTCAGTGAAGTCATGTGGACGGTACTTACATTTCCAAACAATGATGAGTAACAACACACACAGAGTATCACCAGTCAGGCTCGCCTGAGATTTTGTGTCCAAGGTTCTTACTGGGTGTTGGTCATATAGGTATTGCTGGTTGTCATATGGCTGCCCTCAGTCTCCAGCCCCTTCAGAGGACAAGTTGATACTGCATGGCCCAAGGCCTGCATCATAAACCCACACTGTTAGTATAGATTATCTTGCAAGGCCCAAGGAAGGCCTGTAGGTAAACAAAGATAATCTTATCAGAGAGACTATGCCAAGGCTTTAGAAGTTACCTACCAGAATCTGGTCAATGACCAAACCTTTCTTTGGAAGAGGATAACCCTTTACTGCACAAGGACTTAGAGTGATTTAGTGATTTGCCTCCCAATTTTAAGCTAGTAATTCAGTGCTAGGGTTCAAATGTACCCAAGTCCTCTAATTTTACCACAAGACCACACTGTTACCCATTCTATTATTTTTCCATTTATCTGAACTTAGGTTATGTTACATGGACTTCCCAAATAGTATTTTCACTGAGATTCCCACAACATATTTCAGTCCAGCCACAGAAGTCTTCCCTAACTCAATTCATACCTGACTTGTTTGATATTTTTCTTTAGATTACAACCAATCTGGATTTCTAGCTTCTATTAACCTACCTTCAGATCATTTCCAATATATTATTTACCAAGCTCTCTCTTCTCCTTTTACCCAAACATATCATCTGATTATACTTGTTCAATTCTCACATTATCTTATGTAATATTTCTCCCCTTTTAGACTAAACAGTATGATAGTATATGTATAGGAATATAAAATTAACCAATCCTTCCTTCAATTTGGATAATCACCCAGGAGAATACATATATATATATGTATATATATATATATATATGTATGTATACTTTTTAAAGATTTATTTATTTGACAGAGAGAGACACAGTGAGAGAGGGAACATAAGCAGGGGGAGTGGGAGAGGGAGAAGCAGGCTTCCCACCGAGCAGTGAGCCTGATGCGGGGCTTGATCCCAGGAGCCTGGGATCATGACCTGAGCCAAAGGCAGATGCTTAACGACTGAGCCACCCAGGCGCCCTCAGGAGAATATATATTTACTAAGCTTCACAAATACTTCCGAGGCCTACATTCTCATTTGAGAATCATTAATAATAATATCTTTCCTTAACCATTTTCCTCATCTTTCTATGTCGATTTTCTTCACTCTCTGCTTTCTTTTTTCATTTTCTGAAATTCATAGCTATGTTTTAGTAGTGTCTTAGCCATTTGCTATTAGAACTTTATTTGAAAACAGTTTTGCAGGGGTGCCTGGGTGTGGCTCAGTTGGTTAAGCATCTGCCTTCGGTTCAGGTCACGGTCCTGAGGTCCTGGGATCGAGCCCCGCATCGGATTCCCTGCTCAGCAGAGAGCCTGCTTCTCCCTCTCCTCCATGCTTGTGCTCTTCCTCTCTCTCTCTCTCCAAATGAATAAATAAAATCTTTTTTTAAAAAAAGAAAAGAAGGGCGCCTGGGTGGCTCAGTTGGTTAAGCGACTGCCTTTGGCTCAGGTCATGATCCTGGAGTCCCTGGATCAAGTCCCGCATCGGGCTCTCTGCTCGGCAGGGAGTCTGCTTCTCCCTCTGACCCTCCCCCCTCTCATGTGCTCTCTCTCATTCTCTCTCTCTCAAATAAATAAATAAAATCTTTAAAAAAAAAAAAGAAAAGAAAACATTTTTGGTTTATCTTTACCTTTGCTACTATAGAAGTTTTATTTCTCCCAGAATAGAAAAAAGGTAAATGTTGGATATTCATTTTATTTCAGATCAAGCATCAAAGTCTCCGACTAAGAAACTATCCTTAAGGAAAGAAATTAGTAATGTAAAAACATTTCAGTTGAAATTAATAGGAAGAATTAGAATGCCAAGCTCAAGTATCAGAGATGTTTGGGAATGTAAAGATAAGTTTAAGAGACAAGAGTCACAACAGGAGGTGCACTGCAGCCAAGTAATAGTCACACATGAAGATGTGCCTACTTTCAATCAGCAAGTGTCTCTTACACTACACACACACACACACACACAGAGATGAAAATGAAGAGAAATAATATGAATGTAAAGAATGTGGGAAGACTTTTAGTCATGGCTCACAACTTACTCAACACCAGAGAACTCATACTGGTGAGAAACCCTCTGAATGTAGAGATTGTGGGAAGGCCTTTAGTTGTAGTTCAGCATTTACTAAACACCAGAAAATACACACTGGTGAGAAGTCTCATAAATGTAAGGAATGTGGGAAATCTTTTAGTTTTGGCTCTGACCTTTTAGGATATCAAAGAATTCATACTGGTGAGAAACCTTATGAATGTAGACAATGTGGGAAGGCTTTTAGTTGGATCTCATACTTTTCTCAACATCAAAGAATTCATACTGGTGAGAAACCTTATGAATGTAAGGAATGTGGGAAGGCTTTTAGAACTAGTTCATACCTTTCCCAACATCAGAAAATTCATATTGGTAAGAAACCATATGAATGTAAGGACTGTGAAAAGCCATTTTGTTGGTGCTCCTTTCTTACCAAACATCAGAGAATTCATACTGGTGAGAAACTCTATGAATGTAAGGAATGTGGGAAGGCTTTTAAATAACTCAAAACTTGTTCTGCATCAGAGAATTCATACTGGTGAAAAACCCTATGAATATAAAGAGTGTGGAAAGGCCTTTACTAGGAGCCCAAGCCTTATTCAACAAAAGAGAATTCATACTGGTGAGAAACCCTATGAATGTAAGGATTGTGGAAAGACCTTTAGTTGTAGCTCACATCTTTCTCAACATCAGAGATTTCACACTGGTAAGAAGCCCTCTGAATGTAAAGAATGTGGGAAGGCCTTTAATTATCGCTCAAACGTCACTGAACATAAGAAAATGCATACAGGTAAGAAACCCTATAGATGCAAGAATTGTGGCAAGGCCTTCACTGGGAGTTCAAGCTTTATTCAACATCAGAGAATTCATAATGCTAATTAACCCAATAAATGGAAGAACTATGTAGAAAATGTTTTCTTGGATCAGAGTTTACACAACTAAAGAAAACTCAAACAGTGGAAACATCCTAAGAACAAAATAAATGTTGTAAAACACAAATAGCTCCAACTTATTTGGCATTAGGAAAATCCAAATTTTAAACTTGTATTATAAATATTAAAAAGTTCATATTTGAGGGTAACCCTGGAAATTTATCTCTTTAAAGTAGTATCTATAATTTTAATTTATAGTCAACATTTGAAACCATTTTAAATTTTACTCTAAAAATATGAGTTCCTAAATTAATCATGTCCCCTCAAATTCTTAGCACCACGTAATTACTGTTTATCTTACATGTTTATATTGCCTCCTGTTGATATGTACATGACCTCTTCTTCATAAGGCTATTACATTCAGGAGCAAGAGATATAACTGGTTTTTCTAAGACAGAGAAGGCAGACATTTAGAAAAAATGAGAAGACGGGAATTTATCCCAAATGAAAGAACAAAATAAGGCCATGGCCAGAGATCTAAATGAAACAGATATAAGTAACATGGAAGGAGTAGTTAAAGCAATGATCATAAGGATACTCACTGGACTTGAGAAAAGAATGGAAGACATCAGTGAGATCCATACCACAGAGATTAAAGAGTTAAAAAAGAATCAATCAGAGATGAAGAGAGCAATATGGGGTGCCTGGGTGGCTCAGTCGGTTAAGCGTCTGCCTTCAGCTCAGGTCATGATCCTAGGTCCTGGGATCAAGTCCCACATTGGGCTCCTTGCTCAGTGGGGAGCCAGCTTCTCCCTCTGCTCGCTGCCTCTGCTGCTTGTGTGCTCTTGCTCTCTCTCTGACAAATAAATAAATAAAATATTTTTTTAAAAAAAGTGAAAAGACAACCCAAAAACTGGGATAAAATCTTTGCAAATTATATGTCCAATAAGGGACTTGTATCTAGACTACATAAAGAACTCTTATAACTCAGGCACATGGGTGGCTCAGTCATTAAGCGTCTGCTTTCGGCTCAGGTCATGATCCCGGGGTCCTGAGATCGAGCCCCACATAGGGCTCCCTGCTCGGTGGGAAGCCTGCTTCTCCCTCTCCCACTCCCCCCTGCTTCCCTCTCTCGCTGTGTCTCTCTCTGTCAAATAAATAAATAAAATCTCCAAAAAGAAAAAAAAAGTGCAATAACTGAGATTAGAAACATGATTAATGCAAAGAACAGCAGGCTGTAAGAAGCAGGGGAAAGAATTAAAGACCCAGAATACAAAGTACTGGAAAGCAATGAAGCTGAACAAAAGAAAGAATTATGCAACATGAGAATATACTTAGGGAACTCAGTGACTCCATCAAATGTAGTAACATTCATATCACAGGAGTCCCAGAAGAAGAATAGAGAAAAGGGGGCAGAAAATTATTTGAGTAAAAAATAGCTGTAAACTTCCCTAATCTGGGGAAGAAAAGAGACATCCAGATCCAGGAGGCACAAAGAACTCCCATCAAAATCAACAAAAGCAGGCCAACACCAAGATATATTGTAATTAAATTTGCAAAATATACTGATAAAGAAAAAATCTTAAAAGCAGCAAGACAAAAGAAGTCCTTAACTTACAAGAGAAAACCCATGAGGCTAGCTGGAGATTTGTCAACAGAAACTTGCAGGCCAGAGGGAGTGGCACAATATATACAAAGTGCTGAATGGGAAAAATCTGCACCCAAGAATGCTCTATACAGCAAGGCTATCATTCAGAATAGGAGGAGAGATGAAGAGTTTCCCAGACGGACAAAAACTGAAGGAGTTCGTGACCACTAACCCAGCACTGCAAGAGATATTAAAGGGGACTCCGAGTGGAAAGGAGAGACCTAAAAGTGACAGTATAAATGTAAGAAATACAAAAGCAGTAAAAATCAATATTTCTGCAAAAAATCAGTCAAGGAACTCACAGAGGATATAAAATATAATAATATATACCTAAAAAAAAATAAATAAAATAATATATACCTAAAACGTGGGGGACAGAGGAGTAAAGAATGGGATCAAACTTGACCGTCAACTTAATATAGACTCCTACATGCAGAAGAGATTATATACAAACCTGATGGTAACCATATATCAAAACTGTAATGAACATGCAAAGAATAAAGAGAAAGAAATCCAAATATATCATTAAAGAAAAGCAGCAAAACATGAAACAGAGAAAGACTAGAAAGGAACAGAGAAAATCTCCAGAAACAATTGACTTAACAGATGATACAATGGCACTAAATTCATATCTATCAATAACCACTCTAAATGTAAATGGACTAAATGCTCCAATCAAAGGACAGAGGGTGTCAGAATGGATAAAAAACCAAGACCCATCCATATGCTGCCTAGAAGAGACTAATTTTATTTTTTTATTTTATTTTTTTAAAGATTTTATTTATTTATTTGACAGAGAGAGACTCAGCGAGAGAGGGAACATAAGCAGGGGGAGTGGGGGAGGGAGAAGCAGACTTCCCGCCAAGCAGGGAGCCCGATGTGGGACTCGATCCCAGGATCCTGGGATCATGACCTGAGCCGAAGGCAGATGCTTAACGACTGAGCCACCCAGGCGCCCCAGAAGAGACTCATTTTAGACCTAAAGACACCTGCATATTGAAAGTGAGGGGATGGAGAAATAATGTATCATGCAAATGGACATCAAAAGAAAACCAGAGTAGCAATACTTATATCAGACAAACTAGATTTTAAATCCAAGACTGTAACAAAAAACAAAGAAGGGCACTACATAATAATAAAGGGGACAATCCAATAAAAAGATATAACAATTGTAAATGGGAACATCAAAAAACAGAACAATAACAAACATAAAGAAACTAATTGATAATAATACAATAATAGTAGAGGACTTTAACACTTCACATACATCAGTCAACTAAACAGAAAATAAACAAAGAAACAATGACTTTGAATGAAACACTGGGCCAGTTGGATTTAACAGATATATTCAGAAAATTCCATCAAAAAAAAGAAGAATACACATTCTTTTCAAGTGCACATGGGACATTCTCCAGAATAAATCACATATTAATGCACAAAACAAGTCTCAACAATTCCACAAAGTTTGAAGACATGCCATACATATTTATTGACTACAATACTATGAAACTAGAAATCAACCACAAGAAAAAATCTGGAAAGAGCACAAATACATGAAGGTTAAATAACATGCTACTAAATAATGAATGGGTCAACCAGGAAACCAAAAAAGAAATTTAAAAAAAAATACATGGAAACAAATGAAAATGAAGTGGTCCAAAATCTTTGGGATGCAGCAAAAGCAGTCCTAAGAGGGAAGTATATAGCAATACAGGCCTACCTTAAGAAGCAAGAAAAATCTCAAATAAACAAACTACCCTTGCAGCTAAAGAAGCTAGAAAAAGAATAACAAGCAAAGCCTAAGGCCAGCAGAAGGAAGGATATACTAAAGATTAGAGCAGAGTAAATGATAGAGAAACAAACAAACAACCAAACAAAACCCACCCCCAAACCCCCAGAACAGAATAGATTAATGAAACCAGGAGCTAGTTCTTTGAAAAAACTAATAAAATTGACAAACCTCTAGCCAGACTTACCAAAAAGAAAAGAAAAAGGACCCAAATAAAATCACAAATGAGAGAGGAGAAATAACAATGAACACCACAGAAATACAAACAACTATAAGAGAACATTATGAAAAATTGCATGCCAACAAACTGGACAATCTAGAGAAAATGGGATAAATTCCAAGAAACATACAAACTACCAAAACTGAAACAGGAAGAAACAGAAAACTTGGACAGACTGATAGCCAGCGAAGAAATTGATTCAGTAATTTAAAAAACTCACAACAAACAAAAGTCCAGGACCAGATGGCTTCAAGGTGAATTCTACTAAACATTTAATGAAAAGTTAATTCCTATTCTCAAACTATTAAAAAAAATAGAAAAGGAAGAAAAACTTCCAAATTTGTTCTATGAGGCCACCATTGCCCTGATACCAAAACCAGATAAAGAAAATCTAATTTGTCTGATATGAGGATTGCTACCGCAGCTTTCTTTTGAGGTCCATTAGTGTGGTAAATGGTTCTCCACCCCCTCACTTTCATTCTGGAGGTGTTTTCAGGTCTAAAATGAGTCTCCTGTAGACAGCATATGGATGGCTCTTGCTTTTTTATCCAATCTGATATCCTGTGTCTTTTGGTTGGAGCACTCAGCCCATTTATGTTCAGAGTAACTATTGAAAGATATGAATTTAGTGCCATTGTATTGCCTGTAAAGTCCCTCTTTCTGTACATTGTCTCTGTTATCTTCTGGTCTATGTTACTCTTGGGATCTCTCTTTGCTTACAGTATCCCCCTTAATATTTCTTGCAGGGCTGGCTTGGTGGTCACATATTCTATCATTTTCTGTCTATCCTGGAAGTTCTTTATCTCTCCTGTTTTGAATGACAGCCTTGCTGGATAAAGTATTCTTGGCTGCGTGTTCTTCTCATTTAGTACCCTGAATATATCTTGCCAGCCCTTTCTGGCCTGCCAGGTCTCTGTGGACAGGTCTGATGTTATTCTTTTTTTTTTTAAGATTTTATTTATTTATTTATTTATTTATTTATTTATTTATTTATTTATTGGCCAGAGAGAGAGCACAAGCAGGGAGAGCAGCAGGCAGAGGGAGAAGCAGGCTCCCGCTGAGCAGGGAGCCCGATGAGGGACTCAATCCCAGGACCCCAGGATCATGGCCTGAGCTGAAGGCAGACGCTTAACCAACTGAGCCACCCAGGCATCCCGAGGTCTGATGTTATTCTGATGTTCCTCCCTCCATACATAAGAAACCTCCTCTCCCTAGCTGCTCTCAGGATAGCTTCTTTGGCTCTAAGATTTGCAAGCTTCACTATTATACATCGGGTGTTGATCTATTTTTTATCGATTTTGGGAGGGGTCCTCTCTGCCTTTTGGACATGGATGTTTTCTTCCCCAGATTAAGGAAGTTCTCAGCCATGATTTGCTCAACTATACCTTCTAGCCCTCTCTCTCCACCCCCTCTGGGATCCCGATAATATGGACATTGGTTCATTTGAAGGCATAATTAAATTCCTGAAGCCTTTCTTCATGGGGTATTAGTTGTCTTTCTTTTCCTCAACTTGCTTCTTTTCCATCATCAGCCTGTCCTCTAGCTCACTTATTCTCTCTTCTGCCTCATTGACCCTAGCTGTTAGAACATCCAATTTAGACTACATCTCATTCATAGCATTTTTAAATTTTAAAAAATTTCTATTATGTTTAGTCACCATACAGTACTTCATTAGTTTTTGATGTAGAGTTCCATGATTCATCATTTATAGCATTTTTAAGTTTGGCCTGATTAGATCTAATATCTGCCCTTAGAGATTCTGTATTGTCATTTATGCTTTTTTCAAGCCTAGCTATTAACTTTATAATTGCTATCCTGAATTCCATCTCTGACATCTTACTTATGCTCATATTGATTAGCTCTGTGGCAGAGAACATTGCCTCTGGTTCTTTTCTTTGTTGTGAGTTCCTCCTTCTAGTCATTCTGCCCAGGAAAGGATGGGTAAGCAAATGAACCGAATCCAAAATATCAACCATGACCCAAGCAAAATACACCCTAGGAAAAAAATCTGAAGCGGGCCGAAGCCACCATAGAAAAGCACACGAAGCCAAAATGCAACAAAACTATACTTTAAAAAAAGGTGGAGGGGGCAGAGATTATACTCTCATAGGGTGGACAAAGCAGGGTTATCCACTTGTTCCTGGTTGACTTTTGGTGTGTTAGATGACACTACATCCCAAAATTGCAAAGAAAGCAAACATATTTATATAAAAATAAAATTGAATAGAGAGAAAAAAGGACTAGAATGAAGTATATATCTTTAAAATGAAGCTGTGAAAAAAAATTAAAAAGTGACTTAAAAACATAAGCTGGTACAATATGAATCTAGTTGAAATGGGGAAAAAAAGTAAAGAAGGAAAAAAAAAATGGAAAATTTTAGACTGAAGGATAAACAAGTCATGAGGAAACACCTGGAGCTCAATATACTGTTTTCCCCAATGCTGGAGTTTTACAGTATCCTGGGATCCATAAGCTTGTCATTCACCTGTCCTTCCAGTCTGTCTTCTGGGGGAGGGGCCTGCTGTGCTGCTTCTCAGGTATCTTTGCCTGGGCAGAGTTGCCCCATCCCTTGTCAGGGGAATGGGCTTATGTAAGCTGGTCCTCTGCGTGGCTTTTGTTCTCTGGCGGCTTTCCCCGCCTCTTCAGAGGGTCAGAGCAAAAATGGCCGTGACTCGATCTCCAGCCCAAAGCCACAACAAACCATCTGATCAAACCTTATCCCTTTCTGTGTGCACCAAGCTCTGCAGACTCCCACGGGTCACGCCCACTGCCATTCTCCCGGGGGGATTCCCAGGGATCCGAGAGTGTCTCTGTACTTTGTGTCTTTGGGACTGTGAACATTTGTGGGCTTGTGCGTGCACCCTGCTCCACTGCTCCCAGGTCATGGCTGGGTACTACCCTACTGTCCTTTCCAGGGCCCCTGCCACCCTGAGAGCTGTTGCCCAGTCGTGGGCACAGCCATTTCGTCCCTTCCAGGGGATGGTAACCGGCCCACTCGTTCCAGTCCTTTTCCAGGTGTTCAGGCAAAGAGTGGTCTCCCTACTGGCTGGCTCGTGGTTTATGGCAACCAGAGCTGAGTCCCTCCTGGGCTCGCTGACCGTAACCTGTTTCCCCGCTCTGCTGCTTGAGCACTCTTATCGGTTCAGGCACCCCCATTCTTTCTGTGTCTCCTGGGATCCTGAGACCACTGTGATCCACCTAGAATTCTGCCTTTTTCATCCCCTGAGCCCTTTTCAGAAAGGGATGTCTCTCACTGCAGCAGATTTCTAAGGGTTCTAATTTTGCAGTCTGGTGTTATATCAATTTCCGGTAGTCAGCTTATTGAGGCTCCCTCCCCCCTCCGTTTATCTTCTGATATTTTCCCTTGGATTCACAACTCCACACCTCCTATCTTACAAAAAGCGGTTGTTTTCTGTTTGTAGATTTCCAGACATATTTTCTTACATCTCACGCTGAATTCGTGGTGTCCAGAATGGTTTGACAGATATCCAGCTAAATTCGAGGGACCAGATGAAAATGACATCCCCTCTCTTCCACCATCTTGCCTCCCTCTTCTAGTAATGGCATATTTTAAAATTTCAATGAAGCAATGAGAAATATAAAATATATTGGGAATTATAAAAAATATATTGGGGTAATGTGCCTGGGTGGCTCAGTTGGTTAAGTGACTGCCTTCGGCTCAGGTCATGATCCTGGAGTCCTGGGATTGAGTCCTGTATTGGACTCCCTGTTTAGCGGGGAGTCTGCTTCTCCCTCTGACCCTCCCCCATCTCGTGCTCTCTCTCTCTCAAATAAATAAATAAAATCTTTAAAAAAATACATTGGGAAATGTTCTCTCTAGGATTTGGAATAATTTGAATTAATAAGGATTATCTGGTCTCTAAATATGTACTAAAATGAGATATGAATCCATCTTTTCATTTTGTCTTTTAAAAATCAACTTTATTGATAAATTTACATACAACAAACTGCATCCGTTTAGTGTTCAATGCACTTGATAGTGTACATCTATGAAACCACCAACACAATAAAAATACAGAACATTTTCATCATTCCCAAAACATTCCTTGTACCCCTCTGATGGTCATCCCTCCCTCTGGCCCCAGCCCCAGGGAACCATCAATCTGATTTGTGTCACTTCACTATTAGTTTGCATTTCCAGAATTTCATATAAATGCAATTATTCAGTATATGATACTCGTTTATGTCTGGCTTCTTTTACTCAAAATGACTTTGAAATTCATCTGTGTTGTTGCACATGTCAGTAGTCATTGCTCTTTATTGCTGAAGAGAATTGCAGTAGTCATTTATGGATAGCCCACATTTTGGATATTTATTCACTTGATGATGGACATGTAGGTTGTTTTCAGTTTGAGGCTATTATGAATAAAACTATCAACAATCATGTACAAATCTGTATAGACATAAGTTTTTGTTACTCTTGGGTTGAATATGGGAGTGGAATGGCTGGGTTGTATGGCACCTGTGTATTTTAACTGTTTAAGAATTTGCGAACTATTTTCCAAAGTGTTTGTGTCATCTCAAATCTCCACTTGCCACGAATGAATTCCAGTTGATCCATATTGTCCAACACTTCTTGCTGCCAATCATTTTAATTTTAGTCATTTTAATGAGTGTGGAGGTATCATTGTGACTTTAATTAGTATTTCTTTGATGACTAATGTTGAAAATTCTTTCTTGTCCTTCTTGGCCATGTCACATCTTTCATGAACAATTTGTTTGAGTTTGTTGCCATTTTTTATTGGATTATTTGCCTTCTTATAATTTGGTTGTGAATTTGCTTATATTTTCAGAATACAAATCTTTTGTCATATATCTATTCCAAATATTCTCTCCCATTCTGTATCTTGCCTTTTCATTTTCTTAGCAGTACCTTTTTAATTTTGAAAAGCCAAATTTATCATTTTTTTCTCTTATACTTCATTATTTATGTCCTATTTAAGCAATCTCTTCCTGTAGTTCTGGTACATTTTAAATGGTTGCTCTGTAATGATATTTACAACTTATTTTATGGTTATCAACTTTTTTCTTTCCTTTTCAATTTTGGTCAATTATGTCTTGCCAGGTAATCATTCATTTACTCTAAGTAGTATTCTCTTTTGACCTGATTAATTGATCCAATATCACTTGTGGTTCTTACTCATTACAAATCTTATGTAAATTTTCTATCTCTCTACTTAAGTTTATGTGGCGTTATCTACTGGGGTTTTAAAATATTTTTCTATTTTAAAAGAGAAAAGATGGATTACTTCACAGAGAAAGACAAATACCATATGATTTCACTCATATGTGGAATTTAAGAAACAAAACAAATGAACATAGGGGAAGGGAAAAAAAAAGAAGCAAACGATAAGAGACTGAACTATAGAGAACAAACTGAGGGTTGATGGAGGGAGGTGGGCAGAGGATGGGCTAAATGGGTGATGGGTATTAAGGAGGGAGCTTGTTCTGTTGAGCACTGGGTGTAATATATAAGTGAATTACTAAATTTATTCCTGAAACCAGTATTACATTATGTTAACTAACTAGAGTTTAAATTAAAAAAGATGGATTACTTTATACATCTTGATGCCTGAATAAATTTAGCATGCTTTCAGATACAAGAGAAACCTAGAATAGAATGGTTTATGCAAAACCTATTTCTATCACCTAGCAAGTCTGGAGGTAACTTGCTACTAGTGTTGACTAAATACTGTCATGACCAGTGTTTGATTCTTTCCCGTACAGTTGAGAGAAGGTTGCCACTGTGCCAGGCATCATGTGCAAGGTAGAAGAAAGGTAAATTGATGGCACAGTTAAATCTATCCCTTTTCTTAGGAAAGCAAAGGTTTTCCCAGAATACATCTACCAGTGTTTTGCTTTTCCTGGCCTAAGTCAATTACCTGGCCACTAGCATCTTCAAAAGATGCTAACGAAATAGTGAAGGAGAAGCACTGGAATTGGTCTGCAAACCAACAGTGTCTACAATTGTAAAAGTGGCTATCCATGCCCAAGAAAAAAATCACTTTACCAAAAGATATACAACATACACCAAAAAAGACACTTAAAAAAATCTTAAAATATGTGAAGGTTAACTAAGACTAGAAATTCAAAAACTGAATGAAGAGACAGACATATTTAAACATGTAAAAAAAATAAAATCATGTGAACGGGAAAAGATACACAAAGTCAAGAGTCAAGCAATAGTTTTCTTAAAGGAGTTATTACCTTTAACATACAAAAAACTGTTACAAATTGACAACAATCCAAAATGAAAGGTAAATAAATGGTTTATAAAGACAACTTACAGAATAGCAAATTAAATGGCCAAAAAACATTTAAAGAGGTATATTAATATTTAAAGTAAGTTATCACTTTGAAATCAGAAAACTTTTTAGTACAGGGGAAGGGTGGCCTTATTTACTAATGTTGGAAATATGAAATGTTAGTCTTATTCTACAGATATCTGGCAATTTCTATTAAAATAAGAAAAGACAATTCAATCAATCCATCAGTCTCACTGCTAGAACTAGGTTACAGAAAGGAAGAAAAAAAAGCTTCAGTAGGTAAGGACATGGTTATGACTGTCTATTAGCCCATTATGTTATCCTACCTCTTGAGGGTGGTTATGGATCCTTTTTCCTAATGACAAAAATGTGACTAAACAGTGGCAGAGTAGGCTGAACAAATTATGACCTGTCTAGACCATGGACTCTTTTCAGCTAGTTAAAAGTTATTATTGAGTGCAAAATATGCAAAACTGTGTATGTAATATAATCCCATCTTAAGACAATGAAAACACACTCGTGTGTGCACAGATATTAATGTGTCTGTATGACAGAGTAAAAAAACTATGAAGCTGACTACCATTGCTTATCTAGAGACAGACTGTTCGTGTGGCTGGAGTTGATATGAGAATGGAAAAAGTGCAAAATTCAGGAGATAAAATGTAAGTCACACTTACACAGTTACATGTATGTTTCAATGTATTTTTTTAATTAAAAGAAAGGCTGTTGTCTTGTGGGGACACTTCTGTCAATGAGTTGGCATTGTTCTCCACTGAGTGGTAACTCCTTTCCTGGGTATCCTTTCCTACCTCTATCCGGTCCTCAGAGGGGAGGCAAAAAGCCTTTTCAGCCTGTGCCTTTCATCTGGTGATTGTCCTTCTCTACTACTACAGCAGTGCCATGTTCACGTGTGTATGGCCCATGTCTTCTAATTCACTGGGGAAAGACCAGCTGGTCTCCATCCTGTACAGCGTCACTCCCATGCTAAACCTCGTCATCTGCACTTTGAGGAATAAGGACATCATAAAGACCTTGAAAGTGATAGAAGAAAAGGAAGAAATTTCATTTCCACTGAATTGTAATATTCATTTTCTATGATGATAAATAACAGAAAATTAGCTGTCTGATACAATCCAGTTGCTTCTTGCCAACATTGCTAATCTCTAAGAATTAAAAGGTAATTTCAACGGTAAAACAAATTGAGCAAAATGTTAACAGATGAATTTGGTTGAAGGGTCACTATATATTTTTTGTACCCTTCCTATTCTTGAACACTTCTATCTGTTCTATATGTTTGAAACCATTCCTAAATAAAAAGTTTAAGAAGTTAAGAAAAAAAGTCACTTATTGGGCTGGCCTAATGGTTCCCACTGGTTTGAGACATGCACATGAAATTTAACCAATAAACAAAATGAAATCTGTTTCTTGTAAAATCTGATTCTATGGGGAGCACTTCTTCTAGTTTCCTTCCAGTATGAATTTTATAGCATTTTAAGAAAATGATGTATTCTCATAACACTTACTCTCCTCCATTGTTTATGATGTCTGGTAAGATGTAACTTGTGGACAAAGACTTTTTGACATAAAACAACTCTGTAGTATGAGTAATTTATAATTGGTTCAAACTAAGAGAAGTCTTTCTCATTTTCAGGAAATACCGCACTCATGCACAAATACTGAAAACTGATTTCTGAATGAAGCTATTTCCACACAAAGTGCATTTATTTTGTCTACTTGCAGCAGAAATTTTATAACTTCCATGTGGGTTCTCCAGTCATTGCTTTTATAGGGTTCTCTCTCCAAAATGGGCTTCTGGGGAAAAATGAGCTTCTAACCTGTTATTTCTCTCATATGTGAATTTGCTGATGTTCAGAAAGTTAACTTTTCATGGGGTGCCTAGGTAGCTCAGTCATTAAGCGTCTGCCTTTGGCTTAGGTCATGATCCCAGGGTCCTGGGATCGAGCCCCACATTGGGCTCCCTGCCCTGCAGGAAGCCTGCTTCTCCCTCTCCCACTCCCTCTGCTTCTGTTCCCTCTCTCGGTCAGATGAATAAATAAAATCATTTAAAAAAAACCCGAAAGTTAACTTTTCAGTTTCAGGATGATTTTCTAGTTATTGTATTCATAAGGTTTCTCTCCAGCATGAATTCTCTGCTATGTGATGATATAATGATTTGTAAATGAAGCCCTACTCACATTTAATAAGACAGAAAACTACTCTCTCCTATGAATTATCTGATATACGATTAAATGTTGGTTTGAGTGAAAGTTTTCTTACATTTTCTGAATTCATAGAATGAGATTTAAAAATGTTTTTTAATTAATTTAAAGTACATTTTTAATTTAAAAACTTAGATTGTAAAATTGCTTTTAGAAAGTTTTGCTGTGGGGTGCCTGGGTGGCTCAGTTGTTAAGCATCTGCCTTCAGCTCAGGTCAGGATCCTAGAGTCCTGGGATCGAGCCCCGCATTGGGCTCCCTGCTCAGCAGGAAGCCTGCTTCTCCCTCTCCCACTCCCCCTGCTTGTGTTCCTGCTTTCGCTGTCAAATAAATAAAAAAATCTTTAAAAAAAAAAAAAGGAGTTTTGCTGTAAATACAAAGGAACTGTATTATAGGAGTGGCATAAAAAGATACGTCTAATTCACACTACTCCCCCTGGTAAGGTCCTTACTGCACATGCCTTCAATCAATATCGACCTTAGAGTTCCAACTAAGTAAGATTCAACTCTCCCATTTCACCCATAACTGTCCATCATCCATTCCCCAATCAATTCCCAGTGCCCCTTCAAATACGTGGAGGCCCACAAAAGGAAGTCTTCCTTTGTCCTAGATGTTACTACCCTGTTGACAAAAGGTAATGCATCTTCTTTTTTTTAGCTTAGTAATGCAGAATTGTACTTTTTAAAATGTGCCTGGGGAAGTGCCTAGGTGGCTCAGTTGGTTAAGCATCTGCCTTCAGCTCAGGTCATGATCCCAGGGACCTGGGATGGAGCCTGCTCAGTGGGGAGTCTGCTTCTCCCTCTCCCTCTGCCCCTCCCCCTGCTCGTGCACTCTCTGTCTCTGTCTCTCTCTCAAAATAAATAAATAAAATATTTAAAAAAATAAAATGTAAATAAAATGTGCCTGGGAATAAAAAGGTTGAGAATCACTATCTCAGTAATCCTTCTAAATTAATCTTTGAAATCCTTATTTTCAAACCCCTGCACTCTTAGACCAGTCTTCATTAACTTCACTTCTATTTATTATCCAAAGGACAAAAAACACTATTAAAAAAGAAACATGAGTCTCTTAGTCAATCCTCTTTTGTTAAAGTTTGGCAGCTACCATAATAAAATTTGACACCACCAAAGGTAATTTTCTCTTATGTATCAAAGTTTACAAGATCTTTAACAAAACAGTAAGTGCCTTAACTTTTAGCAACAAAAAAATGAGAATAGTGTCACAAATCAGAGCATTTTCATTTTTTAGTTTGAAAAGTTTTGGTAATTAAAAAAATATATATTTCTGAACTCCACAGTCCTTAGAGAGGAACAGCTCTCAGTGCATTGAATTTGCTAATGACAGAGTAGGTTGTACAGACCAGTACTTTCTTTGAGAACTAAAAAGTCGAAGAAAATATTAAATATATTTAATTCTGTGATGGCACTGGAAAGCTACCAAGAAGTGAGAAACTACATGAATAAGATTAGAGATAAGACATAACCTCTGGAATTTGGGGCTATTTATTAAAAAGAGGTGTTTGCTAATTTTTAAAGCAAATGCTGGCCAAGAAAGGTTAAGACAGTTTTTGACAAATTTATGGGACCTACTGGTACAAATACTAGAATTAAGTTCCTTCCCAGGATGAGGCACCTGGCAATCTCCCCAAGTCTACGTCTCTAGGGTATCCCCTAGAAATACGAGTGAAAATGCCAGCCAAGCCTTTATGGGGACTGGAGCCCAGTTTTACATACTCTCATTACATGACTGGATGAAGACAAACAAGGGTGTTCATGCTCTCGCCTAGTCACCTGTTAGAGTCAAAGGCAAATCTCCTCTGGAAGAAAGTATCATCCAAACCATCTCAGTATCTCTACAATTTTTAATATATAGTGTCTGATAGTTGATTTAAAATCATCAGGTAGGGGCGCCTGGGTGGCTCAGTCATTAAGTGTCTGCCTTCGGCTCAGGTCATGATCCCAGGGTCCTGGGATCGAGCCCCGTATCAGGCTCCCTGCTCAGCCAGGAGCCTGCTTCTCCCTCTTCCACTCCCCCTGCTTGTGTTCCCTCTCTAGCTGTCTCTCATTCTGTGTCAAATAAATAAATCTTAAAAAAAAAAAAATTAAAAAATCATCAGGTATAGGAGAAGACAATCATCACTAAAATCTGAAAGAACCAATGGAAAAAGGTTAACGGGATGTAAATAATGGGGTTATTTCTAGACAAAGCAAAGGAAGATTATGAAGCAGAAGCATACTTTGCATAGATAATAGCAAGAAATTTCACAAAATGTGAGAAAAGAAAAACCCCACTAAGCTACAGATTTAAAAAACACTACAAACCCCAAATACATAGAAAATCACACCTAGGCATATCACTGTGCAATTGTTGGCAGCCTAAGACAAGACATGAATTTTGAAGGAACTAGAGAAAAGGGAAAAAAGCACATTACCTTCAAAGGTAATTACACTGAAAGCTTATTTTCCAACAAAACAGTGAAACACAAACCTTAACAAAATATATTCAAAATATATCTTTCAAAAATGAAGGTAAAATAAAGAAATTTTCCAAGAAACAAAAACAAAATTTGTCACTAGCAAGCACACACTAAAAGAAATGCTAAAGAGTCTTCTTCAGCCAGGATAAAAATGATTCTAGAGTGAAACTTAAAAGAAGGAATAAAAAACGGTAAGTGTGAGGATAAATCTAGATGAATATTGACTCTGAGACACTAAAGACTGACCACTTACAAAATCCAAATGCATAACATTAATACCATGTAAGTCAATAGGGAAATAAAGGAGCTACTTTTGTAGCTTCTCACCTTGTCCAGAGTGGTGTGGATACTAATTTAAATCAGCCTTCAATAAGTGAAGTGTACATACAGTATTAACATCTGATGTAGTAAATTTTAAGGCAAAAAAAGCATCAGTAGCAATAAAAATGGACATTTCATAATGATTAAATTTCAATTAACCAGGAAGAGTATAACAATTCTAAATTTGAATGTATGAATGTATGTAAAAACAAAGACTCAAAATATATAAAACACAAAAAAGTTGATCTAAAGGAGAGACAAATTCACAAATATTCTGGATGATAAAACACTTCTTTTAGAATCTGATGGAATAAGTCTGGGAGAATAGAAAAGGTTTGAAAACACAGTAAGATTAATTTGTACAAAATGTACTCCTGGGGCGCCTGGGTGGCTCAGTCGTTAAGCATCTGCCTTCGGCTCAGGTCATGATCCCAGGGCCCTGAGATCGAGCCCCACATCGGGCTCCCTGCTCGGCGGGAAGCCTGCTTCTCCCTCACCCACTCCCCCTGCTTGTGTTCCCTCTCTCGCAGTCTCTCTCTCTGTGTCAAATAAGTAAAATCTTAAAAAAAAAAAGATTAATTTGTAGAGATTGGGAGGAGAAAGGAAGAGTACTCTTCCAATGTGCAACTCTGTTTTTTAAGAAGACAAACTCAAATGCAAACAGTAGTGTCCAGTGGTAACCTAGCATGTAGCATGTAATGACTATGCAGAGAATGTATTAACAAAATTGGAAGAAAGGAATTCTAGGTTTTGAAATCCATTTTCTTAATTGTTCCCCTTTCCCAAACAGAAATCAATAAAAAATACAGATTTCTGTGGATGAGGCTAAGAGTTCAAAGTGCTCACCTCTATATCTGTGACCTGAGACTAAGTCCTTTGGTTTCAGGGCCAGTTCTAAGGTGATAGTAAGTAGTCTGCAAGGCTGCTGCTTACCTCACTGGTCACTTTAGGTATGGATACAAGCTGGGAAAACTTTATGCATCCCAGGTGTGAGTTATCTGGGCCATGGCAGGGAATTAATAAAAAAGGAACATATTGGTTAACTAAAGAGGCCTGTGAATATTCAAGTAAGCCTGTGGATCTGATTTGCCAATCTCAAAATCAAATAAAAAAATGTTTATCCAAATTTCCACATACTGATACTGTAAACAATAAATGACTTCCTGAAGGAAAAAAAAAAAGAATTCTTTCTTTGTGTCTTTAATAATGTCAATTTTCACAAAAACTTTTGGCTTTTCTTCATTATAGACCTGAACTGTCCATACTTTTGCTTTCATTTCAGCATCCTTAAACAATTAAAAATTTTCTTAGCACTCTACTCATTAAGAAATTCCTTTGGTCAATATCAAATACAGCCCTGAATTTATAAAGCTGCTTATCCATAACATGAAACAAGATTGCCAAGTTCTCTCCTTGCATATTTACTATTATTTGCAGGGGACTGACAATCCCAGTATCTGTCCAGTAGTTAAGCATGGCCATCACACTTTCTTCAAAGTGTCTCCCCCACACATAAAACGATATCAGCTCTGTGATCCAGACATTCATACTTCTGACCAGACGTAAGGTGGCTTTGATTACCTCCTGCTTCTTAGTCAAGCTGTATCCTCTCACTACTTTGTATCCCCACACCACGATTGTGGCACTGAGCACTCTACTTCCCCAGAATCTGATTTCTGATGTATACTGAGCTGTGGTCTCCAGTTTAAGACTTTCCTAAAGTCACTGCCTTTATAGGGTTTCTGTTTAGCATGAATTTTCTGGTGTTTAATAAGATTTGATCTGATGGTGAAGGCTTTTCCACACTCAGCACATATAAATGGTTTCTCTCCTGTGTGAATTCGATGATGTTCATGGAGTTGTGACTTCTTAATGAAGGCCTTCCCACAGTCACTGCATTCATAGGGTTTCTCTCCAGTATGAATTCTCCGATGCCGATTTAAATGTGATTTCTGGATGAAGGACTTCCCACATTCTGTACAAATATAGGGTTTCTCTCCTGTATGAATTCTCTGATGCATAATTAGTGTTGATTTTCTTGCAAAGGCTTTCCCACATTCACTGCACTCATAGTGTCTCTCTCCAGTATGAGATTGCTGATGTATATGGAGGCCTGACTTTCGAGTGAAGGCTTTTCCACAGTCACTACATTTATAGGGTTTCTCCCCAGTATGAATTTTCTGGTGTGTAAAGAGATTTGATCTGTCAGTGAAGGCCTTTCCACACTCAGCACATCTATAGGGTTTCTCTCCTGTGTGAATTTGCTGATGTACATGGAGTTGTGACTTCTTTGTGAAGGATTTCCCACAATCACTGCATTCATAAGGTTTCTCTCCAGTATGAATTCTCTCATGGGAAATAAAATGTGATTTGTGGAAGAAGGCCTTCCCACATTCAGTACAAACATAGGGTTTTTCTCCTCTATGAATTCTCTGATGCATACTTAGTGTTGACTTTTGGATGAAGGCTTTCCCACACTCACTGCATTCATAATGTCGCTCTCCAGTATGGCATTTCTGATGTATCCTGAGCCGTGACTTCCAGGTGAATGATTTTCCACAATCACTGCATTTATAGGGTTTCTCTCCAGTATGAATTTTTTGGTGTTTAATGAGATTTGACCTGTCAGTAAAGGCCTTTGCACATTCGGCACATATATAAGGTCTCTCTCCAGTATGAATTTTCTGGTGTATAATGAGATTTGT
Organism: Leptonychotes weddellii; assembly: GCF_054177405.1. Classification (NCBI taxonomy): domain Eukaryota; kingdom Metazoa; phylum Chordata; class Mammalia; order Carnivora; family Phocidae; genus Leptonychotes; species Leptonychotes weddellii. Next base: position 135,384 of record NC_138382.1, read on the forward strand.
CTTGTGAGTGAAGACCTTCCCACATTCTGTACATATAAAGGGATTCTCTCCTGTGTGAATTCGCTGATGCACGTGGAGTTGTGACTTCTTTATAAAGGACTTTCCACAGTCACTGCATTCGTAAGGTTTCTCTCCAGTATGAATTCTCTCATGTGTAATAAAATGTGACTTCCGGATAAAGGCTTTCCCACATTCGGTACATACATAGGGTTTTTCTCCTGTATGAATTTTCTGATGCATACTTAGAGTTGATTTCCTTGTGAAGGCTTTTCCACATTCAGTACATTCAAAGTGTTTCTCTCCAGTATGGATTTTTTTATGTACATTGAGGTTTGATTTCTGAGAGACATTTTTCCCACATTCACTATATTCATAGGGTTTTTCTCCAATATGAATTCCTTGGCATCTGAACAGATCTGACTTCTGGATAAAAGCTTTTCCATATTCATTGCATTTACAGTGATTCTCCTCAGTGTGAGTTTTCTCATGATTTGACTTGAGGGACAAGTCCTTCTCATATTCAGTGTGTGTACAGGGTTTCCCTCCTACAAAAGCCTTCTGAGGTACAGCAAGTTGGGGCTTCTGAGTGAAGACTATCTCACATTTGCTGCATTCATGCTGTTTCTCTTCAGCACAAATACTTTGATGTGCAAAGAGGTGTGGCTTCTGGGTGAAAATTTTTACATAATCAGAAAATAAATTGAGATTCTCCTCAGTATGAATTTTTTGATGTTGAATGAGAGCTTGCTTATGACTCAGAAGTTTCTTACACTGGTTATATTCACAAGCATTCGTTTCTGTATGAGAATTCACATGAGTGAAAATATTACCATATCCAATAATCTTATCAGGATTTCCTCTTGCATTGTTTCTATAATCACATAAGCTTACAATAGGCTTCAAACTCCTTCCAAATGATTCATAGTTCTGGAGTCTTTTTCTTGCAGGAACAAGGTATGTGTTTACATGAGCAATTTTCCCACTGTCCTTATATTCACAGTCTCTCTCATTCAATAGTGCTCCCTTGTTGATAAAGGTAACTTGTGTTACACCTGTGTTCTGGTTTTCCTCACATCTCCCTCTCTGTTTATCATCTTGCCACAAATCTTCTAAAATGGAATATGGGTCATCTCCTGTAAAGAGATTAATTCTCTCAAACTGGTTTGAAACTTCTTCAGACATTCCTTGCTGTGAAGTTTCAAAACCAATATCCCCATCTAAAAAAGAAGGAAAAAATAAAACACACAAAGAACAGTTAAGAGAACATAGAAGGGATAATACATACAGTTGATTTAGGGTGAATAGAGAGAACTGAGAGGCTTTATATAAATATAACAAATATGTATAAAAATATATATGAATAGTAATAGATGTATATATAATGTATAGCAATAAAACAAATACTTGTCTTCCATTTACTAAATAATAAGCAGTAACATTTAGATGTGCCAGGCATTATTCTAAGTTCTATAACTAACTCATTTAATCATCACAACCCACTGCTCTTGGTATCAGTATTGTCTCTATTTTACAGATGAGGAAATTCAGCCACAGAAGAGTCAGGTATTTGGGATGCCTGGGTGGCTCAGTTGTTAAGCATCTGCCTTCGGCTCAGGTCATGATCCCAGGGTCCTGGAATCGAGCCCCGCATCGGGCTCCCTGCTCAGCGGGAAGCCTGCTTCTCCCTCTCCCACTCCCCCTGCTTGTGTTCCCTCTCTCACTGTCTCTCTCTCTGTCAAATAAATAAATAAAACCTCAAAAAAAAAAAAAAAAAAGAAGAGTAAGGTATTTGCCCAAACCAAATGTTTGTTAATTGGAGAAGAGGAGATTCAAAGTGAAGCCACATCAGCTCTACGCGTGTAGCAGAACTACCTAGTAAGCTGTCAGAGGAACAAAGTGACAAACTGTGTGGCTTAAAAGAAGTATTTGAGTCTATATCCTTGTTATCCTTATTATTCTTGTTAATCCTTCATCCACTAATCTACTTTCTCTTTCCCTATTAATCACTCTGCCCTAAATACCAATGTATTTATGTAGAGTAAAACTATTTTTTTTTAAGATTTATTTATTTGAGAGAGAGAGAAAGAGAGAGCACACACGTGAGCAGGGGTGGAGGGAGGAACAGAAGGGGAGGGAGAGGGACAAGCAGACTCCATGCTGAGCACAGAGCCTGAAGCGGGACTCAATTTCATGATGCCAGATCATGACCTGAGCTGAAATCAAGAGTCAGACGCTTAACCAACTGAACCACCCAGGTGCCCCTAGAGTAAAACTACTGTAGCTTCTGACTTAGCCAAGTGGCAAAAAATGTCTATGATTCAATTCTTTATTCTGGTTTGGGGTGCAGAGATATATGCACTCAACAGGAGGCATATAACAGGAGAAAGGAGCAGCTGTCTGAAGCAGGGCCTGAGAGCCTTCCATCAGAACTTCTCCTCTCCTTTCAGCAGTATGAAGCTGGTAGCCAAGTTCACGGCTGCCCCCAAACAAGCCTCATTTATGGTGAGGTGAAGCCAAGTAATTCAGTTCTTACCAGTCAAATGGGAGTAAAAATTATGTTGTGTGACAAAGCCCATGTCTTAAGAATGTAGGCATGTCTCCACAACCCTCTTCTCTTTCCATTGACTGTATTCCAGACTAGTGGCATCCAGCTCTGTGGCTGGTAATGCCCTAGGCACAGGTCGGAAAACTATGGCCCTCAGACTAAATCCAGGCCTCCACCCAAAAGCTAGAAATGGATTTTACATTTTTGAATGGTCAGGAAAAAAAAAAAAAATCAGAAGAATAATTACATGACACATGAAAAACATATGAGATTCAAATTTCTGTGTGCATAAAGTTTTTACTGGAACAGAGATACACTCATTCATTGATGTAGTACCTCTAGCTCCTTGGGGCTAAAACAGCAAAATTGAGTAGTAATGACAGCAATCATATGGCTCACAAAGCCTAAAATAATGACTTCTGGGCCTTTACAGAAAATGTTTGCCAACCTCTGCTCTCGGGGATGGCCGTGCAATGACTTGGGAACTGTCATGTGATGCAGGGTCAATGTTTATGTTCTCTGAGTCACTGTTTCTTGGGTTCTCTTAGTGACAGGAGCTTGCTTTCCCCAATACACCATTCTTGCCCAGAATAAGATCATTAATATTCCAAATTCTGGAAGAGCACATAAAACATAGTAGATTCTCAGTAAATATTTACATAAAAATAGATACTATTACCTTATTCTACTAGAATTCTTGAATATAGACACAGTCTAACCTAATATCCATTTCATTTTGCCTCCAGGGCCTTGTCATGCTCGCAGACATATTTTTTTTACTCACACACATTAACAGCTTCTATTAATCCTGAGAACATCTAATACTGGATTCCTAAACATGGATTTTGACATTTTGCAATCTTTCACTTTCTTTAGCTTACAAACCCATTGTTACATCTGACAACATTTATATTACTACCAACAGTGTTCAGTGTAAAAATCTGCTCCTGTGCTAAAAAGTTTATTTATATGCAATTCCTGTCACCACTGACTCAACTGCTCATTCAGTAAAATACAGGGTCATAATTTCAGGCCAATAAAATGTGTATATGCAAGCTATCTTTCCACTAGTCACTAAAGTCTCTTTTACTACTAAATCCACACATATACAGTTGACCCTTGAACAACACAGGTTTGCACTGCATGTGTCCACTTATATGTGGATTTTTTTCAATAAACACAGTATAGTACTGTAAATTTATTTTCTGTATGATTTTCTTAATGACGTTTTCTTTTCTCTAGCTTAGTCATAAGAATATTGCATGTAATGTATCTAACATACAAAATATGTGTTAAATGACTGCTTATGTTCTCGATAAGGCTTCTGGTCAACAGCAGGCTGTTAGTAGTTAGGTTTTGGGATAGTCAAAGTTATATGTGGATTCATGATTGCATGAGGGGTTGGCGCCCCAGACCCCCACATTGTCCATGGGTCAACTATATTCTTTTCCCCACTCAGCTTTTTTTTCTGATCCTCTGTACCTTTCAAAATTCATTGTTCTTTCACAGATCATCTAGGGGTCTCTCTTTTCTTTAACTTAAAATAACAACAAAGACCAGATATTCTGAGTCACTCATATTCAATTGGCACAGATGTGCACCGTAAACAATGCTTAATGCACAAAGACTAACATTTTAAACATTTCATGCAGTTCTTTTCCCTTTCCAATTACAATTATTGGCCCTTTGAGTTGCTCCTAGCAGAAAAAAATTTTTTAATCCCTCTGAAAGAGAAAAATAACCTCTGCCTATCACATAAACTCAAGAATTTAATTTTGCTAAATATTCTCTACAGAAACATTAATTAAAAAAACAGGGGCAGAAGACTCAGTTATCACATAATTTAATGTAGTTTTGACTGAGTTTCTGTGGACCGTTGAATTAGAGAAGGAAAAAGCCATGTGTGCCTATGTATATAATGGTCAGGTCCACTCAAGAGGTAAGTGAAGCCTAAGCACAAAGAGTAAGTATATGAATAACCAGACAGATCCCAAAATAATTAAATGGTCAGATGTAGGGGAATCATTAAAAAACATTAAAGCAAAGTAAACATAATTATGGACACTAAACAGAGACAATGTGAACTGCAAATATGAGGCATATTCTTTCTTTAGTTTACAAACCCACTGAGAACAATTTTTCACGTGTTGGGTAACAGGCAGTACTTTCGTTTGGTTCCATATAGCTATAAACATGGTGTTTTTTTTTGTTTTTTTAAAGTTTTTTTTTTTTTTTTTTTATTCATGAGAGACAGAGCGAGAGAGGCAGAGGGAGAAGCAGGCTCCCAAGGAGCAGGGAGCCTGATGCGGGACTCGATCCCAGGACCCTGGGACCATGACCTGAGCCGAAGGCAGTCGCTTAACCATCTGAGCCACCCAGGCGCCCCAATACTTTTATTTTTTTAAAAGATTTTATTTATTTGACAGAGACAGACACAGCGAGAGAGGGAACACAAGCAGGGGGAGCAGGAGAGGGAGAAGCAGGCTCCCAAGGAGCAGGGAGCCCGATGCGGGGCTCGATCCCAGGACCCTGAGATCATGACCTGAGCCGAAGGCAGACGCTTAACCATCTGAGCCACCCAGGCGACCTAAACATGGTGTTTTAAGCAATGTAATCTATTAGTAAAAAAAAAAAAAAAAAGCGGGGGGAGGGATTAGCACATCCAAATAGGGTTAGAGTAACCTAAAGGCATGAGAAAATATAGACAGTTATTGAGTAATAACACTGGAAAGTAAGAAGAGGAAGGCATCTAAATGGTATTTTCTAGAAGACAAAAGTTATTAGAAAGGACAGAAAGAAGTATTTGAAAAGATGAGTCACAGGGAAAGTCAAAAACCACAACAGAACATGACAAAATTTTGAAAGGGGAGCCATCTGCTTTTACATGCTGCACTGTCCCAGCTCTTCCTTCACACAACTGGCCACCCGATGGGCCCTTATATGCAGAAGTATCAGTCGCTACCTTGAGTAGTCTATACAACAGCCAAAGCCTGCTTGAGACACACAACTAACGGGGACAGCATAAAATTCGTTTCCCTGAGCCAAGCCTAATATTGGTCACAACTTATGCCGGAATTGAGACACTTGGATCAATCTGAGACACACATCCGTCCCTAAATGCCAGTTTTAACTTTCAATCTGGGTTGGTTACATATATGACAGAGGCTTACAGGACTCAGCAAATGTAACATAAAGCAGCGCAGCTCAAAGTATGTAGTTGCCAGCAGGCAGGAGAGCCTGATGGCAAGAGAAGAAAAAGACCCCTGTGGTGGTAGGGATCATCTAGACATCCTGCCACTGAACCAACCGTTAAGTCGTCTGTAGAGGAAGAATGGACCCCCACCCCAAATTTGGTTCAGATGTCAGAGTCACACCAATAAGGTATGAAAAAGTTCATTACTCAGCAATGAAACTTCCAACAGAGAGCTCCGAAGCAGGTTCAAAGTGGCTTGAGAGAGCAAGAAAAGGAGATGGATTGTTTTTTTATGGTGGTTGGGCGGTGGGGCCAGGCTGACTGCTCCTGTGCAGCTTCCCACCAGCACCATGGGAGGGAGCACCTGGCTTTCTTATCAGTTCGCCCAGATGTGGGACTGACAGCAAGGAGAGAGGGGTGAGGCTTAGAGGGTGTCAAACATCAAAAATGAAGTCAGATGTGACACCTAAAGCACAAGCCACAAAACCAAAATCAACAAGCGGAACTATATGAAACTAAAAAGCTTCTGCAAGAGTGAAAGAAACGAACAACAAAATGAAAGGAAAACATACGGAATGGAGGAAGATATTTACAAACCATGTATCTGATAAGAAGTTAATATCCAAAATATATATAAAAAAAACCTCATAGGGGCGCCTGGGTGGCTCAGTCGTTAAGCACCTGCCTTCGGCTCAGGTCATGATCCCAGGGTCCTGGGATCGAGCCCCGCATCGGGCTCCCTGCTCCGCGGGAAGCCTGCTTCTCCCTCTCCCACTCCCCCTGCTTGCGTTCCCTCTCTCACTGTGTCTCTCTCTGTCAAATATATAAATAAAATCTTTAAAAAAAAAAAAAAAAAACCTCATATAACTAAAGAGCAAAAAACCAAATAACCCAATTAAAAAATGGGCAAAGAACAAGAATTCTCTATCTAGCAAGGCTATCATTCAGAATAGAAGGAGAAATAGTTTCCTAGACAAACAAAAACTGAAGGAGTTTGTGACCATGAAACCAGCCCTGCAAGAAATATTAAAGGGGACTCCGAGTGGAAAGAAGAGACCAAAAGTGACAAAGACTAGAAAGGAACAGAGAAAATCTCCAGAAATAACAACAAAACAAGTAATAAAATGGCACTACATATCTATCAATAATCACTCTGAATGTAAGTGGACTAAACGCTCCAACCAGAAGACACAGGGTGTCAGAATGGATAAAAACAAAAACAAAAACAAAAAACAAGACCCATCCATATGTTGCTTACAAGAGACTCATTTTAGACCTAAAGACACCTGCAGATTGAAAGTGAGGGGATGGAGAACCATTTATCATGTGAATGGATGTCAAAAGAAAGCCAGAGTAATGGTACTTGTATTAGAAAAACTAGATTTTAAACCAAAGACTAGAGGGGGTGCCTGGGTGGCTCAGTCGTTAAGTGTCTGCCTTCGGCTCACATCATGATCCCAGGGTCCTGGGATCGAGCCCCGCTTCGGGCTCCCTGCTCAGCGGGAAGCCTGCTTCTCCCTCTCCCACTCCCCCTGCTTGTGTTCCCTCTCTCGCTGTGTCTCTCTCTGTCAAATAAATAAATAAAATCTTTAAAAAAAATAAATAAAATAAACCAAAGACCAATAAACCTGGGTGGCTCAGTCAGTTAACGTGTCTAACTCCTGATTTCAGCTCAAGTCATGATCTCAGGGTTTTAAGACTGAACTGTCTCTCGGGCTCACATGCTGGACATGGAGCCTGCTTAGGATTCTCTCTCTCTCTCCCTCTGCCCATCCTCACCCCGCTAAAAAATAAAATAAAATATAAACCAAAGACTGTAACAAGAGATGAAGAAGAAGGGCACTATATCATAATTAAGAGGTCTATCCATTGAGATCTAACTTGTAAATATTTATGCCCCCAACTTGGGAGCACCCAAATATATAAATCAATTAATAACAAACATAAAGAAACTCACTGATAATAATACAATAATAGTAGGGGACTTTAACACCCCACTTACATCAATGGATAGATCATCTCTGCAGAAAATAAACAAGGAAATGAATGACATACTGGACCAGATGGACTTAAGAGATATATTTAGAACATTTCATCCTGGGGCGCCTGGGTGGCTCAGTCGTTAAGCGTCTGCCTTCAGCTCAGGTCATGGTCCCAGGATCCTGGGATTGAGCCCCGCATCGGGCTCCCTGCTGTGCGGGAGGCCTGCTTCTCCCTCTCCCACTCCCCCTGCTTGTGTTCCTGCTCTCACTCTCTCTCTGTCAAATAAATAAATCTTTAAAAAAAAAAAAAAAAGCAGTAATTGTTAAAAAAAAAAAAAAAAAGAACATTTCATCCTAAAGCAGCAAAATACATTCTTTTCAAGTATATATGGGACATTCTCCAGAACAGATCACATATCAGGTTGCAAAGCAGGCTGCAAGTACAAACACTGAGATCATACCATGCGTATTTTCAGACCACAACGCTATGAAACTTGAAGTCAACCACAAGAAAAAAATTGAAAAAACCACAAATACGTGGAGGTTAAACAACATGCTACTAAACAATGAATGGGTCAATCAGGAAATCAAAGAAGAAATTGTTTTTTCCCCTTTGGGGGAGTTTATTTCCCGGTCAGAAAAGGAGAAGCAGGGTCAGGCTCCTGAACATTCTAGGCCCAGGACTAACAGGGGAGGCAAGGGGAGGGGAGGCACGGGGGAGGGCTCCAACTGTGCCCCGCTTGGTCCCACAGTTGTCCTGGCTAGGTCTGGGGAGGACCAGCTGGGGATGGTGGCACCAGGCCAGGGGGACCAGAGGACAGCACTTAGGTTGGCAATAAATACTGACAGGCCAGGCACACAACATGCTGGCAGGCCCAGGTGGAACAAGTAAGGCTTGGCTGCTGGCTTTGTCCGCCGAGGGCTGTCTGCTGGGGCCGTGGGCTCCGGCACTGCCCACTGGGACAAAAAAGGCAGAGGCGTGAGGACACCTGGCCTCCCAGATGGGAATGGAGGCACCTTACCATCAAAAAGGAATGGAAGGACTGAGTCCTGACCCGGGAGACCGGCAGGCCTTTGGATAGACAGATAGACCTGTATGACGTGCCCCGCCCCTACCACCCCCACCCCATCCCAACCCCTTACCAAAGTGCTGACCGGTCTGCCCCCCCCCCCCCGGGCGACCCTATCCATCCCTCCTGGTCCCGCCCCACAGGCCCCAGCCTCCTCGGTGGTCTCGCCTAGCTGCTTCTGGCTGCGGGGGAGGGGCGGGGGGGCAGAAGGGGGAGGGAGCCTCCAGGCCAGGCCTCCACCTCCCCTTCCGTACCCCTTTGGGTTCCCCCACCCATCCTAACCCAACCTGAGGCCCTGGCTTTTCCAAGGGAATCTCATGGGGTGCTCAGGTCCCTGTGGGCCTTTGCAGTTGCCCTGAGTCCTATTCTTTCTCTTCTGGGGTGGGGGTGGGGTGGGGTGCATGATTTGAGGCCTCTTGGGGGCCAGCCACCCTCTTGCTTTCACCTGTCACCGGTCAGTTCATCCATTGCTGTCAGTAACTGGCCAACCATGATGCCTTAACATGTGGAACGTGTGCTGTGGGGGCCGTCACTAACCTCTAACCCCCCCATGTCTGCATAAGCATGTGGCCCCTCCCCCCAGGCCCTGCTCCATCCGCAGTCCCCGTGGCCCCGGGGAGGTGTGTGGGGTGTGCTGCTGTTGCTCCCCTGCCCACCAGGGCCTGGCCAGCCCCCTCCCCCAGCCAGGGCTGTGCAGACGGCTCCAGGGGCTGGGGGAAAGCCAAATTGTCAAAGAAGAAATTTAAAAATACATGGAAACAAATGAAAATGAAAACATAACAGACCAAAACCTTTGGGATGCAGCAAAAGCAGCCCTAAAAGGGAAGTATATAGAATACAGGATCCATAGTCCTTTCAGAGGGGAGGGGGGTGGGGGGATGGGGTAGATGGGTGATGGAGGAGGGCACGTGTTGTGATGAGCACTGGGTGTTGTATGCAACTAATGAGTCACTGAACACTACATCAAAAACTAATGATGTACTATACAGTGGCTAACTGACATCAAAAAAATAAATAAATAAAATGAACAACACACACACACAAATAGAATACATGACTACCTCAAGAAGCAAGAAAAATCTCAAATAAACAAAGTAACCTTACACCTAAAGAAGCCAGAAAAAGAACAAACAAAGCCTAAAGCCGGCAGAAGAAGGGAGATAATAAAGATTAGAGCAGGGGCGCCTGCGTGGCTCAGTCGTTAAGCGTCTGCCTTCAGCTCAGGTCATGGTCCCAGGGTCCTGGGATCAAGCCCCGCATCGGGCTCCCTGCTCCACGGGAAGCCTGCTTCTCCCTCTCCCACTCCCCCTGTTTGTGCTCCCTCTCTCGCTGGGTCTCTCTCTGTCAAAATAAAATAAAATAAAATCTTTAAAAAAAAAAAGATTAGAGCAGAATTAAATGATGTAGAAACTACAAAAATAGAACAGATCAATGAAACCAAGAGCTGGTTCTCCAATAGCATGGAAATACAAACAATTTTAAGAGAATATCATGAAAAACTATATGCCAACAAATTGGACAACCTGGAAGAAATAGATAAATTCCTAGACACATATAAACTACAAAAACTGAAACAGGAAGAAATAGAAAATTTGAACAGACTGATAACCAGGAAAGAAATTGAATCAGTAGTCAAAAATCTCCCAACAGGCAAAAGTCCAGGACCAGGTAGCTTCACAGGTGAATTCTACCATTTAAAGAAGAGTTAATACCTATTCTTCCCAAACTATTCCAAAAAATAGAAAAGGAAGGAAAACTTCCAAATTCATTCTATGAGGCCAGCATTACCCTGATACCAAAACCAGACAAAGACTCCATTAAGAAGAGAACTATAGGCCAACATCCCTGATGAACATGGATGCAAAAATTCTCAATAAAACCATTCATGATAAAAACCCTCAACAAAGTAGGGATAAAGGGAACATACCTTAACATAATAAAGGCTATATATGAAGAACCCACAGCTAATAGCATCATCAGTGGGGAACAACGGAGAGCTTTTTCTCTATGGTCAGGAACAAGACAGGGATGTCCACTCTCACCACTGTTATCTAACATAGCACTGGAAGTCCTAGCCACAGCAATCAGACAACAAGAAGAAATAAAAGGCATCCATATTGGCAAGGAAGAAGTCAAATTTTCACAATTTGTAGATGACATGATACTCTACATAGAAAACCTAAAAGACTCCACCCAAAATTGCTAGAACTGATACGTGCATTTAGTAACGTCACAGGATACAAAATCAACATACAGAAATCTGTTGCATTTCTATACACCCATAATAAATCAGCAGAAAGAGAATCAAGGAATCGATCCCATTTACAATTATACCCCAAATAATAAGATACCTAGGAATAAACCTAATCAAAGAGGTAAAAGATCTGTACTCTGAAAACTATAAAACGCTGATGAAAAAATTGAAGATGACACCAAGAAATGGAAAGACATTCCATGATCATGGACTGGAAAAACAAATACTGTTAAGATGTCTATACTATACAAAACAATCTACACATTTAATGCAATCCCTATCAAAATACCAACAGCATTTTTCACAGAGCTAGAACAATCCTAAAATTTGTATGAACCTACAAAAGACCCTGAATAGCCAAAGCAATCTTGAAAAAGCAAAGCAAAGCTAAAGTCATCACAATTCTGGACTTCAAGTAATATTATAAAGCTGTAGTGATCAAGACAGTATTGTACTGGCACAGAAACAGACACACAGATCAATGGAATAGAAGAGAAAACCCAGGAATGAACCCACAAATATATGGTTAATTAATCTTTGACAAAGCAGAAAAGAATATCCAATGGAAAAAAGTCTCTTCAACAAATGGGGTTGGGTAAACTGGACAGCAACATGCAAAAGAATGAAACTGGACCACTTACACCATACATAAAAATAAATTCAAAATGGATTAAAGAGCTAAATGTGAGACAGGAAACCATAAAAATCCTACCTCTTTGACATAGGCCATAACAATTTCTTACTAGATATGTTTCTTGAGGCAAGGGAAACAAAAGCAAAATAAACTATTGGGACTTAATCAAAATGAAAAGCTTCTGCACAGTGTAGGAAACAATCAACAAAACTAAAAGGGAACCTATGGAATGGGAGAAGATATTTACAATTGACGTAACTGATAAAGGGTTAGTATCCAAAATATATAAAGAACTTATAAAACTTAACACCCAAAAACCAAATAATCCAGTGGGGAAAAAAATGGGCAGAAGACATGAATAGACATTTTTCCAAAGAAGAATTATAGATGGCTAATAGACACATGAAAATATGCTCAACATCACTCATTATCAGGGAAATACAAATCAAACCTACAATGAGATACCATACCTCACACCAGTCCGAATAGCTAAAATCAACAACACAAGGAAGAACAGGTGTTGGCGAGGATGTGGAGAAAAGGTAACCCTGTTACATTGTTGGTGGGAATGCAAAGTGGTGTAGCCATTGTGGAAAACAGTATGGAGGTTCCTCAAAATTGTGAAAATAGAACTACCCTATGATCCAGCAATTACACTACTAGGTATTTACCCAAAGGACACAAAAATGATCAACAACAGCCAAAGTATAGAAAAAGCCCAAATGTCCATCGACTGATGAATGGATAAAGAAAAAAAGAAGATATGGGGTGTATATAATGGAGTATTACTCAGCCATAAAAAGAATGAAATCTTACCATTTGCAATGACATGGATGGAGCTAGAGAGTATTATGCTAAGTGAAATAAGTCAGTCAGAGAAAGACAAATACCATATGATTTCACTCATATGTGGAATTTAAAAAACAAATGAGCCAAGGGGGAAAAAAAAGAGAGAGAGGCAAACCAAGAAACAGAGAGAACACACTGGGTGCCTGGGTGGCTCAGTTGTTTAAGCATCTGCCTTCAGCTTGGGTTGTGATCCCAGGGTCCTGGGATTGAGTCCTGCATCGGGCTCCCTGCTCAGCGGGGAGTCTCTGTCGCCTTCCACCCCTCCCCTTCCCCCTCCCCCCTGCTCATGCTCTCTCATGCATGCCCCCCCCCTCAAATAAATAAAATCTTAAAAAAACAAAACAAAACAAAAAACTGTAGAGAACACACTGATGGTTACCAGAAGGGAGGTGGGTGAGGGGACAGGGAAATAGGTGCTGGTGATTAAGGAGTGCTCCTGTGGTGAGCACCAGGTGTTGTATGTAAATGTTGAATCAATATATTGAAACTACTAAGACACTATGTGTTAACTATTGGAATTTAAATACAAACTTAAAAAAAATAAATATTATCTAAATCAGAAAATAAATGGGCAAAGGACCTGAATGGATATTCTCCAAAGTAGATACATGAAAGGCTGACTGGTGTATGAAAAGATGCTCAATCATCATCAGAGGAATGTGAATCAAAACCACAAAGAGACATCACCTCATGCCTGTTAGAAATTTCCATCATCAAAAAGACAAGAGATAGCAAATGCTGGCATGGATGTGGAGAAAAGGGAATCCTCGTGTACCTTTGGTGGGACTGTAAACTGGAGTAGCCACTATGGAAAACAGTATAGAGGATCATCAAAATTAAAAACAGAACTACCATATGATCCAGCAATTCTGGGAATATATCCAAAGCAAACAAAAACACTAATTCGAAAAGATATCTGCAACTCCAGTCATTGTAGTAATATTTATAATAGTCAAGACATGCAAACAACCTAAGTGTCCATCAGTGAATGAATGGATAAAGTTGTAGTGTATATATACAATGGAATATTATTTAGCCATAAAAAAAATGAGGAAATCCTACCATTTGCAACAACATGGATGGGACCTTGAAAGCATAATTCTAAGTGAGATAAGTCAGAGAAAGACAAATACTACATAATCTCACATGTGGAATCTAAAAAAAAAACCAAAAAAACCAAATTCATAGAAGAGGAGATCAGACTTGTGGTTACCAGAGGCAGAGGGTCGGGGAGAGGAACCAGAAGAAGGTGGTCAAAAGACACAAACTTCCAGCTGTAAGTATTGGAATGTGAAGCACAGCATGGTGACTAGAGCTAACACTGCTGTACAGTATATAGAAAAGTTGTTAAGAGAGTAGATCCTGAGTTCTCATCACAAAGAAAAACAATTTTCCCTTTCTTTTTTTTTTTTTATCGTATCCATATGAGAAGATGGATTTTATCTGAACCTATGGTGGTAATCATTTCACAGTATATACATATCAAACCATCATGTTGTATGCCTTAAATTTATATAGTGATATATGTCAGTTATTTCTCAATAAAACTGGGAAGAGTAATAAAGTCAGAATCTATTACAAGATACATGATGAGATGTTCAAAATATTTTATTAGAGAAGCACAAATTAAAGTAGTAATTAGAAATTACAATCCATTGGATTGACCAAATTATTAGAAATTATTAGAAATAGGGGCAGGGCTGTAGAGAAACTGATGTCTTTGTACACTTGGGATTGTAGAAAATAATGTGGTCATACTTCATCAAACAGAATATTATAACCTAATGATAAGATGATCCCATTACTCTTCCCAAAGAAATTCTCATTCCCAAAGAATAGTTCATGAAGAAATTTACTGAACTATTAATTGTAGTAGTGGGAAGCTGGACAAGTAAAATGTGGTATATATCCACAGTATGGAATGCTATGCATCAGTAGAAGCAATGAACTTTTCTAGAAAACCACATTGCAACATGAACCAATTTAGTGCTAATAGAAAAAAATAAGAACCTGAATAGGACATATAGCACCATGCCATTTCTACAAATTAAAAATACCAACAATTTAAATTTTACAAATACCCTATAAATTCAAGGACAGATAGCAAACATATCAACTACATTAGAGCAGTTAACTCTAAGGATAAAAATAAATATGAGGAGTGAGAATTAAAAGAGAGATCTAAAAAAATAAAATTGGGGCGAAGGGTAAACATATTGATAATGATATTAATTAACAACTAAGGAATATAATTAACTCAATTTCCTGTAAACAAAGTACAAAAACTTTTTGTAAAATGTCAAAATAAGTAAATTAGTTAGAAAGATCAAGTCAGTGTTGTGTTACACTAGCCAAGTAAAAAGAAAATGTCAGGAAACATAACTACTTCTGTCATATACAGCAAAAAGCTGTCCCCCAAATGTAGTGATGGTACCCTCAAAGTTGACGGTTGGAGGAAAGGCATGGGACATAATAAAGGAAGGCCATCTCTAAATGACAATTCTGAAGCACTAAGGGGAAAGAGAGAAAATGAAAAGAAACCCTCAAGAAAGTGTCCCACAGTAATTTTTTAAAAAGGTAAATCAATGAGTTTCTGAATGTGTAAGAAAAGGATTTAAGACCTTGATGTGATGGAGATAAAAAGAATAAAAATGTTAGAGAAAGGGAGAAAAACCATAAAGCAGGATCCTAGATCCAAAGTACCAGTAATCATAGCACATTCCCACCTA
This sequence comes from Leptonychotes weddellii, assembly GCF_054177405.1. NCBI lineage: Eukaryota > Metazoa > Chordata > Mammalia > Carnivora > Phocidae > Leptonychotes > Leptonychotes weddellii. The sequence goes on from NC_138382.1 coordinate 150,640, forward strand.
GAAAGTCAAGCAAAGACAAAGATTCTAAAGATTTATTTATTTATTTATTTGAGAGAGCGAGAAAGAGAGAGTGTACATGAGAAGGGGGAGGGTCAGAGGGAGAGGCAGACTCCCCGCTGAGCAGGGAGCCCGATGTGGGACTCAATCCCGGGACTCCAGGATCATGAACTGAGCCGAAGGCAGTTGCTTAACCAACTGAGCCACCCAGGTGCCCCTGAGCCACCCAGGCGCCCCAAGCAAAGACAAAGATTCTGATACGGGAAGAGGCCTTAAGTGGAGATGGCTTTCAGATGTCCAAGGGGACTATACCAACTCCACCCATGCAGTTCCAGAAGTGCAGAGTATTACAGAAGTGCCATTCACAGCTGCCAGCCTCTGCCAGTACAACTCCAGGTCACTCATGCTGTCTCCCATGCCCTTGTTCTCTACTCACCGAGACAGCTGTGGCTTGAGATTTCACCATCCAGCAGACATGGCTCTTCTTGCTCCAAACTGAAGATGACTTCTGCTTTGGGAACTTGACACCCTATTAACAGGAAATGATAGAAGACTTGGTTTCAGAGGCCATTCAATGAAGCATTCCATTTACTTTCCAGAAAAGTTCATGCAGAGAGAAGTATATTCATTATACCCCAAAGGGATAATTAATAACATAGAACAAAATAAGGACAAAACTAGTATACACTTCAGATGTCCTGCAGTCTTTAGAACTCCCACATACCTCAGAAATCCCACAGATTTCAAAAATTCCACTGAGAATGAAAATATACTCCAACAGGTACAGCCTTACCCCCAGTGGAGCTGTACTTACCCACTGAGATCAAGTTGAAATAGTTTTCCAGCATTACATCTCTGTACAGGCTTTTCTGGGCAAGGTCCAGTTGTTGCCACTCCTCCCTGCTGAAGTCTACTGTTACATCCTTGAATGACACTGATCCCTGAAAAACACATTCTTATTCAATGTGAAGGATGAGGATCAAAGAATGGGAACAAGATATTCAGGAACTTACTTTTAATAATTTTTAATATGCTACAACATATAAGGTTCTCACTAAATACCAATATCTTATATTATTATTTTGAAGGAAAAAATAAATCTTATTAAAAATATCATGCCATTCTTTCTATGCTACTGATGATATTCTGAGTAGTTTCGGTCTTGTTTTTATTGGTGTACTAGTTTCAAAGAAATAAGCTGATTAAGTCATAAAACTGTAAACATACGATTTGTGCATTCTTTTCTATGCCATGTTATTAACACTTCATGTAAGAAATAAACTATATTCTGCCATTCATTTTGCACTTACCAGTCCACTGAATAAGTCCATTCTTTCTTTTAAAAAGAGGATTAAAAAAAGGCTTTTTTACCCCCCAAAACAGTGTGGTGCTAGCATAAAGAGAGACATACAGGTCAATGGAATGTAACTGAGAATCCAGAAATAAACCCTCATGTTTATAGTCAATTAATATTCAACACAGGTGTCAAAACAACTTAAAATGGAAAAAAAAGTTTTTCAACAAATAGTGCTGGGACAAGTAGATATCCACAGGTAAAGGGATGAAGTTGAACCCCTACTTCACACCATATAAAAAAATTAGCTCAAAGTGGATCAAAGGCCCAATGTTCTTATATTTAGCCAAATTTACATTTAACTAAAAGGTAAATCTTTGTGACACTGGATTTGGCAATGATTCCTTAGACATAAAATCAAAAGCACAAGCAACTAAAGAAAAAAAATAGATAAACTGGACTTAATTAATTGTGCTTAGAAGGATATCATCAAAAAAGTGAAAAGATGGGAAGCCTGGGTGGCTCAGTTGGTTAAGCGTCTGTCTTTAGCTCAGGTCATGATCAAGTCCCACATTGGGCTCCTTGCTCAGTGAGGAGCCAGCTTCTCCCTCTGCTCACTGCCCCCCCTGCTTATGCGCTCTTGCTCTCTCTCTGACAAATAAATAAATAAAATCTTTAAAAAAAAAAAGTGAAAAGACAACCCAAAAACTGGGATAAAATTTTTGCAAATTATATGTCCAATAAGGGACTTGTATCTAGACTACATAAAGAACTCTTATAACTCGGGCGCATGGATGGCTCAGTCGTTAAGCGTCTGCCTTCGGCTCAGGTCATGATCCCGGGGTCCTGGGATTGAGCCCCGCACTGGGCTCCCTGCTTGGTGGGAAGCCTGCTTCTCCCTCTCCCACTCCCCCCTGCTTGTGTTTCCTCTCTCGCTGTGTCTCTCTCTGTCAAATAAATAAATAAGATCTTAAAAAAAAAAAAACTCTTATAACTGAATAAAAAATAATAATCCAATTAAAATGGGTAAAGGATCTGAATATACATTTCTAAGATAAACAAATGACCAAAAAAAAAAAAGATAAACAAATGGCCAAAAGCACATGAAAAGATCCTCAATATCTTTAGTCATAAGGTCACATAGAAAATACCCCTTCAGGCGCCTGGGTGGCTCAGTCAGTTGGGCGTCTGCCTTCGGCTCATGATCCCAGAGTCCCAGGATCGAGTCCTGCATCGGGCTCCCTGCTCAGAGGGGAGTCTGCTTCTCTCTCTGCCCTTCACCCTGCTCGTGCTCTCTCTCAAATAAATAAATAAAATCTTTAAAAAGAAAAGAAAATACCCCTTGAAAATTCACTGAGATGACTATAATAAAACAGATGCCCAATATTATTTATCAGGGAAATATGCCCACTAGGATGGCTTCAATAAAAAAGATAATAATAAACATTAGTGAGGAAGTGGAAAAATTGGAATCCTCATGTGGTGATGGTGAAAATGTTACAGCCACTTTGTGAAACAGTGGCAATTCCTCAAAAAGTTAAACATAGAGTTACAATATGACCCAAGAGGTCCACTTCTAGGTATATACCCAAAAGAAATGAAAACATTTGTCCACATAAAAATTGCACATGAATGTTTATAGTAGCATTATTCCTAATATTCAAAAATAGAAACAACCTAAATGTCTGTGAACTAATAATGGTTTAAAAAATGTGCTATATCCATACAATACGTTATTCAGCCATAAAAAGGAATAAAGTACTGATACATGCTACAATGTGGATGAATCTTGAAAACATTATGCTAAGTAAAAGAAGTCAGTCACAGAAGGCCAGATATTGAATGATTCCATTAATATAAAATGTTCAGAACAGGAGAACTTATATTGTTACAGAAAGAAGATAACCAATTGCCTAGGGCTAGGAGGAATGGAAGGATTAGGGGGTGACAGCAAAAAGGTGTAAGTTTGGAGGGAGAGGGTTAAAGAAAATGTTCTAAAACTGATATTGGTTACACAACTCTGTGAATATACTAAAAACCAATGAATGTATACTTTATTTATTTTTTAATTTTATTATGTTGAATATATACTTTAAATGCATGAAATATATGGTGTAGAAAGGACTCTTTTTTTAAAAATATTTTATTTATTTGACAGAGAGAGACACAGTGAGAGAGGGAACACAAGCAGGGGGAGTGCGAGAGGGAGAAGCAGGGTTCCCGCGGAGCAAGGAGCCTGATGCGGGGCTCGATCCCAGGACCCTGGGATCATGGCCTGAGCTGAAGGCAGATGCTTCACGACTGAGCCACCCAGGTGCCCCAAAAAGGACTCTTTTGAGGCACTGACATTTCCAGATGGGATATAATAGCTTGTGGCAGTCCAGTGTTTCTTCCAAGAATAACTATAAATGCCAATATGAAATACTGAAATCATCTGTTTCAAAGTACAGGAAAGTTGTTAAGGGTTAAGACTCTGGAGAGAACATTGAAGATTTAAGCTGATGTATGTAGCTACTTTTACACTGGAAGTATTTACCAATTCTAAGTGTTGGCAAAGGTAGAATCCAGCTTTGAACCAGTAGAAGGCTATAGCTGGATGACAGAGAAACCAGGACTCAAACACACAGCCAGTTTTCCCATCAGAACATCTGCGAAATTCTAGGGCTATATGGGCAAAAGACTAAAAACTTAACCAGATAGGGTATGAAAAAGCAAAGCAAGGGGCACCTGGGTGGCTCAGTTGGTTAAGCGATTGCCTTTGGCTCAGGTCATGATCCTGGAGTCCTGGGATCGAGTCCCACATCGGGCTCCCTGCTCAGCGGGGAGTCTGCTTCTCCCTCTGACTCTCCCCACTCTCATGCTCTCTCTATCTCAATCTCTCTCTCAAATAAATAAATAAAATCTTAAAAAAAAAGAAAAAGAAAAGCAAAATTTCAGTAGTCTGGGAAGAAAACAGAGTTGGGCATCTACCAGGAGGAGGGTCCACAGAGGACAAACTGGGCTCTCAGCAGAAAATCCTGGATGGCCAGGGTGAACCAGAGGTTGATTAAGTCTTAGGGCTTCAACTCAGCCTTGATCAAACACTGTGCCTGACTGCATAAAGGTGCAAAGGGAGAGATGAATCCTCTGTTGAGAAAGATACCATCACCCAGATCCTCTACAATGCTTCATATACTGTCTCTCTCTCTCTCTCTCTCTCTCTC